>NC_092875.1:80297622-80637205 GCF_028372415.1 Notamacropus eugenii
CGCACATGCTCGGAGCAATTGGCCACGGCCGCTTCATTCTGTCGGAGACACAGTTCAAAGGCTTCAAAAGGCTCGGCACAGTCCTGACGGATCTGACGGATGATAGGGCTGGACAGGGGGCGGGGGAGGGGAGAGAAGGCTCAAGTCACGACCCCCCGTCCTGGCCGCGCCTCCAGCTTCCCTCCCGTCCGCTCTGCTCAGACTCACTGGGAGGAGGTGCACTGGGCGATGCTCATCTTGAGGTGGTAGCAGTCCCGCTGCCACGACTGCGGCTTGGCAGCCACGCACTGGCCGTACTGCTCCAACTCCCGGCCGCAGTAGCGCGCGGTTACCTCCAGTGCCGCCTGCCTGCGGGAGGGAAGTGAAGGAAGTGGAAACGGCTGCGCCCGCCGGGAGACTGCGCTGTCCAGAGGGCGGGGCCTGGGGAAGGGGAGGGCGGGGCCTGGGGAAGGGGAGGGCGGGGCCTGGGGAAGGGGAGGGCGGGGCCTGGGGAAGGGGAGGGCGGGGCCTGGGGAGGGGAGGGCGGGGCCTGGGGAGGGGAGGGCGGGGCCTGGGGAGGGGAGGGCGGGGCCTGGAGGGCGAAGGTTAGGCCCCCCGGGTGGTTCCACGAGGCCCCGGTAGGGCGAGCGTTTCTCTCGTTCCCCTGGTCTTTCTAGCAGAGAGAGAAGAAAGGAGCGGAGGGAGGGCCCCGGCGGGTTCCAGAGCTCGGCGGCCGGACGGAACTCCCACTACTCACATCTCGCCGCCGCTGCAGGTGCTCGCGGTGCCTGCGTGGGCCGTGGGTCCCTCCCCTTCCGGTCACGGCCGGTGATGGCGGCGTGCTAGAGTCGCGGAAGGGGGATACCGGAAGTGAGCCGGCGCCTGTCCCCGGAAGCGAGTGCCGAGCTGAGGAAGATGGCGGCGGCGGCGGCGGGCTCCGGTGGCGGTAGCGGCCCGTGTCGGGGACCGCCGGCTGCGCGGCCGCTCCTGCTGCCCGCAGGGCCTGCGCTAGTGGCGGGCGGGGACGAACTGGTGGCCGCAGTGTGGCCGTACCGGCGCCTGGCCCGCCTGCGCCGCCTCACGGTGCTGCCCTTCGTGGGGCTCCTCTACCCGGCCTGGCTGGGGGCCGCGGCCGCCGGCTGCTGGGGCTGGACCGGCGGCTGGACAGAGGTCCCGGAGGCGGCTCTGCTCACCCTGGCGGCCATTGGGCTCGCGCACGCCCTCACCGTCCTCTCCGGCCACTGGTCCGTGCACGCGCACTGCGCGCTCACTTGCGCTCCGGTAAGTGCGCGCGCGTCCGGGCGGGGGAAGAGGGGCAGTGTAGGGTGGACTTTGGCGAAAAGAGAGGGGTGGAAGGTGAAGCACCTCCCCCGAGGCCACGTCCTTCCCCGCCTACCCCTGGGCTGCTTCCTTCTCCGCCCGCCTTGCCTCTCGTGCCGCGGGAACTCGGCTCATCCCGGCCGTCCCGGCCTCCCGCGATTCCCCACGTGCTGTGTGCAGCCTCCCTCGGCCGGCATTCCCAGGCCCACCCGCCGGGCCTCTGGGTCCTCGCAGCGCGGCCTGTCACCTTCCCTCGGACTGCATTTCAGATGGGTGGGACCTTCCTGGCCCGGGGCCACTTGTAATCTTGTTTAATCAGCCTCCAGCCCCGTGACGGAGCTGTTGTGTGCCACGTGTGTGTTTGCCCTGGTCTCCGGTAACTTTACGCTTGGCACCCACACACCTGTTCCGCCTCCTAGCTGTCTCAGGTGTCTTGGAGCCGCCGAGTGCGACTTCGGTCATGAATACTCACTGGCCTCTTGGGAAACTCTATCTCTCCTGCTTCAGGCACTGGGAATCGGAGAGCAAATGCTCACTCAGAAACCAGTATTAAGTCATTTGATATTCCTTGTTCTCAGACCAAGAGGGGGCGTGTGTCCCCTAAAGGGGAAAGTCCTATAGTTGAGAAACAAGCTAAGGAGAAGGGTTGCTGCCTGAAGGGACAAGAAACCGAGATCTCTTTTCAGACCTAGAGTTGGCTGGGACTGTGGCGGAAGAATGTGGGGAAGGGGTAGAGCTAAAAAGGATAGGACTTACATCTTTTTCACTTGGTTTTAAATTGGTGTATTTGTTTTCCTGGCACTGGACAAGATAGGACTCAACTTTATGCCTCCGATCTCTTTTACCTGGGACTTAAATTTTACTGTTACTTACAGGAATATGATCCCAGCAGAGCAACTGTGGTGAAGGTGGTCCCAACTCCCAACAATGGATCAGCTGAGCTTGTAGCCTTACATCGAGATGAGGTAAGGAAGCATCATAGATTCAGTAGGGTTTCTGGAGCCATATCCTGGTTGCGTGACAGCATCCCTGTGTAGAGCCTTTAGGCTCCAGGTCCCCGGATGGGTTCCCCTCTACCACCACTTACACAGTAATCCAGGCCTGTTCTTCCAGGGAGAAGGCGAGCAGGAGGTGCTGTCCTTTGAGTTTCAGAAGATCAAATACTCATATGACAAAGGGGAGAAAAAGAAGTTCCTTCCAGTGGCATTTCCTGTAGGAAGCCCCTTTTCCTGCTACCAAAATGCCCGGGGCTTTCAGGAAGATGCAGAAATCCGAGCAGCTGAAAAGAGATATGGTACCAACAAGTGAGTTTTCTGCTTGCCTCAGAAGAGTCATCTTTCCTGTCAGGGACTTCTTACCCTTCCTACATACTGTTAGTTAGCTCCTAGAATTCCTTCTAATTCCTGCCCTTGAATTAGGTTAATATTCTGCCTTCAACTGCTCCAGACTAATTGTTGGCAGGTCTCCCTTATTCCTGATGGTTCCCTTTCCAGTTCACCCTGTGCAGTAATGTCAGACCAATATTTCCAAAGCACAGAAAGTTAAGGTGACATGTTTGAAGTCACACCATCTGCTGTACTCATTACTGCTATAACCTCTGGGCTTCTTTTATGCTCCAGTGCCATTCTGCTCAGAAATTTTTGATGGCTCTCCGTAGTCTATGAGATAGCTGAACTTCTCCACCTTGTGTATGAAGTTCCTACAGTCTGACCTTTGCCTACTACTGCTCCCCTATACAAACTTCATCTTTAGCCAAACTGGTCTCCTTAGTCTCCCTCCACCTACCCCAAATACTGTGAGCATTGCTTATCTTTGTAGCCTTTGCTTATAACTATCCCCCATGATTGAATGTTTTATTTCCCCCATGTTTCTCTAAATCTTTTCATCCTTCAGGACCAGCTCAAAAACCACCTTATTCATGGAGATTTTTTGACCACTGTCATTCCTTGACCCTTTCTCACTATGAAATCCCTAACATTTTGTACTCTTGGTACATTGTGCCCTCTGTTGATCTCTTCACCCTTGAAACTCATCTCAGCAACCTGACTGAGCTCCTTGAGGGCAGGGCCCCTGTCTTCTATCTCTATCCCCAGTGCCCAGTATGGTGCTCTGCAAAAGATGGGGTTCAATAAGTGTGTGTTGGGAATAATAATAAAATGACCAGCAGGATTAGCCCAGGGAGAGACAGCAGTGTTGCCAAGTCTGTTCTGCCTTAGTGACTCTAGGAGCAGATTACTACTTGCTTTTCCTAACCCTCAGTCTGGGCTAGAAGCTGGAGAGACACATCCTACAAGATTGTCAGCAGGTGGGGATTTCATCTGATTTTGGGGGGCTGCCCTGCACCCCTTCAGAAGCCTGATGTCTCCTGGTGGGGTTGGGGGGACTGGTCTCCTTTTCAGGGCGGAGATGGTGGTGCCTGAGTTCTCGGAGCTGTTTAAAGAGAGAGCCACAGCCCCCTTCTTTGTGTTTCAGGTAAAGGTACCTCTGTTGTCTCTGAGGTTCAGCCCCTGGTGCTAGGGCTGCTGTGCATGCCCTCTCCTCTCCAGTCCAATCCAACAAGCATTTATTAAGCACCTACTATGTACAGGGCACCGTGGTAAGCACTGGGGATTGAAAGACAGAATGAAAAATAGTTTCTGCCCTCAAGGAGCTTACATTCTAATGAAGCCTATGTTTTCCCTATTATTTCACTTGGGGAAAGAAGTAACCCTTGTTAGTTCACTATTTAGTGACAGGCACCTCCACTTCAGGAATAAGTAGGCCACCTATTCTCCCCATCTCCCCTTCCCCTGAAACCCTTGCCCTACCCTCCCAGGGGTCAAGGTCCCTCCTCCTGCCATAGACAGGATAAGTCTAGGCCTGATTCATTCTGTGTCTCCTGATCCTCCTCAGGTGTTTTGTGTGGGGCTATGGTGCCTAGATGAGTACTGGTACTACAGTGTCTTCACCCTCTCCATGTTGGTTGCCTTTGAGGCATCCCTGGTACAGCAACAGATGAGGAATATGTCAGAGATTCGAAAGATGGGCAATAAGCCTTACATGATCCAGGTATGGTGTAGGATGGGCTGGACTAGCTTAGTTTTAAGGACAGCTAGCTTGCCCAGGAATTCCTCTGGGCAAAGCTCAGGGGGAGGAGTTGGCAATGTATTGTTGGCTATGCCTAGACTTGGGTCAAGATTGGAACTGTTGATTACTGCTTATTCACCACCATCCCACCTCATTCTGGCAGGTTTATCGGAGCCGAAAGTGGAGACCAATTTCCAGTGATGAGATCATACCTGGAGATATCGTCTCCATTGGTAATGTTCTGGGTGTGAAGGGATCCAAGTTCCCAGATCCAACCTCTTTCCCCTACCCTCCCTACTCCTGACAATCGTAGATATTTAGAGCTAGAAGGGACCTGAGAAATGATCTAGTCCAGTCACCTGCTTTTCTAGATGGGGGGAACTAAGACTTACAGAGAGGAAGGGACTTTTAGATGATAGTGCATTGATTTGGTGATAGATTCAAAAATAAAATCTAGAAGTTCTGACTCCCCTTGACTATTCTGAGATGTATTATCCTCAGTCCTATCCTAGGGAAAACTGGGTCCTCTTCATCCTTCTTCCATGTGTGGTGGTAGGGGAGTCGTGAATCAAATGGGCTCTGTCTCCTAGTAATACCATCTCTCCAATAGGTCGCTCCCCCCATGAAAACCTAGTCCCCTGTGATGTGCTACTGCTGCGGGGCCGCTGCATTGTGGATGAGGCCATGCTCACTGGGGAGTCAGTACCACAGATGAAGGTAAGGAAAGAGCAATGAAAGTCTAGGGGAATGTGGGGACCTGGGAGACAATTAAATTCTGAAGGCCACTGGTGATCTCCTTGCAGGAACCAATTGAGGACTTGGACCCAGACCATGTGCTGGACATACAAGCTGATTCACGCCTCCATGTTATCTTTGGGGGCACCAAGGTTGTGCAGCATATTGCTCCCCAGAAAGCCACCACGGGGCTGAAACGTAGGTTTTTTTCCACCTCCAACATTGAATGACCTAGCTGATCAGGCATTTCTTTTGCTGCCCTATCCCCCTCAGTGAAAATGACTCTTGACTGATGTGGTTTCCCCCTGCCCCCAGCCTGGGTCTGATGCTGACCAGTTTTGGTCTGTGACTCAGTTTGTGAATAAAGCATAGGTTTAGGTGTGTGTACATGAACAATTATGAGGTGATCTCTGAATTATCCACACTTCCATTCCTCCACAGGGCTACATAAGGATAATCATATGTTGGTTTTTCCTACTTCCCATTGTAGCTCATGTTTTTCTCATCCTCCAAGTGATAATGTAATGTGTAGAAAATATGTGACAGTTGGTAAAGGTAAATACAGGCTATGCAGATCAGAGGCGGTTTCTCCTTCCTCTGGAGATCACCCAGCCTTTTAATTGCCTGTTTGTCTCCCACAGCGGTCGACAATGGTTGTGTGGCCTATGTTCTGAGGACAGGCTTCAATACGTCACAGGTAATAGCCATTGGGTGAGGTGGATAGGAGTGTGATGTAGCGGAAGATTGGCAGGGGCGGGGGGTGGCAGGAGTTCTTCATGTCTTCAGTCATGCTGTCAGGCTGATTGACACATTTTCCCTGCTACTGTTATGAAATATCTTCCATTATTTCTGAGCCTCTGCCCCTACTTTAGGGTTTGGTATCTGTTTAGTCCTTGAGGCCCCAAACAAAAGTGACTACCCCACCCTGTACACAAAAAAGAGCAAGGCTCTCCATCTCCACTACTTCAATTAAAGAATCTTTATTCTGCCTCTCCCAGGGCAAACTGCTTCGCACAATCCTTTTTGGAGTGAAGAGAGTGACTGCTAACAACCTAGAAACTTTTATCTTCATCCTCTTCCTACTTGTCTTTGCAGTTGCAGCAGCAGCATATGTTTGGATTGAAGGTAAACTGTCTTGTTCCGTGGGCCTAGAGGTTTGGCCAGGCCTTGCTCATGTTCTTTGCTTTGACATTGATCCTGATTACTCATACCATATCTGTCTCCCACCCAGGCACTAAGGACCCCAGCAGGAATCGATACAAGCTGTTTCTGGAATGCACTCTGATTCTGACTTCAGTTGTGCCACCAGAGCTTCCCATCGAACTGTCTCTGGCTGTCAACACCTCTCTCATTGCCTTGGCCAAACTCTGTGAGTGACCTGGGTGGGTGGGAGGAAGTTGGCCACCCACGGAGGCAGCCCCAGAGGCCTTCACCCCGACTTGTTTCCTGCAGACATGTATTGCACAGAGCCGTTCCGGATTCCCTTTGCTGGGAAAGTCCAAGTGTGCTGTTTTGACAAGACAGGCACCCTGACTAGTGACAGCCTTGTGGTTCGGGGCGTGGCGGGGCTCAAGTGAGTGACTGGGCATGCTGATCTGGGCTCTGGGGAGGATAGAAAGCACTCTTTTAAGTTTCCTCAGGAATTTTGCCTGACCCAGGAAGTGAACCTTAGTGTTTCAGGTGTAGATGATCACATGGAAGTCAAGGTTATAGCTAGGGTGATCTAGGACAGATTCCAGTCCCTGTGGTGGACCTTTATTGCTCATACTCCAGTCTATAGAATGGCATTGCAGCCTCAGAAGGGAGCTTGTTCAACTTTTCCACTTTCCTCAGATTCCTCATTTTCCTGTTGTTCAAGGCTTTCTTCAGGACTGAGGAGCCAGACTGGGATATTGGATGCCTAGCCATCCCTTTTACTCTTTGGGTGGGAGGTTGGGAAAGGCACTTGCAGCCCTGTCTCCACGCTGTAACCTGGCTGGCTGTTTCCCATCGTTGCAGAGATGGGAAGGAGGTGACGCCAGTGTCCAATATTCCTGTAGAAACACACCGGGCCCTGGCCACATGCCACTCCCTAGTGCTACTGGATGATGGCTCCTTGGTAGGAGATCCTCTAGAGAAAGCCATGCTGACAGCTGTGGAATGGACTCTTACCAAAGGTGAGTAGTCACTTGGGACTGCCTTGGGAGTGAGCTCAAGAGAAGGAATTCTCTTTGTTTGGGTTCCAGGCCATGGGTACGGGGTGGAGGTTTAGTTTGGTGTGGAGCTGTCTCATTGGATACCAGAGTAGCAGTGCTGGGAGGCAGTGGGACATGAGCAGAGTGGATTTAGGGTGGAGGGTTGGTATCCTTGCTGCCTAATGAGTGAAACCCCTCAGGACTCCTGCTTATTTGTTTCCAGATGAGAAAGTTTTCCCCAGAAGTATTAAAACTCAGGGACTGAAAATTCACCAGCGCTTTCATTTTGCCAGTGCCCTGAAGCGAATGTCCGTGCTGGCCTCCTACGAGAAGATGGGGTCTACCGACCTGTGTTACATCGCTGCAGTGAAGGGGGCCCCTGAGACCCTGCATCCCATGGTGAGCACCACCCTGGTGCTCTCCCACAAGACTGACCATGTACCTGAGATGAGAGACTCAGGCACTACATGGTTTCCTATTGCCCTGGAGCACATGTTGGGGACTACTGGCCACAGGGGTGGCTGGAGACCTCTGTGGTTGGGTTGGTCAGTTTATAATGCAATTTTTCTTTCTCCTCTAGTTTTCTCAGTGCCCAAGTGACTATCAAAGCATTCATACTGAGATCTCCAGGGAAGGAGCCCGTATCCTTGCTCTAGGATACAAGGAACTGGGCCATCTCACTCATCAGCAGGTATCTGTCCTTCCCATTTTCTTGTGGCATAGAGTAGTATTTCTTGTCAATGGCCTTGATGTAGCTTGGCTGTCTCTCCAGCATTTCAGCTAAACTATTCTTTGTGACTCCTTCCTAGGTACGAGAGGTTAAACGTGAAACTCTTGAATGCCACCTGAAATTTGTGGGTTTCATTGTAGTCTCCTGTCCACTCAAAGCTGACTCCAAAGCTGTAATTCGGGAGATCCAGAATGCATCACACAGGGTATAGCTGCTTCCTCCTTTGTTGAGACCCATACCCCTGCTCCTTGTCTTCCCCTACTCATACTTCATAGGATCATAGAATTAAAGCTGACAGGGATGCTAAGGGCCATGGAATTCAACCTTCTAGCTTTGCAGGTAGAGGTGAAGCAACTGACCCAGGGTTACCCAGCCAGTAAGTATCTGAGGCTGGATTTGAACTCAGGTCCTCCTGACTCCAGGCCCTGTACCCATTATGCTCCGAGCTGTTTGTCCTTCCTCCTAGCTCATTCTGGACATTGCCCTCCTAAGCCATGACCTGTTCCTCCAGGTGGTCATGATCACAGGTGATAATCCGCTTACAGCCTGTCACGTGGCCCAGGAGCTACACTTCATTGAAAAGGAGCACACATTAATCCTTCAGGCCCCCACCCAGAAAGGTAAGCTTTGGATTCTGTGTGTGTGACAGGATGTCCCCTTTTTGACCCCTGGTGGCAGGAAGCATTGTGTTCAGGGAGGTGGAGCAAGGGCCATGGTGGGTTTCTGTGTCCATGGGGGTGTGTGTTTCCGAGGGCCTCCTGCAGAGTCATACAAACTCTGAGTAGATGCTGCTTGTTTACCAGATACTGATTGACAATTGACAGGCCAAACTAATCAGTTCTTTTAGTTCAGTACGTGATTGTTGAATCTCCTTTGTGTCATCTGAGTTGTGGAAGAGCCAAGGTCTCTGTGGCTAGAGAAATAAACTCGCATGTGCTTCAAGTAGAGTCACTGTAGGTGTAGTTTGTGCTGAGATAAGTGTGGAGTTCTGGAGTAACTCAGAAAAGGGAGATAACACTGACTTGAGTCAGTTATCTGAATCTCAGAATAATCACAAATTTTTTTTCCACCTTAGTAAATAACCTCTTTTATTTTTAAATTTTTTAAATAAATTTATTTATTTTTAGTTTTCAACATTTACTTCCACAAGTTTTAAATTTTCTCCATCTTTCTCCCCTCCCCAAGACAGTGTGCAATCCATTATAGGCTCTACATACACATATTTTCACGTTAGTAAATAGTGTAGAATTAGAATGAATGGGAGGAGCCATGAGAAAGAAAAAACTAAATTTAACAAAATAAGAGAACAAATAGTATGCTTTGATCTGCATTCAGATTCCATATTTCTTTTTCTGGCTGTGGATGGCATTTTTAACTTCATGTGTCTTTTGGAGTTTTCTCACACAACGTTGTTGTGTTACTGTTCTGGTTCTGCTCAGTTCACTCAGCTTCAGTTCATTTAAGTCTTTCCAGGCCTTTCTGAAGTCCACCTACTAATCATTTCTTATAGCACAATAATATTCCATTACATTCGTATACCATAACTATCACAAGTATTTATTAAGCCATTGCTAATTGCTGAGAAGATATGTTGAAGCTTGCAGTCTAGGAGGAGGGAAAGATACCAACACAAATCAGATAGGGTTTGTAAAAATGTTTAAAAAAAGGAATCTGTGAAGCACAAAGAGGAAGTTGTTACCAACCAGGCAGGCTCCAGGAAGACTTTTACATCAGAGGTGGCTTTGGAATGGGGCTGCAAAGGAGAAGTCAGAATTAGAAAAAGAAAGAAGATATTTCAGACCTAGAGACGAGCCTAAGCAGACACACTGAGGTGGAAGCACAGCCAGTTTCAGGAAGAACAGAGCTGCCCTGGCTTGATTTTAAAATCTCCTGCATGAAGAAAAATATAAATCACAGATTATGATTTGGAAGGGACCTCAGAAACCATTGAGTCCTCTGGGTTCTCTCTTCATCCTCTGCTTGAAGTCCTCTGGTGGAGGAAAAGCTCACTCATGGTGATCGTCTGTTCCACTAATGGACAACTCTAATTTTGAGAAAATTTTTTCCTTTTTTGAAACTGAAATCTGTCTCTGTAGCTTACATCATTGTTTCTGGCTTTGTTGTCTATGGCCATGCTGAACAAGTGGTAATACTTCCCCATGGTAGCCCTTCAATTACTTGAACACATTTTCTCCCCACCCCCACCTCCCAAGTGTTCTCTTCTCCATGCTTAACCTTCCACATTTCCCTTTTATGGGGTGACTTCTAGTCCCCTTGCTCTCCTTGTTGCCTTCTCCTAGAGGTATTCTAGCCTGTGAATGTCCTTCCTAAATTATGATTCCCAGAGTTCAGCAGTACTCCATGTTTCACCGTGGTACATGGAAGCTCATTGATTCTAGATCTGTCCCACTAAATAATGAAGCCCAAGGTCACATCAGGTTTTGCTTTTTTGACTGCCAAGGAACACTGATTCATTGTGCTTGTGATCCCCTCAGACTCCCAGGTTGTTTTCACATACCTAGATATTCTCCCTTATCTTATACTTACGAAATTAATTTTTTTAATCCATGTGAAATGTTGCATTTATAAATCCTCATTAAAATTTTGCCGTATTGAATTTACCTAGTCATCAAACTGTTTATGTCCTGTCAGTCAGAGCTGTGTTAGCTACCCTTCCTGGTTTCATGATCAACTCAGTGATAAAATTTGAAATTGCCCAGGGCCAGGGTCTGAGATATTCCATCAGAGACCTCTTTCCAGGTTGGCATTGGCCCAACAATGGTAATTGGATCTCTGATTTCAGCCATTCAGCCAGTTCTGAATCTCCCTGTCTCTCTCTCTCCCAAACATCTTTTGACTCTCACTTAATGGACAAGGCTGAAAAAGTCGGGGGGAAGCAGGTGGTAGAAAACCTAAAGTAACCTTACTTGGGAGACATTAGGAAGCCACTGCAGGTGTTTTAGCCAAGGAGTTACCTCACCAGGTCTGTGCCTAAGAAAGGTTATTCTGGAAGTTATACCAAGGCCTGGCTTGGAGAAGAGACTGAAAGGAGTTGGGAAGAGCTGTAAAGGGATGGCAGCATTGCAGGAAGGTGGAAGTGAAGACTGATCCTCAGTGAAGAGTAGTAGTACTGGAGAGAGACCAAGTGAAGGCAAAGGATTCAGGAAATGCTGCAGAAGTGGACTCACTGGAACCTGGTCTTGACTTGATACAAGGAAGAGGCATGAATAGTCCAAAGGTTATGAACATGGAGGACTGGCTGAGCTGTGATGCCACTGAGAGAAATGTTGGAGTTAGAAGGGTCTTCTGGGAAAAAAGACAATTAGCTTGGTTTTAGAGGGATTGAGTTTAAAGTGTCAGTGCAGGATCCAGCAGTTGAAGAAGACAGTTCTACCCATGTATAAAAGGTTCCTGAAAGTAACTCATAATGTGGAGCACAGAAGGGAAGTTAGGAAAACCTTTGTCTCAATCATCTCATCAGTTCCTATTGGTTAAATTATCATCTCTTTTTGGATGACTCACATCTGTATATCCAACTCTGATCTCTCTTCAGAGCCAGCCCTTTGTTATCATCTACTTGCTGGACCTCTCCATTGGAATGTCTAAAAAGTATTTCAAACTCAATATATTTTAAAGCAGAACTGATTTTATTACTTCTAGCCTTTCCAGTTTCTGTTCTGGTTACTGTCTTGCCAGTCACTTAGGTTTACAACCTTGAAGCCCTCCTCAACTCTTTCATTTGGTTAAGCCTACCTTCCCCAGTATCTTATCAGTTTTCACGTCTTGTTGAGTCTCCCTCTAGAAGCATCTATCCCTTTCTCTGCCTATTTCAAACCTTCATCACATTCTCCAAATCAGTCTTCCTGTTTTCATTCTTTCCCCTACTCCAGTCCATCCTCTACACAACTTTTAAAATTTTTGTTCCTAAAAAACAAATCTGACCATGTCATTCCCCTCCTCACAGATCTGCAGTGGCTCCTTGGATCGCCTCTGGGATTAAGCACAAACTCCTCAGCCTGACACTTCAAGCTTTCCGCAGCACAGCTCCTCCATTTGCCAGTCTTCCTATAACTCTCATTTACATGTTCTTCTTTCAGGCAGACTGGCCTAGTAGAACTCCCCTGTGCCATTGGAATCCCTTGCTTCAGAGCACACCTCCCACCCAAACCTTTTCCTGATTCTCCCTTATTGTCAGTGCTCTCTTCTCGAAGTTACTTGATGTAACTTTGTATATGTTTTATATTTATCTATCTCTGTACCTTTTGCATCCTCTTTTTCCTGTAGAACTAAGCTCCTTGAGATCTGGGAATTTTATTTTTGCCTTTCTATACAATGATGCCTTGCACAAACTTGGTGTTTTAGTAAATGTTAGAACATTAAGTAGAGCTGAATGGACATGAGTAATTGAGTAGTTCACCTTTTTAGAAATAAGTTTACTCAATTGTAAAATGAAGTTAAACTAAGTGGTCTCTATGGTATGACAGTCTGTGATTCGATTCTAAGTTTTGTCTGGTTACCTGTGTAGATATATGAGGAGGAGAGACTAGGGAGGCATGGGGACAGGATGGTATAGTGATCCAGACACAGTGATAAAGACCTGCACTGTTGTGCTGGCATCAGTAGGAGTTGGTGGTTCAGTATATAAAGGATGAAAGAAAGGGAGAGTGGGGAGGATGGCATTGGTAGAACTAGGAAAGTTTAAATGGATTAGTTGGGTGAAGTTGGAGAAAAAAGGGAGATTATGATCCTAAATTTAGACCTGTAGAGTTTTTGAGATGGCCATTTAATCCCCAAAATATTTTTAAATCCCTTCTCTCTGCTAGTCACTGGCATTCAAAAACAAAAACATCCCTGCACTCAAAGAACTTAAATTCCACACATAAGTAAATACACAATAATTTAAGGGACGAGAAAGCCCTAAACTAGTGATGGTGAGAAAAGGCTTCATATAAGCGTTACAGACTATGCTGGGTCTCAAAGGAAGCCAAAGATTCCAGGAGGTAGAGGAAACGAGGGAGGGCATTGTAGGAATTGGAGACAGCCAGGGCAGTTGCAAGAGACATAGGAGGGCAAGTGCTGAGTTGAGGGGATAGGAAGTAGACCAGCTTGGCTGTAATAGAATTTTCAGGATAGGGAGGTAAAATGAAATAAATTTAGAGACAAATTGTAAAAGAATCTTTTTTTTTTTATTCTGAGTTTAACCAACACCAAATAAGATGAGCATTCCCATATACAAAGTAACCTTTTTTAAAACAATAATTATACATGGAACTGAATTTCTGTTCTGTGCAGCTTGCTTTTCCTTGTAGTATGTGATTATTTCAACACATAACCTTCAAAGCTGTCCTGCTTGTCTCTGTTTCCTTTTGGCTTTCTCTTGGTGCACTTTTAAAAAGTTGACCCTCTTCTTTCATTTCTTTTTCCTTTTTTTCCAACCCTCAGTTCTTTCAAAGTCTTTTTTCTTCTCTTTGGAATATTGTTACTGTATAAACTCTTCTCCTGGTTCTTCTTGCCTTACTCTTCTTCAGTTCTTATAAATCTTACCAGGTTTCCCTGAAACTCTCACTGAGAGATGTATATAGTTTAGCTGGGAGGTAATAACCATTGAAGATATTTGAGCAGGGGAATAATGCCAGCCCTGTGGTTTAGGAAAAGGATTTTGATGGCTTGGTCAAAAATGGGTTGAAGAGATTAGAGATTGAAAGCAGCTATTACTGCTATTTGCAGGAGTTCAGACTATTGGAAGGAATTTAGAAGAGAAATTAGACTAGGTAGGTTCACATGTCTTCTGAGTAAAGATGTTCTTTGAAGTCCTGGAAGCTCATGAGGTGGCCAGGAGAGGTAGAAGAACTGTTAGGGGTCAGGCTGCAGGTGATGATCCAGCAAAGGAGGCTAAGAAGATGTGGTCAGGTAGGGAGGAGGAAAACCAGAAGTGAGGGGCCACAAAAGCTTAGGGAGGAGAAAGTAGTCCTGAGGAATGATGATCCAAAGCTACAGAAGATGAGACCTAAAAAAAGGGCCAATCAGATAGCAAATAAAGAGAGTAAAACCCTTGTAGGGGAGTTTTAGGTTGAGGGGTGGAGTTAAAAGCCAGATTAGAAGGAAGAGAAAAGTGAGTGGGATGGGAGTTAAGTAGAGGCAATGGGCATAAATAGCTTTTTCTAGGCATTTGGCTTTGTCTGTGAGGAAGAGATATGACATGATAGCTTGAAGGGGTAATCAAGTGAAACCTTTTTTCTAAGAATACGGAGCTCTGGGAATGTTTAGGCTGGTAGGAAAGACTCCAGGAAATGAGAAAGAAGGGGTGAGTGAAAGGGTGAACTCCAGAAGGAAATAGGATTGTTGGAGTTGGAATCCAGAGCACAAGTAAATGGCTTTTACAGGACTTTAGCTGAAATGGGGGAATGGGAAGAAACATGAGCTCACAACAGGCAGTTTCACTTTTCTCAGTAAAGTGGCCCCACTGCTTAAAGAGCGTTTTTAGTAGTCACTGTCAGTATAATAGTAAAGCAATAAGGGAGAAATTAAAGGATCCTTATGAGGTAGTGAAAACCATTTGGGATTAATCCATATAAATGTGTAGTAAGACACAGTTCATACACTTGTGTGACTTTGTCCAAAGGTGAGAACTTGCCTATTTGTATCAAACAACTTTGAAATTAAGTGAATGGGAAATTAAGTGAATGCCTGTGAATTGGAAATGGCCAAACAAAACATGGTATGTGAATTGCAACATAAGAAATGATGAAAGAGCTGGTTTCAGAGAAGCCTACAAAACTTATGTGAACTCAGGCAGTGCGGTGAGTAAAACCAGGAGAACATCTTTATGATGACAACAACATTGTAAAGAAAAGCAGCTTTGGAAGACCTAAGAACTCTGATCAAGGCAGTGGCCAACCAAAATTCCAGAAGCCTAATGATGAAGCACATGACTTGTAGAATGAGAGGGATATTTTTTTAAGAAAGCTATTGAAGGAGTTAGTTATGCTGGACTTTGAAAAGTCATGTATAGGAGGTTTTCTTGGGAGGGGGTCATTAAAGCATTTCTTTAAATGCACAGAAGAGAACAGAATGAAAGCCAGAAAGAAACATAGATGAGCAGGACAGCTTCAAAAGTTACATGGGGAATTAATTATATACTTGAAAGGCAAGTTGTATCTTACAGAAATTCAGTTTCACGTACAGTCTTGTTCTTTTTGGCATGGTGAAATGCTCATTTCGTTTAGTATTCGTTAAAATCAGAATAAAAGATTCAAAATAAAGTAAACGTGGAAGCTTTCGTCAAGGGAGGGGATAAAGATATGGGAATCATTTGCAGAGTGGTAGAAGTTGAAGGCAGGAAGATTAAATGATTACTGAAGGAGAGTATAGAGATAGCTGCCTTGTGAGATTCTCATAGTTTGAGGTCAGAAGGAAAGGAAGGCAGTAAAAAGGGTAGAGAAAAAATGCTAAAGGGTAGGACAGTCACTACAATATCATAGCATCCCAAAGGCCAAGGAAGGAGAGAATTCACAGTTACCATGTGTCTTCTGATGTGTTACAGGCTCCGAATGGCAGTGGCAGTCCATTGATGGCACCATCATCTTCCCACTCATCCAGAGCTCCACAAAGGAGCTGACTTCAAATTACGCATTGTGCCTAACAGGGGATGGCCTTGCCCACCTCCAGGCTTCTGACCATCACTACCTGCTCAAGCTCATTCCTCATGTCCAGGTGTTTGCCCGAGTCTCCCCCAAACAGAAGGTGATCTTGGAGCCTGGCCAGGGGTGGGGGAGAAGGGACCATTATAGGCTTCCCTCTCACTGACCACTCCCCCTCCTGTCCTAGGAGTTTGTCATCACTAGCCTAAAGGAGCTTGGCTACGTAACCCTGATGTGTGGGGATGGCACCAATGATGTTGGGGCATTGAAGCATGCGGATGTGGGTAAGGGAAAGGGTGGTGGGTGAGACTCCCCAGTGTGAATAGGGACTCATGCACCTGCCTATCTATACAGCTTCTAGTGTAGGGGTGTGGGGGAAAGTGGGATATTTATTGAGACAGAAATTTGTTTAGGTTGCGTGATTGTGAGTTGTGTGGCCATTCTGCCTATGGCCAAAATACTTTAAAATCTTCCCCAGAGTCTCCCAGTGTCTTCTGTAAGGGAAGGAGGGTGCCCATATCCTTCCTTTCCTGCCCTGCTTGTACCTTGCAGGGGTTGCTCTGTTGGCCAATGCCCCAGAACGGATATTTGAAAGGCGTCGAAGACCCAGGGATGGCCCCAGTGATGGGAGACTCTCTCTGAGCAGCAGCAGCAATGTGAGGATGACCTCAAGACTGGTTAAGCATCGGCCTGCACGGGAGGAGCAACTGAATCTCCAGCGGGTGTGTGACATTGCCAAGGAACTCTAGGATGGGGGGTTGGGGTATAGGAAATGAGTCCTGGGCTAAAACTTGGGCATGTGTCTGTTTCCTTTCCTACCTGCAGGAGCGGCTCAACCAGGTGCTAAGGGACTTAGAGGAGGACCATGCCCCTGTTGTGAAGCTGGGAGATGCTAGCATAGCAGCCCCTTTCACCTCTAAGCTTTCCTCCATTCAGTGCAGTGAGTATCCAAGTCCCAAGGGACATAGCACTAACAGATACTGACCCTTCCTGACCTCCCCTTACTAACAGACACTAGCTCCTCATCCTGTGCCCAGTCATTTTAACTAACCCATTCTGTTGCCCACCTGCATTCTGGTCTACTCCTAGTGATTGACCTCTAATACTCAATGACCCTTCACTGTTGTCTCCCCTCAGGGAACCTACTGAAGCCCAGTGCTAGTCATCACTAATCTCCCTCCTTTAGGAACAGGATTTTTTTAGTGTTGGTTGCCTTCTAGTCCCCAAACCTTGACTGTGAGCTATCCCCCTCTTCTTCCTCTCCCAGTCTGCCATGTCATCAAACAAGGCCGGTGCACTCTAGTGACCACGCTACAGATGTTCAAAATCCTTGCGTTGAATGCACTCATCCTTGCCTACAGCCAGAGTGTCCTATACCTGGAAGGGGTCAAGTTCAGTGACTTCCAGGCCACACTGCAGGGCTTGCTGCTGGCTGGCTGCTTCCTCTTCATCTCACGCTCCAAGGTTTGTAGAGGCAGTGCCGATGAGCAGACAGCCATTGTGGGAGATAGACGGGGAAGACATTGCCTGGTCTGTAGAGACTAGTGGCCCTGCAGTCAGTACAGAAAGGGTGGGGGTCAAAAACAATCACAAAGGGGTTTGTTTTTGTTTTGTTTTAATCCTGTTAACTCTGAGGCATTATGAGGACTGAGGGGCAAAGGCTGGGGGAAGACATCTAAAAGATGGAAGTTTTAACTGAAGGAAATGAGTGCATCCTCTTTTTTTCCCTTGGGAGTCTGGGGTCTGTCCTGCTTCATCCTCTCCAGAGCAAGGATGAGCAGAGGCCTTTCTAACCCCCAGCCCTTGAAGACACTATCACCAGAGCGGCCACTACCCAACATCTTCAATCTGTACACCATCCTCACCGTGCTCCTGCAATTTCTGGTGCACTTTTTGAGTCTCATCTACCTGTACAAGGGGGCTCAGGCCCGAAGCCCTGGCAAGTGAGTAGTGCCTTCCCCTTTCTTTTTCCTCCACTAAGTGATAGGTAGGGCTTTGCCAGAGTTTAGAGGATAGTGACTTCTGTCCTGATACATGCCTTTGGAGTCCTAATCCTGCCTTCTTCTCTAGGAAGGAGGAGTTTGTGGATTTGTACAAAGAGTTTGAGCCGAGCCTGGTCAACAGCACTGTGTATATCATGGCCATGGCCATGCAGATGGCCACTTTTGCCATCAACTATAAGGTGAGTCCTCTCCTACTGAATTAACCCCATAGGATCCCTGATTCTTACTGACACCCCAGCCCTATAGGTCCCCCAATTTCTACCAGTGCATCCAGCCCCATAATACTAGTCCTGGAAGACCATAATTCCCACCAAACCTTACCTCACTAACTACACTGAGCCCCAGGAGGAGGTTAGGGCAAGGGGTTTGAGTGACCCTGGCCTCCCCCAGGGTCCCCCATTCATGGAGAGCCTTCGGGAGAACAAGCCCCTTCTGTGGAGCCTCGGTATATCCACTGCTGCTGTTGCTGGTCTCCTGTTGGGTTCTTCCCCTGACTTCAACAGCCAGTTTGGGCTTGTGGACATCCCTGTGGAGGTAAGGAGGACTTCCATTCAAGCTACTACTGATTCTGGTGCCCCATTTTTGTCCTTTGGGGTTGCTCCAGTGAACACTGACCTTGGCAAGCCTTCTAGTCCAGACCCTTGGAGTTTCCTCTATCCCCCTCTATCCCTTCAGAGGCCCCAGGGAAGTTTCTAGTAGAGTTAGCTGGGTTCTCTCCCCCTTCTAATGCTCCCTTCATGTCCTCCAGTTCAAGCTGGTGATTGCTCAGGTCCTGCTGTTCGACTTCTTTGTGGCCCTTCTGGTAGACCGTCTCCTTCAGTTCTTCTTGGGGAGCCCGAAGATGAAAGTGCCTTCATGAGCCTGCACCTAGGGCCCTCCTTCCCAGGACTATGGACAGGCGACCATGTCAGCCCAGAGTGGGGGCCTGGAAGAGCCCAGACTGTGTAGGGAGGAGCAGTGACCACCCCCTTCCTCATCGATGTTCTAAGTGATGTTCTAGGACAGACTTAAGTGGGAACCTTTTGTACTGTGGCCCCCTGCTCTATTCCCTCCCCCTTTGTTAAATAAAGCGGCATCAGCGTATTTTAAAATTAACCTAAGCCTCAACTGTCTGTTGTTATCATAGGATGAGGGATTTGGAACTGAAAAGGGTCCCTCTTTTGAGAGGAGTCTCCAGGTTGGGAAGGGGGTAGGCCAGCAGTGCAGGCAAAGTGAAGCTACCTCAGCCTGCTTGGCTGGTTTTTTGAAGGCTTCCTTCCTCACCCAGTCCCACCCTCTGTCCATTCCCAACAACTGGTCTAGCTGGTACTTGCTTTGGGCTTCCATTAACTCTCCCCTCATTTAATTTTTTTTTTTAAATGGAGAGAGGGTTGTTTTTCCTACCATCCTATGAACCAACAAAAGGTGGTCCAGATCCTTCCCCTCTACATGTCAGATATCTTTCCCTTTCCTTACTCCCTAATGGCTGTGAACTCCATGGGGCAGCAGTAAGAGGACCAGAGGCTTCAGTCTGGGACTGTTTGGACTGCCTGTCCCAGATTTCAAGCTGGAGTATTGCCTCTCCTCTTTATAAGGTTCCTCCCCTGCTTGGCTAGTTCCCAGCCTACCCAGTCAGGGAGAGGTTAATACTTAGCTTGTCAGCCAGGAGCTGGAATGTGGCCGAGCCACCCTCACCACGACCTGGCTAGGGCAGCCCCCTGCGTCTGTCCCAACCTGTGAAGGCCACCCAGAAACACGATCACTGGGCTCCTGTGACCTGGGGTTCTCACAAGGAGGCCCTGAGCCAGCTGGGGCCAGTACCATTCCCGGAGCAGCCCATGGTCCACATCTGCCAGAAAACTATGAGCCGGGCTGGGGCTGTGGGGGAGCCCCCTGAGCAAGCCGGATGCCTGGGACCCCCAGGGGTGTTGGCCCAGGAGATGCCTGGACTCAACGCTGGCTGGAACTCACCGGGCCAGCTCCGCCGTATCTCGGCGCACCTCCGCCTTATCAACGGGAAATTCCTCAACTTTCGGGCGCTGTGCCGTGAGGGCTGTGAGTGATGGGGGGTGCAGCTGGCAGACGGGGGCCAGACCCACAGAGCGGAGGCGGGGGCGGGGGAAGGACCTTCACACCGTCTTCCCGCAGGCGGAGCTGGGTCCGACCCCCTAAAGGCTCACCTGAGGAACCTGCTTCAGGCAGTGGCCGAGCTCCAGACCCGGTACCCAGGGCTGGCAGGACCACATGTCTGGGGGGCTGCGGCAGCCCTAGTCAGCGCGGTGCAAGGTGAGAGGGCGGGGCCCCGAGCGAGGGGGCGGGGCCCCAAGCGAGGGGCGGGGCCTGGGCAGGGCGGGTCTCGGAGAAGCCCTCGGGCTGTGCGTCCCGGGGTGTCTGGGTCCGACGGGGCAGGAGGCAGGTTCCCGGTCCCTGCCCAGGTTCCAGCTCGGATGGTGACCAGGGCTGGCAATGCCGGCCAGCGAACCAAACTTCATCCCCCCGGGCCTGCTCAGCTTGAAGCAGCACATGGAGGCGGGAGCCAGAAACTGGGGGCACCGTGAACTTCCCGCCGGGCGTGTCCCCGCCCTGTGCATGGGGGGCGGGTCCCCATACGGAAGCAGGAAGCCTGGGGGGTGGGGGGAGGGGAGAGGTTGGCCCCTAATGTTGCTGCATCCGGTCACCTCCACCTAGCAGCCCCCTGGGCCTGCACCTGGAGCCATGGAAGAAGCTCAGCTCGGTATGAGGGGGATATGAGGGTGCAAGTTCCCCCCTCCTCCTTTCCCCACAGCCACCCCCTCCTCGCCCTCATGCCCGGCCCTCCCCCATCCGGTTGCCAAGGTGGGGGAAGTGTCTGCTTCTGCTTCTGCTGAATGTGGAATGGGGTGGGGGAAAGGCCCAGGGACGTTGAAGAAGCACCATTGTCCCTCCATGAGCTAGTCTGCGTGCAGGCATTTGTGTGTGTGTCTATGTGTATGCTTACCTGGAATCCGGTGTACACACACGTGTCAACGTCTGTGCATCGGTGAGTTCCTGGAGCCCTAACTGGGATTAAAAACTCGGACCCGGAAGGCAGAAGGGGTCTGAGTCTTGCTAGGATTGAAATTTCATGCAAGCTCAGGAACACCTGCCTCAACGTGAGGCGGTCAGTGCGCATGAGACAAGTATAATTGGGGTGTGTACAACCCTTTCTACACCCCTGTCCCACCTCCAGGTCTCCCCCAGACTCGGGGCACTGAGAACAGAAATCGTTACAGTGAGATCTTCAGGAGCCTGGACAACCTGGAGATTTCCTTGGGAAATTCGTGAGTGGGGGGAGGGAGGGAGAAGGGAGAAAGATAAGCCTCAACCCCAGAGTCCTGCAAGATGACCCCCTAAGCCCCAGAAATCCAAAACCCACTGACCCCCAGCCCAGACAGACTCAACTGTGGGGACACCCTAACCTAGCTCCACCCCTATCCCCACCTCCAGGGCTGTGGAAATGTTGGTTGGAGACTCAGAGCCATTGGATAACCCTGAGCCAGGAGTGGAGGTAAGAGGAGAGGGAGAGGGAAGGATTGGATCTGCTGATACCTCTAAGAATTCCTACTTAGGTCCTAGGGAAGGGTTCAGGGGTCAGTGACTACTGGCCAAACACTGAGTTTTTCCCTTAGATTAGTGAGACCCAAAGCTGGAGCAGCCCCTTCCCAGGAGACCCTGTTCTTCTCACAGGTATAGGTTGGAGTCAAGGGCTGGGGTGTGGGGTCAGGTTAAGGTTTGGCATGGTTCCTTCAGTTGACCCTATTTCCCAAGGGGAGGAACTGGATACCCGACTTGTGCGCAGTGAAGGGGGTGTGGAGGCCGCCTTGGATTATGCCAAGATGTGGAGCAGACACCTCAAAGAGATTCTGAGCTGGACTGAAAAGAGAGCAAACTATGGTGATTCCTGGCCAAACCCCAGCGCTGTCCCTTGACTTCTGGCTTCTGCCTTTGTCTTCACTCTGCCTTTGGACACTAACCTTAACCTCTGGGCCCCAGTCTTTAATCCAGCCTTCTGACTTTGACACTCTCTTGCTCTGTCTCCACCTCTGACCCTTTATAATCATCTATTCCCAGCCATGACCCCTAAGCTCAGATTTGATTTCATTTTTCCCTTTCCAGAGCTAGAATTTTCCAAAAACATCATGAAGCTCGCTGAGGCAGCAAAGGTATCCATCCGGCAACAGGTATGGCCCTATTAACCCTACTCAGAGTCATTCCCCTGTTCCCCATCCCCATCCCCATCCTCCCTCAGCCCCTGCCTCCTGTCTCCTTTCCTGTGGAGGAAAGAACCCAGGCCTAGGAGTCAGAAGAGCTAGACTCAATCCTGGCTCTGATGCTGGTCTCCAGTGGCCTTGGGCCCAGAGGGTCAGTTGATCTAGGTCTGTAAGGTCATATCCAGCTCTATCAGGCTGTGGTCCTTTAACTCTCTAGCTTCCGCTCTTGATTTGTGCCCCTTCCCCAGCATCCTCCAGGACCACTCCGAGACGTCTATGGGCTCTTCTTAGAGCAGGACTTCATCCTCGGAGACCTGACACTGCAGATACTGGCCCAGCAGAAACAGAATTATTACCAGGTCCGTGTGTGTGTAAGACGTATGTATGTGGGCATGCGTGTGTGCCTGCATCCTCACTGACTCCTCCTGGGAAGAGTTGAGCAGGTAGGGAGTCCCACAGCTACATAAGACTTTCTCAAAGAGCTTCCACTCAATCCTGTTCTCTATCCCTGCAGCCCCTGGTGGCCCAGAGGAATGAAATAGAGAAAAGACGGAAAGAGATGAAGGCCCAGTGGGCTCGTGAACAGAAGAGGATGGTGAGGGGAATGCCAGGGGAGAGGGAGGTACCTGCTCATCCCTGACCCCTACCACCACTGACCCTGACCTCTGACCCCAGAATGAAGCAGTGCTGGCCTTACGGCGAGCTCGGGTCCAGTACCTGCAGAGGAGTGAGGATGCACAGGCTCGAATCTCAGGCCTTCCTGAGATCCCCAGCAAGCAGCAAGAGCGAAGACGCCGTTCACGGGAGGATGCTCAGGCCAAGGTGTGATGCTCAGTGTGAGCATCTCCCCCAGTGTTTCTGTTTCCTCTCACTCCCTGTGCCTCAGTTTCCCTTCCCTCTCCATACCTTGGTTTCCCCAGGCACTGGAGGCTGAAACTCACTATCAGGCCTGTATCCGGGAGGCCAACCTCCGGCAGCGGGATCTGGAGGCTACAAAACAGAGAATTGTGTCCTGTGTCCGGAAAATGTTGCTTCAGGGGGATGTGGAGCTCAAGAAGGTAAGTGTTGGGATAGGGGTGTCTCTTAGATTTCTGTTCCCTTAAGGAAGATTTGAGGGCCTGTGAAGGTTTGAGAATATTGGGAAG
The DNA here is from genome assembly GCF_028372415.1 of Notamacropus eugenii. Classification (NCBI taxonomy): domain Eukaryota; kingdom Metazoa; phylum Chordata; class Mammalia; order Diprotodontia; family Macropodidae; genus Notamacropus; species Notamacropus eugenii. The sequence continues at coordinate 80,320,623 of NC_092875.1, forward strand.
GGGAAATTTCTGGGTTTCTGAGCGACCAATAAAGGATCTATGCTTCTAGGTGTCCCTGTACCTCTTCAGCCTTCGAGGGGACCTGGCTCAACGAGGACCCCAGGGTTTCTCAGCCCTTAGTGAATGCTGTACGCCCTTTGAGCCTGGCCAGCGGTACCTTGAATTTGTACAGACAATGTGGCCAGAGCCTCCACCTCCAGCCCCACCAGATTTCTCCTTCCAGGAGTTTGTGGCCTCAGCACACAGGTAGGATGTCTTTGGATCAATATTCAAGGGATGGTCAGTACCTAGTGGGTCAGGCCAAGGGGGATGTGAGAGGATTCTAGTGCCTGAATGGGCTCAGCACTCATCTCTAACTCCCTTCAGCTCCCCTCTGGATACTCGAAAGAAGGTTCCATCTCAGCAATCATTGCAGTCCAATGAATCCTTATTGGAGCTCAACCCTTGGGAGGATCCTGGGGACCATGGTGAGGGCGAGATGTTTTGGGGAGATCGGAGTGAGGTGATGGAGCACCCAGAATGATTTATACTCACAAGCTGCCATTGTCTCCATCCAGGGAGCCTGGGCATCTCTCTAGGCAGTGATGTGGACAGTATAGGTGGAAGCAGTGAGACTCGGTCTCTAGACTCTCCTACATCCAGCCCTGGTGAGGTTTTAATTTTGGACATCATCCCTTCAGCCTCATAGGTATAGAAAAAGTGAGAGCATCTCTCTTCTCCTTGTGACTCATCCTCCTAAATGATCCCCACACTCTGAATTCTCAGATAACCTTCAAAAGAGGGGAATCAGGGGCCAGACTTGGGCAGCCCTAACCTGAATATCCCTTCCCTACTGACCCCCAGAGCTTGGGGATGGAGCAGACAATGAGAAGAAATGGACACTGTCCAGTGCAGCCCAGACTCACCGTTTTCGAAAGCTTCGAGGTCCAGCTAAGTGCCGTGAGTGTGAGACCTTCATGGTCAGCGGGATCGAGTGTGAGGAGGTATTGTGACCCCAACTCCTCTCTGACTTCTTGCCCCTTGATGACTCTCAGGCTTTCCATGATTCCAAGTGACACTCAACCCCTTTATGATCAATCCTGCAGTGCTCTTTGGCCTGCCACAAGCGTTGCCAGCAGTCTTTACTGATCCTGTGTGGCCACAGGAAGCTCCCAGCCCGAACTCAGCTTTTTGGAGTTGATTTTCTACAGCTGCCCAGGGATTTCCCAGAGGAGGTGCCCTTCTTGGTCATCAAATGCACTGCTGAAATTGAGCACCGTGCCCTCAGTGTACAGGTGCCAAGTCAATTCTATTTAATAAGTATTTAAGTGCCTACTGTGTGTCACACATTGTGCTAGGGTACTGGGGATACAGTGACAAAAATGACAGTCCCTGCCCTTGAGAAACCAATGTATAGATTAAAAAATTAAACAAATATATTTTAAGTAACAGGGGGAATTAGCAATTAAGGAGATCATCATAGGTTTCCTTTAAGATGAGGCACTTGAGTTAAACTTTGAAGGAACTGGTGGTCTTGTTGAGCAAGAGATGGAGAGGGAATGTATTCTAGGTATGGGGTGAGGGAGGAATCAATTCTCTGGTTCAGGCCTTGACTCCTAATGACCCCTGGCCAGACCATGATCCGTGAGTCAACCATCTGACCCTTGACTACCCAGTATCTTATGATGGACCCATGAACTCTGAAAGATTCAGGCCTTACATGACCCCTTGGCTTCATGGCTTAAAACTCCAATCCTCAGGGTATTTACCGAATCAGCGGATCCCGGGTTCGAGTAGAGCGGCTATGTCAGGCCTTTGAAAATGGCTGGGCCTTGGTGGAGTTGTCGGATAACTCTCCCCACGATGTCACTGGAGTACTCAAGCACTTCCTTAAGGAGGTGAGGCTCAGGCCAGACGGGAAGGGGGAATCAGGAAGCCAAGAAGGATGGTGGAGGACTGCACTTGGGTACTAGGCTTGGGAGACTAAAAGAGGGAAGCCAGGTGGGGAAGATGGGAGCCCATGAGGGATAGGAGGGTAGAGCAAGAAATCAAGATCTCTTCTGGGTGTAAAGCCAGAACACTCCTTGTTTTCCCAGCTTACAGATTCTATCATCCCCTCCCAACTCTATGGGGCCTTCATCTCTCTGGCTAAGACCTTGCAACCAGAAGTATCATCAAATGCCTCAGGGAACTCTGAACCTGAACTCAGTCTTGATCCCAGCCCCAATGCTGACCCTGCGGCTGAAGCTGTTAGTGCCCTGAGAACTCTTCTGAGACAGTTGCCTGGCTCTAACTACAATACTCTTCGGCACCTGGTGGCCCATCTGTTCAGGTAAGGTTGGGGCTGAGGCTAGGGCAAGGAGCTAGGCAGAGGTCTCTAGGTCTTCTGAACCCAGGTCTTCTTCCAGGGTGGCCTCAAGGTTTGAGGAAAACAAGATGTCAGCCAACAACTTGGGCATCGTGTTTGGGCCAACGCTGCTTCGGCCACCAAAGGGCCAGGGTGGGGTCAGCACCAGCCCAGCCACCTGTCTCCTGGACTCAGGATACCAGGCCCAGATGATTGAGTTCCTTATTGTCCACTATGAGCATGTCTTTGGGATGGAAGAACTCCCTCCAACCACTGCAGAAATATCCGACTCTGGAACTCCTGATCTTGCGACCCAGACCTCTGCTGAAGAAGGGTCTGGTTCTCCAGGGGTCCAAGCATCATCTGATGAGGTAGGGTCCATTTCTAGTCAGTCTCTAGGCCTCTCTAGTACACAACCTCTCCAGAGGTCTTGTATACTACCAAAGAACCTGGGCTGAGTCAAGGGAAGTGGTGAAGCAACAGTTTAAGGGTAATGGGGGAGGGGAATGGGAACAGTAGGGTAATAGGGAAGAAAGAATAGTGTGCTACAGTTGGGGGATATGTGTGCATGTGTGTGCTACAGTGTCAGAGGTGATGAGAAATAGTATAAGTAAATTGTAAAGACGAAATGACATTCTGAGTCCCATAGGAAATGGTAGGGGTGGGGAATGGTACCTCCTAGAAATCTGATGATGCATGTGAAAGCATGAACTTGCCCAAATTACAGCAAACCTGAGGGAATGTTTTATGTTATCAGAGAGATTTCCTCCAGAAGTTGTGAAGTTTCTGTGTAAATTCTGCTGACTAAGTGGAAAAATCATTGACTTTTTAAGAAACTCTCTAAGGATTTACAAGGAATAGGGAACAGTGAGATTTTTGAGGGGTCCTGAACACTTCTGATTCTAGCACTGTGCTGGGGTCTGTCCTGGGCCTGGCTCACAGAGTAGGAATCCATCTCTGTGTGCCTGTCCATGGCCGAGGTAAGGCGGTATGGGTCTGTCTCAGGTAAACTCTCAGAATTTCTCTCTCTCTGTCCCAGTTTAGATGCTTTTGGCATTGGGTTTGACTTTGGGGGTTTCTTTGTCTCCAAGCCAACTTAAAATCTCTGAGTCGATCTGAGCTGAGACTCTCTGAAGGTCTTTGGGTTAGACTACCTGTCTTGGGCTAAACCTTTTGAGCCAGGTCAGCACCTGTAGGTCTCTATTTCTGTCCCAGGTCTGTAGTTCTATCCTGGATCAGACTCTGAGTCTCGGAGTTGGGACCTCTTGAGTCTGTCTCTTGGGGTCATACTCATGATTCTCTTCACAGACTCCGTCCAAAGGTGATCTCATTGAATGGGTCGTGGGGAACCCCTCAGCAGAGGGAGAAGGTGAGTGTAGTAGTTAGAAACAACTGGGAGTATTTGGAACTTGAGTCTGGGACATCTTAGGTAGACATGACTGCCTCAAAGATTTAGGGGTTACTCTGGGAGGTAACTGAGGAAGGGCTGACAGCATTGATATCTTGAACGTCCCTGAGAGGTTTGGCATACTGTTGCCCTAAGTGAATTGAATTATTTCTAGTAGTAATAATAGCTAGCGTTTACATAGGTTTGCAAAGCATTTTAGAGATATTGTCTTATTTATCCTTACAAAAACCCTGGGAGATGGATGCTGTTGTCCCCATTTTACAGATGCGGAAAATGAGGCAGAGAGGTTAAGTGACTTGTTCAGAGTTAAACAGCTAGTAAGTTTCTATTTGAACTCAGATATTATTGACTTCAGAGGTAGCTAGATAGCTGAGTGGATAAAATATTGAGTCTGAAGTCAGGAAGACCTGAGTTCAAATCCAGCCTCAGAAACTTAACTAGCTGTGTGACCCTGGGCAAATCACTTAACCTCTATTTGCCTTAATCCACCGGAGAAGGAAATTGCAAACCCCTCTCATATTTTTGCCAAGAAAACCCCATGGACAGTGTGGTCCACAGAATCATGAAGAGTTTGATACCACTGAACAATTCCTGACTCCAAGTCCAGTACTCAGTCCACTTCAGAACTTGGGATACTGATGACCTGGGGATATCTGTGGGGGGCCTAGAGGTACAATATTCCAGGGAATAATTCTCTGAGGAATGTATCTGTATCAATAATGTTGGAAGAAGATTTAGGGAGGCTAGAATTAATTAGCCCCCTTTCCTCTTTCAGATTTCGATCAAGTTCGTGAGGAAACCCCTCTAGGGACACAGTCCCGGGGTCATTTTAGTCGCCAGCCTGTGAAATATCCCCGGGCAGGGGGAGTCAAGCCAGTCATCCACCAGTTGTCCAGCTTGGCCCTGGTGGCCTCTAAACTCTGTGAGGAAGCCCCTATCAAGGAGCGTCGTGGAAGCCTTCGGGGCCAGGGGCCTTGGACCGGTGCCTCCCCAGAAGGCAGCCCCCTTCGCCGAGCCAAACTGCCAAAGCACTTTGAAATTACCCAGGAGACAGCCCGACTCCTCTCCAAACTCCAGAGAGAAGGGTCTCAGGATAGCAGGGAATTTCCCTGCTGCCCTGAGTCAGAGCCTCAGTCCCGACCCCTGCCCTATCAGTCCCAGCCCCAACCCCAGCCTGAGCTCCAGCCCCAGCCCCTGCCCCTGCCCCAGCCTGAGCTCCAGCCTCAGCCCCTGCCCCAGCCTGAGCTCCAGCCCCAATCCCAGCCCCAGCCTGAGCTCCGGCCTCAGTTTGAGGAGGCTGAGGACCATTTGTGATTTATAATCCTTCCTCCCCATCCTGAGAGCCTCAGAGTCAATGCAGGTCATTTTCTGGTCATTCAGAGCGGTTAGACTGACCATATTTCCTTGGCTCTCACTGACCATTGCTAGCAGTCAATTAACTAGCAGTCAATAACTCGCAGTCAATAAATTTCTCTGCCTTCCTTGTTTCTGGTTGTCTGACTTGGATTATATATAGAGCAGAGGTGACCATCTGAGGGATCAAAGAGAGCACAGACTCTAACAGCCTTGGCCAAGCTACGAGGTTCAGAGGCTGGTGAGGGAAGTGAGAGTGGGTGGCATGGTGAAGAGGGGGACCAGAGGTGCCAGCCTAAGAGGAAACACCTACTCCACCCCACCCCACCCCTGGCTCAGAAGGAGGGCACGGAGCAAATTTCCCAGCGCTTAATTCAACAAGCATTTGTTAGGTTTCATAAGTAGCAGCTTTGCGGTTACAAAGACAAAAAAAAAAAGAAATGCTTTCTACCTTCAAAGAGTTTACATTCTCCTTAAAAATGAAGTGTAAGAGAGGCCTTCCAGGAGCCTTCCTCCGCAGGTAGGCAGTGTAGCTGGCCCCGGGTTCGGGCCGGAGAAGTTGGGCAGGGCCGAGATTCTGCCGAAAACTCAGGGAACCGCCCCCTGCCTCCAGCCCCGCCCGCCCGCCCTGGCACCTCCCACAGGGTCGCACGCGGAGAAACCGGCTCCAGGTGGTCGCAGGTCTCTGGCTCTGGGAGAAGGGGGTCCGGGAGAGGAGGGGTGGGGGGTCCGTGGCTGCCTTGGGGGGGGTTGTGGGTGGGAGACTTAGGGGCTCCGCGGCGGGCCTGGGACGGGAGAGAGGGCTGTAGGTGACTTCTGGCGGGCCGGCGATTGGGTGGGGAGGGGGCTCGGTGGCGGGCCCGGGATGGGGGAGAGGGCCGGAAGGGCTTTGTGGCGGGCGGACCTGGGGAGAGGGCGCGGAGACGGCTCGGCCCTGAGCTGGGACTCTGCGCCTGGGAATTGGGGCTTTACTTGCAAACGGAGTTCCAACGGGAAGGGGCGGGGGAGGGGTTGGGGGGGGGGGGTCTCTTTTCAATCCTACCGGAGGGAGCTGATGGGAGGAGGGACCAAAAGACTTCTTAGAGTTGGAGGAAGGGGAAGGGGCCGGGAGGAATGTGGGAAAAGTTAGGGGGTAGGAGGCGGGCTCCTTTTTTGGGGCTGCTGGGCGGGAGCCGCCTCGGTGAGAGGGGCTGGGACGTTTGCTGGGTCCTAGACTGGAGAGGGGAGGGCGGCAGCCCACGGAGTTGTTAGTGTTGGAAAAGGGGGTGAAGCCGTCGGTTGTTAGGAGCCTCTAAAGCTGCCCGCTGACCCAAATGTGTGTGTGGGGGGCGGCAAAACCCTGCCTGACCAGACTGCCCTGCCCAAAGATAGACCCCCAAGTGCCAGCACTACCGCGGGCGGGAGGGGGGTCCTCTGTTTCAGGTCTGCCTAGAGCGTCTTTGAGGAGGTCCCCTCTCTCAGCGTGCATGAGAGCTTCTCACTGGTATTGCTTTCATTCCAAGGAAGCTGTTGGAGATGTTTTCCCTCTCTCCCGCCCCTCCCATCTCCTCTCTTCTCCTCACCTCTCCTCTCTACATATCTCCCTGTTCCCAGCAGAAGACAGTCACCTCCTGTTGGAAACTCCTTTCTTTTGGTTTTTGTGACACTACTTTCTACTGACCAACCGGTTTTTGTGGGATGGGGTGGAGTGTTTCCTCTTAGGTTGACACCTCTGGTCCCCCCCTTCACCATGCCACCCACTCTCACTTCCCTCACCCACCTCTCTGACTGCTCCTTCTCAATCTCCTTTGCTGGATCTTCATCCTTGTCCTGACTTATAACTGTAGGTGTACCCTTTGACTCTGTCCTGGGCCCTCTTTTTTCTCTGTGTACCCTCTTCTGTGTCTATTTCACCAACTCTCCTGGGTTCAGTGCTTTCTATGAAGGTGTTTCCCAAATCGAATGTTTCCAGCCCTAGTTTTTCTTCTGAGCTCTGATCTTATATCACCTGCTACCTTTTTGGACATCCCTAACTGGATGTCTTGGAGCCTTCTCAAACTCAATGTCTCCAAAATAGCTCATTAAAGCCTCCTCCAAACCTCCCTTTCTCAGTTTTCTTGTTATTGTTAAGGGCACTATCATCTTCCAAGTCACCCTCACTCCCAATCTAAATGTCATTCTGGACTCCTCTCATTCCACTTACCCAATCTGCCAGCAAGTCCTGCCCCTTCTACTTTTACCAGATCCCCTGTAAATATCCCCTTCTCTTCTCTGACACAGCCACCACCCTCATCACCTCTTACCTGGATTACTGCAATAGCTTGCTGGCTGATCTTCCTGCCTCAAGTTTCTTGCCATTCCAATTCACCTTCCACACAACTATGAGTGATTTTCATAAAGCATGTCACTCCCACACACACTCAAAGTCCAGTTGCTCTTTTTTACCTCCAAGACCAAATAAGAACTCTTTTGTTTGGTAATTAAGACTCTTTACAATCTGGCCTCCTTCCTTTTCTTCAGTTGTCGCATTTTACCCCTCTCTGAATGTCAGCCTATTTCAACACAGTTGAAACTCCTTTTCTCACCTCTGTATTTGTACTGGATGTCCCCCATGCTTGGAATGCTTTCTCCCTACCTGTATCTCTTGGTATCCCTGAGTTCTTTAATGGGTCAGCTTGACTGTCACCTTCTGCAGAAAGCCTTTCCCAGTTTCCCATTCCTCTCCCCAGCTTCTAGCCTTTGCTTCTAAGGTTCTCTGTATTTGATTTGTATATTGTTGTTCAATCAGTCGTGTCTGACTCTTTGTGACCCCATGGACCATAGCACACCAATGCTGTCCACGTGGGTTTTCTTGGCAAAGGTACTGGAATAGTTTGCCATTTGCAGACAGAGGTTAAATGACTTATCTAGGGTTACACAGCTAGTATCTGAGACCAGATTTGAACTCGTTTCTTGATTCCAGACCCAGCAATCTATCCACTGAACCACCTAGCTGGCCTCCAACTTGCATATGCCTATTTATTTATGTTATCTCCTTCGTTAGTATATTAAGCTCTTTGAGTACCAGAACTGTTTTTACCTTCCTTTGTATAATCCCAGAAACAATTAATGTGCTTAGCACATAGTAACTGACTGATCTTCTCCTTTGCAAATACCAGCTACCACATTCTGTGCTCCCATATCATTTCTTTAACTGGTTCTCCTTACTGACTGCCCCTCACCTGTGTCTCTTCACTAATTTTTCCCTTTCCTGGTTGCCCAATGTCCTATCTCCATAGTGACCATTGCTGCCTCTTCCATGTCCTTTCACTGAGTGAACCACTGTTTCCTCATACTGATTTCTCCCTCATTGGCTATCCTCTCTCTCCCATTGCTCACCCCTGACTACCTTCCATCCATGTCCTTTTACTAGCCAACTCTTTTGTCTCCTTCAGGTCCTCTCACTTGACAGACCTCTACCTCCCCCATGTCTCAACAATTGTGTCCTCATAGTGATTATTCCCTCTCCCTCTGTCTTCACTGACCACTAGCTTCTTGTGTCCCCAGGCTCTGGCTGCAGTCATGGATCATTGTTACTACAATGAATCTGTAAGCTTCTTCTACAACTACAGTGGGAAGCAGCTGAGTCTGGACTGGCAGCCCAAGGATGTGGTAATGGTGGTCCTGGGGCTTACTGTCAGTGTAGTGGTTCTACTGACCAACCTCCTGGTCATCGTGGCCATAATTTCCAACCGGCGGTTACATCTGCCCATTTACTATCTGCTAGGAAACCTGGCTGCAGCCGATCTGTTTGCAGGATTGGCCTACCTGTTTCTCATGCTGCACACAGGCCCCCGCACAGCCCAGCTCTCAGTGAGAGTCTGGTTTTTGCGGCAGGGCCTGCTGGACGCTAGCCTCAGTGCTTCTGTCGTCAACCTTCTGGCCATCGCAGTGGAGCGGCACCGCAGTGTCATGGCTGTGCAGCCACTGAGCCTCCTACCCCGGGGCCGTGTGCTGCTGCTCATGGCTGGCAGTTGGGTAGTTGCACTGGGCCTGGCACTTTTGCCCTCCTACTGGAACTGCTTGTGTAACCTGGACCACTGTGCCCGCCTGGCTCCGCTCTACAGCCGCACCTTCCTGACTTCCTGGGCCCTTGGCAACCTGCTGGCCTTCCTGCTTATGGCAGCTGTCTATGCACGCATCTTCCTCTATGTGCGAAGGCGCATGAATCGCATGTCACAACATGCTGGCTTCCACCCACGCTACCGTGAAACCACAATTGCTCTAGTCAAGACGGTGGTCATCATTTTGGGTGAGGGAACTTTGTCTAAAATGTGGACTTCCTCCCTTCAGTGACTAGCTCCCTCCCAATGACTGACCCACTCATTGACTCCCTTACCAGTTACCATTGACGTCCCCCCCTCCCCGCAAGTGACTGACTCACCTGTAATGTTCTTGGTTCATCCTCCTTAGAGTAACTGTCCCAATCCCTTCTAACTGATCTGATGCTAGCTATGATAATATCCTCCTTTAAAGTGGTTGGACTGCCCTCTACCCTTCCAGTGGCCTACCCTCTCTGACAATGACTGACCACCTAGCAGCTGTGATTGATTTTCCCTTCCCCCTGAAAGTGACTGGTTTCTTTGAAAATAACCCATTCTCCCCTCTGGAGTGATTGGTACTCCTCTATGACTGACTCCTCTATGACATAACCCACCCTAAATGACCAAATACCTCAGAGTGAGCAACATCTTAACTGAGCCCACACTAACAACTACTAATTTCTCTGTTCTCTATCCCTAGGGGCATTTGTGGTCTGCTGGACACCTGGCCAAGTGGTATTGCTTCTGGATGGACTGGGCTGTGATTCGTGCAATGTTTTAGTTGTGGAGAAATACTTCTTGCTCCTGGCTGAGGCTAACTCATTGGTCAACCCAGTTGTATATTCATGCCGGGATGCTGAGATGCGCAGCACCTTCCGCCGTCTACTCTGTGGCTGTTGGAGGAGTTCTTCTCGCCACATACCCCCAAATGGGCCAAGACCTGGAATGAGGGTCAGTCTTCCTGACAGTGGCCATCCCCTAGTGGATTCTTCCCTTTAGCTGTCTCTACACCAAAGGGACAGAACTGATAACTGATTGGGATGGGGACTGACTACTATGAACTGGGGTAATGAATAGTGAACTGCCTCTAAGGCAGGCTGAGATTTAACCCCTTCAAATGAGATGAAACTGACTACTGTGACTATAGGCTATCAAGGTCAGTGCCAGTATCCCCCACTGATTTGCCCTGATGTAATCCTAGGGTTGTCTGTAGTCCCTCACTCCCACCCCCACCTAGTGGGGAGAAGGGAGATGCTTTTATTTGACAGTTTTACAAACACTTGACTGTTTAATCCTTGGGAGCTGGAATAGGGCTCCCTTCAGATCTTGGTTTGGACATTGTGGATCTGCTTCCTACATCAAAGGGATTAATAAGGACCATGGATTCATAACCTCGTTGAATCTGATTCTGTGAGGAAAATGGGTGGCTGAAATATCTGCCTATCATCCCGCAACACTTCCCCAGAGGCCAGAGCTGGGAATCTGCTTCCCTTCCCCCCTCCTCCATTGATTGAACCCTTTCTTGTGTTGACCTAAGCTAGGCATTTCTGACCCTTCAACAGATATGGGAGTGGGGTTTTGCCTGGAACAGCCCTGCACCAGTCCTAGCTCCCTTCTGTTCCTGTGGGTGGTCTGTCTTCTGATCCACAAATAAAGGCTATATCCCTTGATCCAACTGGTCCCCCTGGAAACCTGGGGCCTCCAGTTTCCAGAGGGTGTGACACTTTCAAAGCACTCAGCCCAGCAGAGACAAAGATTCTCCATCTTGCTTTGTCTAAAAGCAATCACTATCTGTGATAGTCTGGGAAAGGAGAGTGCTGTGTGAGCAGATGGGGAAGGGGGAGTGGCTTGCCACTCCACCGTCCCTTCCTCGGCCCCCAAGTCAGTCCTGTGTCTATCCGTTTGAGGCCAGAGTTCCCTGGAAGAGGCAAGCTCCTCTAGGGACAGAAAGGATGGGCTGTGTCTATAAGAGATACCTCAAGAGCCCTGGGACTACTCCTTCTTCCCCAAGATAATAGGAAGTAAGACTTTCCCATGGCACCAGGTCTGATTCTTCTTTAGAAGAGCCATTCCCTGGAGGGAGCCTCACTTTACCCCAAAGGACAGCCTCAGACTGGGGTTCATCCAGCCCTGTCCTAACCTCAGTTTGGGCTCAGCCTCCTGAAGTTTAGCCCCAGACTGGGGGGCTCAGCTTCCCTCACCCCTGTCTCAGATTGGGATCCAGCCTCCTCCAGCCCAGTGTCAGTTTGGGGCTCAGCCCCCCATCTCAAAAGTGACCTCTGCTGTAGAGGAGGCGGGGATAGGGGTGGAGGGGGAGAAGTCTGAGGGAGGGACGTGGGGCGGGCGTCCCTGAAGCCGAGGCTTGGACCCTCCTAGTGCAGGGAGAGGCGGAGGCTGTTGCCCCGGGTAACGGAGCCGGCGGCCTCCCTGCGGCGCGGGGCGTGGCCGGGGGCGGGCTCGCGCTGGAGCGCGCCGCGGGGGCGGAAAGCGGCCGGCCGGCCGGGGGCGGGGCCAGGCGCGCGCCCCCGCGGCGGGGCCTGTCGGAACGCGCGAGGCGGTCGCGAGGCGCGGGGCTGTTGGTCGCCGACGACGGTGCCAGAGGCCCCGCGGGCGCCCCCTCCCTCAGCGCCATGGACGACCCGTCCCGGCTGCTGGCGGCGGCGGCGGCTGCAGCCACGCACCCTGGGGGGGCGCTCTCCGGGATCCCGCCCCTACCCCTGCCGCCGCCCGACGCCGAGGAGCTGGAGCCCGCGGCCCCGCACCGCCTCCCGCCGCCGCCGCCGGGGCCCCCACCACCCGCCCCGGGACCCGGCCCGCACCAGGACACCGGCGACATCCTGCAGCAGATCATGGCCATCACCGACCAGAGCTTGGACGAGGCGCAGGCCCGGTAAGGGGGAAGGGGAGGGGTCTGCTCGGAGGGGGAGGGGCCCTGGACGTGGGGCGCGGAGGTCGGAAAGGGTCCGGCCGAGGTGGGGGAAGGGGAAGGTCCGAGCCCGGGAACCCCGCAGCCCTTCGTGTCCTGCGGCAGCCGGAGGGGAGGGAGTCCGCAATGAATGAGTAGGAGCTGCGTCCCTGGGCCGGGCTCCCGCCTGCCCTCGGAGGTGGAAGGTGCACGAGGAGGAGTTTTCCCAAACTTTATTTCCCCCGGCGCCCAGGTGGAAAGTCCGAGTGTGGTCTCCCTAAAGCAGGGCTGGGAGAGCGCGGTGCCTGCCCGGCACCTCCTGGTTAGTAGGTGCTTAATAAATGCTTCCCAACGGGAGCTCGCTCCTCGAGAGCAAGACTGCCTTTCGCCTTTCTTTGTATTCCGGTCTCCTAAGGCGGTATCAGGTACATAATAGGCGCTTAATAAGTGCGCCTTCATCATTGCCTTCCTGGAAGGACTAAGAGCCCAGAACTGGGAGTTTGATTTGTTCTCCAGCACAAGTAACAGGACAACATGTTGAACGTGGACATACTATACAGTACATGCTAACGTTACTTATCCTTCTCTTTTACCGAGTGTCATTGGGTAGGTACGGTATGATAGATTTATGGGAAAACCAGGAGAATCTACCCAGAAAGAAGAATGGAAGGGGGAAATAATGTATTTTTCCAGATATCAAAGTATGTTGAACATGTAACAATTCCCTTCAGTACTTTAATAGGTCCGTGGTTTCATCCATGTGGGTGCTCCCTTCAACAGTAAAGATCAAAACTCAACCCCACCTTCTCAGTCTTGATTTCAAGTGGTCTCCCAAATGTTGCTCTGCCCAGTGTTGCTAGGGCTTTCCTTTAGGTGTTTTGACACATAACTGCTAACTGTATGACCTTGAATTAGCCTTAGTGCTCTTAGCAACATTAAGTAATCTGCATCAAAGTCAGAGAACCAAAGTGGGAGGAGGATGTCCTCTATTTAAAGTTTAAAATGAGGAGGTGAGGGAAAAGATTCCTCCTTCCTCTTTTCATCTGAATTGACAATTAGGTTTTATACCCTTTAGAATTGTTACAGTATTTCTCCCAAATGCTTATGAAACAGTTCCTTTTGGCATGAGAGGTAAACAATTTCCAAATGGATTGTGCTCATTTCAGGTATGGATGACCTCTCAGAGATCTGAACATTATGTGCACTTCAACTGTGGCCCAGGATGAATTGTTCTATTTTAGATACAGTCCACAGTCAAAGCTGATGTTTCCCTAGTAGGTTAAAGAATTTTACTAAAGAAATAAAATCTAAGGATGGTGAGGAGGGAGTTAGTTTTAATAGTTTAGCTGGAAGGTTTTTTTTTTCATAATTTTTTTCTGGCTAGAACGCTTGCTAACTGATAATAGTAATAACTTCTTCAAGATTTCCAAAGTGCTTTTCTGTTTATAGGACTTTCCCCCTCCACCCAATTCTTTTCAGAACAGGAGGCCATTTTTATCAGCAAATCAAATCAAGCTAATTTTAAACTGTTCCTTTCTCCTGAAATTTTTTTTTGCCAAATATGTCTGAATATTCAGTGTATTTATAGACATGAATTTAAAATAAATTAGCCTGATCAATAGGTAGCATTGAATCTGAGCGTTCTAGAGCTGTTCAGACTAGATTTAAATCAGACTGACACCAGTGATTTAAACTTAACAAATGATTTCCGCTAGGCTCTAGTTTGCTGAAGTAGCCTTTTAGAGCTAGAGACTAGAATGCTGTTGACATAGTTAAAGAGTAGGGATGCTTGGCAGTGGTGTATGAAATCTCTAGCTGAAGTGTGAGGACTGTAAATGAGAATTTAAGAATACTGAAGAAGCCTAATGGAAAAAGAGGTAGGGAACAGTAGCATCATGTTGGAGCTCAAGGACTGCACCAAGGACTTCTGGAAGTCATCTCAGCAATGTAGATTTTAAATGTAAAATGTAGTTTTATAGAATCATTATACTTACCCTAGAATGCCTGCCCACGTAGAATCTGGCTCAGGAGCCTTCTGTCACTTCTAAATTGCCTCTGTTCTTGTATGTGTGGGTGCTTAATTAATAACTATTATAGAGTGCTGCCAGATTTGGGGTTCATTCATGCATTTAGACTTTCATTCAGAAAACAGAATTGTAATGGAAAGAAAACTGACATAGAACAGGAAGCTCTCAGTTTGGATCCCACCTCTGGCGCTGGCTGTGAGATTGTGGACAAGTCATTTATAGCCTCTTTGGCCCATGGTTTCTTTATCTGTAAAGTACAAATCATAATACCTGTAGTAGCGATCTTACAAGGATATTGGAAAGCCCAAATGAGAGAATATATTAAGTACTTTGCAGACCTTAGTGCACTGAGGCAGCTGTGTTGAAGTGGGTGAAGTGCCAGGCCTGGTATCAGGAAGAGCCGAGTTCAAATCCAACCTCAAACACTTCCTAGCCATGTAATCCTGGACAAGTCACTTTACCTCTGTCTTTTTCAGTTTCCTTAACTATAAAAAGAGAGATAATAATAGCACCTACCTCCCAGGGTTTTTGTGAGGATCAAAAGAGATAATATTTGTAAAGTGCTTAGCACATAAATGTCAAGTATTAATCCAATCAAAATACTAGGAGAAATTTTAAGAGGGAGAGATTACTTTCACCCAGTATGGGGATAGAGGTCAGGAAGAGCTTTAGGTAAGAAGTGGCACTTGAGTTCAGCCGTGCAGAAAAAGATATTTGTGCAGACAAGGATGGGGTGAGGCCAGAGAATGCATTCCAGGCATTGTAGGTAATATGAGCCAAGGTACAGAGTTGGGAAACCATGGAACAGTGATGAGGATGGAAAATCAGCCAATGTTTATCTAGTTGAAAAGCTTTGAGTAATGGTACTCAATAGTATTACTATTTGCATTGAATGAGTTACTTAATTCTTTAATGTGAAAAATGACATTTTGAAAATGTGATGTTCTTGTAGATTTAATGAACATATTGATATTATTTCACATCTCTTGATAAAGTATTGTGGCTTTCTTTGCTGGTGAATGGCAGAATCATGGAACTCAAATAATAAAACAATTTTGGACTTACTGCTGGTGACCAAGACATTAAATTTGTGACCTGTTGTTTAATGTTTTTAGTTGATTTTATATTCAAGTAAAGCAGGCTTCTATGAGTCTAAGATAGCTTCTCATACTCTAAGTCTATATAATATCATTCCAGCGGCTAGTATGACCTTAGTGTAATAAAAAATGACTACTGAGCAATTTTAAAGAGAGTTGTAGGGAAAGAAAGCTTTATGAAGTACATTCATATATATCTACATATATGTGTGTATATGTGTTAATGTTTACATATATGTACATATAAATAAATGTGAACATATATCAAATGATCTCTTTTCCGATGTTATATGTATTTTTGTATGTGTTATATGTATTTGGAATACAAAATTTGATGGATTTTGTTTTCCTGAAAGTGAAAGATATTTGGTATTCGTATGGTTTTTAAAGCAAATTAATGTACCTTGCTGATGTCTCTTTGAAGACTTTTATTTTTTTCTTTATAAATTTGAAGGTAAAGTTTCCTTGATTTTCCTTTCTTTTTTAATTGATCCTTGTCTTATGGAATTCTTTTAGTATTTAGCTGTAGAGATTTGTAGGTTAATAATCATTTACTGGGCTCACTACACTTTAGGAAGGACATTAATAAACTGGTATGTATCAAAAGGAGGGTGATAAGGATGACCACAGGACATACAAGGACTTAGGGACAACATTGTCACCTTCAAATATCTAAAAGTTGTCTTGAAGCAAATTTTTATTTAATTATGCCTGTTCCAAGAGGACAGAACTAGGACAAATGAATAGAAGTTACAGGGAGGCAGATTTTGACTGTCCATGAAGTTCTTCAGAGACTGTCTAAAATGTCAGGGATTTCAGTTTCAGGAAGTTTACTAGATGACTACTGAGACTCTGGTTCTGCTCTTTTGTTTTGATTGCCCATGAATTAATTCCTAAAGTTTAAAAGATTCAATTTTAATTTGCAAATTGAAAATATCAAATAAATGTAAAGATATATTTTTTATATTCTTAGAGCCAGTACCCAAATTATTTGTGTACATATTTGTATTTATTTGTAGAAGATCATAGGATTTAGAGCTGAAGTGCACCATAAAAGTCTGTGAAAGTGTGAAATTTTAAAAACTACAAATAGTAATTTACAGCAACCAAGAAAAGAATGCAGGACTTAGTACTCAAGTTCAAATCCCAGGTCTGCTACTTATTATCTGTGTGACCTTGGACACGTCCCTTAACCTCCCTTTAGGGCCTCAGTTTACTCATTTTTGAAATGAGGAGGTTGAAGCTGATAACTTCTGAAGCCCCTTCTGGTTCTCAATCTACGATCCTGTGATTGACTTCCATATTGGATTATTTATATTGATTCTCCTGTTCAAACATTGAATGTGGGAATAGAGATGGAGAGCCTGATTAGTGTGCACTCTGGCTTTTTTTATTTTTGTGTACCCTGGTCTGAATATGGTCTCTTGTTCCTAGTAGGAACATAATAAATATTTGTGGAATTTATCAATTGCCTTAGTTACTAAGGTCTCCTTAAGTCCAGCCAGTCAGTTAAAGACTTCAGGGAGGACAATAGCAGCCACTAGGCTTTAGCTGTCAGCTGTCTTTGTTCTCAGGCTGTTTGCAGGGTTTAGATATTGATCTTCCATGATGTTTCCGATAACCCGTAATGGCCCCAACATGGTTTGGACTATCCTTGGAAGATGCATGGCCTGCCGTGATCCTGGCAATTCTCTTCAATTAAAAACTTTTTTTTTTTGCATTTATAAATGTCTTGGGGTATTGTTTTAAATCTAGAATCTTAGCAGTAACTCTTTTAAAAGTAGTGTTGAATTAATTGGGAATATAAGCAAGAATCAGTTTGCTTCTGAAAAGACATGTAAATGAACGAGTTATTTATACAGATATATGCAGTCCTTACACATATATACACATACATACATAAGTACATACATATACATAATGTTTTAAGGAAAACATTAAAATACAAACCCCCAAATTGTTGTGCTTTTTGTCTTCTCTAAAGACTATGCCCGGTATTGGAACAGTGCCAGATGATAATAAGGCCCAAGAACAACTTTTCTTTAATTCACTTTTCTGATGTAGAGGGGGTTTTATTAAGTGACTTTTCTAACTCACCTCTCCTTACATTTCCCTATGGAATGCTCCCTGAGCAATTACATTTTCTGTACTGTATTCTATTATTTGGGACCTGTTTGCTTTGCTTTGTAAATGGGATTTTCTGTATCTATGTGAGTGTCCTTTCTCCCCTGATTTAAGCTTCTTGACTTTAGGGGCCATGTTTTATACTTGTTTTGGCACCCTCTCTAGTTTAGTGCTTTGTCTGTAATAGGTACTTGTTGAAATTTGTTGACTACCTCCAGTAAAGGGCCATACATATCTAGAAATGAGTGTGAAACATTTCATTGAGATATTTTATAAGATTGCCTATCTTCTTGATAGAGCAGTTGCCCATACTATGCAGCTGTATATGAAGATGTTTGTCTTTACAAAGTAAATTCCCAAAACCTTTTTTATTTGTACTGGAGAAAAAAGTCCAAGCTAAAAATTAAAACATAAAACTTGTGAAAGCCAGAATTTGATCTTAATTTTTATATTTGGAGAATAAAACATGTACTTGTGTTTTTGGCAGTATTTCTATACTGCAGATTCTATTAGTGTGTATTTAAAGTGAAATGTGCTAATTGGTTTACTGGCTTAGAAGGAATTGGGGAGGAGTCTGACTATAATTAGAACTTTGTTATGAAGGTCTATAGAATGTTATTATAGTGCATAGTTCTTTGTTAAAGACTTCTTGTCATAGAGCTATGAGTGAGTTTAAGAGATTTTCAGACCTAAACTCTTTATTAGAAAGGAGCAAACTAAAGAATGCCCAGAGGAACTAAATGCCTTACTCAAGGATACAGTTAGTGGTGTGTGACTGGACTAGCTTTCAGGAGTCCTGACTTCCAGTTTCATCTGTTTTCAGTTTCACTAAGTTATTGCCAACAGTGGCATGATTTTATTATCCTAGTCTTTGATTTCAGTGGTATAGGGAAAGTCCAGTAAGGGACTTCCATCTATCTGTGCAAATGAATTCCTATTTGCAAGTTATGGATAGTCTTAAAGAGTTGCTTGGGAGCACTGAAAGTTTTGTTTCCTTACACAGGTTCATTGAGCTTGTATATGTTAGAGATTAGGACTTTAATTCAGGTCTTCCAGAATTCGAGGCCAATTTTCTTCCACTGCAACACATTGCCTCTCATACAAGATTTTCAAGAGGGAAATTTATGCTATACTGATGGACATTTCACATCCTTGTAAACTCCCTCCTTTTCTCACATCTTCTCTAGTAGTAAGAAAAACAGTTTTTTGTTTTGTTTTAAAGCAATGATAACTTACCTTCCCTCCAGTGGAAATGAACATTATGGGTTTATAGTCATATTGGGTTCTAGAAGGCAATGTCAATGCAATCCAATGCCTTTTGGTCCTGAAAAGATAGAAAGGCTTGAGTAGAAAGAAGCCTCCTGGACCCCCTGGCTAAGTTTGGAGACGATTAACACCAGAAAGTTGGCCACTGGGGTTAAGAAATTTTTGACCACAGCAAATCGTGAAATGGCCTACTGTGACATGAAGTGAGGTTGCAGTCTGGGTTGCTGAAAGGCATAACAATACCAATGAAATCATGGAAGATTCTTTAAGTATTGGAATTAACTTCCCTTCAGGTGGGCTGCTGAGGTTGTCAAGAGAAGCAGAAACTCATCTGAAGAGAACTGAACAACTGTTTTCATTCTTCCATGTTAAAGAGAATACATAATAACTGTTCATGGCACTTCAACATCAGTTGGTAACAATTTACCCAGTTTCTTCTACCTCTGTTCCTGTTTTAGCTGTAAAATATATAGGTGCCAAAAAAGATTAAATTTATGAGTAAGTATGTAGTGAATACTAGCAAAGCTTGAAACAAACCATTAGGGTTTCACCTAAAAAGGAAACACTTGAACATTAGAAATGTAAACTAGGTTAGAGGTTGACATAGTTTCTGTTTCAGTATTTGTTGAGCGTTACTTGCTATCGTGGCATAGCAATAAAGAACACTGAGCTCCGAGCCTTCTGGGGCAGTGACTCTGTCACTGGACTTCTCTGGGTTCCTTGTCTGCAAAATGGTGATAATAATATTTTGGGTTCCTTCTCAGAGGCATTCAGGTAAAGGCTGCATTCCACCTGTTGTAGTGATTGTATCTTTTTACAGGTGTGATGATGCTAGATGATCTCTCAGGTTCCGTTCTGAGATTCTGAGACACTTGTACTGCCTACTTCACAGGATTGTTGTGAGGAAAGTCAGCTGTAAACTTTAAAACCTGATAGGAAAATGAATCCTAACACTTTAAGCACTTCAAAAGTCCAGTTCAAAACTGGACCACAACAGTGCTCAGAATGGAACTCTAACAACAGTACTCCTGGAAAAGCAGGGAAGAAGGATCCTGGGCTTCCTGAGCAGCGGTAAGAAGGATGATCTTCCTGAGTAACCTCAGCAGTGGTCTGGGAAAGGGAAGCCTGGGCCTCTGCATGGATAGGATTTCCATCAGTCTGGGGTAGGAAAGGTGACTAGGACCATTTATATTTAAATAGCACAGGAGGCTATGAAGTGAGCAACCAGTTTACATTGGTTTTATGCCTCCCCTCCTCCCAGGTGCTGTTTATTTTCTTCATATGCAGAGCCCAACATGTATTTATTTTGTATATACTCATGTGTATGTTATACTTCTCAATAGATGTAAGCTTCTTGAAGGCAGGGGCTTTCATTTTTGTATTTGTGTCCCCAATGCATAACCATTATAGTGTGCATAGTAGACACTTGATAAATGTTTGATTGATTGATTTGGGACCTGATATCCATCTTTTCTATTTCTCAACTTTCTTTTCAGAAAACATGCTTTGAATTGCCATCGAATGAAGCCTGCTCTCTTCAGTGTGCTCTGTGAGATCAAGGAAAAGACAGGTAAGTTATTCCTTGGGGGGGAAATTGTCTATTATGTTCCTGCTGGGCTTGAAGAACACTACGTTTACTTGATCTTTAGCTTCTGGCCAAGTCTAAAAACTTATTTATTAGCCTATCATACCTTTAGTGACAAATTATTTTTTATGGCTTATCTGTAACAGGTTTAATATATGTGCAACCTTGATATAATGGTGATTACTACAACTTTGTTCTGAGGCAAAACAAAGAGAAAGAAGTATCATTACTTGAGAAAGAAGTATTATTCCAGTTATATTCCAAAGATCAGCTTCAGATCTATGATAGTAGCAGAAAATAATGGGCAATCAGGGAGAGGCAACACGTAAAGAGCTAAATTCATACAAGCTAGATACAAAGTATATACACACAAAGCTGATGGAATGGAGGGGAGGGCCCTGGAAAGACCTGGAGAGAAGGTGAAACTTGAACCAGGTCTCACAGGAAGTTAAGGAAGCAGAGGGGCTGATGGCAGAGGTATGTTGTTAATAAATAGCAAGATGGCTGTGGTGTTTTGGAAGGGGAATTATTATGTAACTAAAAATTAGAGACAGCTCTGCTCTAATGGAAAGAGCCTGGAAATAGAATAGTCTTGATTGTGTCACTTACTGTTGTACGGAACTTCATCACTACCTCTCTGTTTTTCCGTTTCCCCATCTGTAAAACAGGAATAATGGTGCTTACTTGCACTATCTACTGAAGGGGATTGTCATGAGGATGAAGTGATAGGATGCATGTGGAGCATAGTTTAAACTATAAAGCCTGGTGTAAAAGTCAGTTACTGTGTTTATAATTAGATTATGTATCACTGAAGGAAACACTATGATTTTAATTTGAAAAATAAGTCAGAGGAGAGGGGGGGAGAAAATTTGGGGGACTCAAAATTTTAAAAACCAAATGTTAACAAGTTATTTTTACATGTAATTGGGGAAAAATTAAATGCTAAATAGTTTCTTAAAAAAAATTTAAAAAAAACCCAGAATAACAACAGTTTAGGGGAGAAAACACAAGATCAAATCAAAGTACAATGAAAATTGACAGTAAAAATTGTTATTTGATTTCTTAAAGAGAATTGATCTTTCTAGTATGAATTAGCTTGAAAGTAGGATGTAACTTGTTATTGGATTGTGTATCATGAATAAAATTGTTTTGCTTTTGGAAGGTAGTTGAAATAGCAGGAATAAATTACATATTCTCTCGTTAAAAAGAATACAACTTGGAGCTTACATTTGAGTTTCACATGGTAATTGAGAAACTGTGTTTTGATGCTTTTTTTCATTAAAAATGGATTACTGTCATTTATTTTATTCTCAAAATGAGACCTTTATCTTGAAAGTTAGCTTACTCTATTAAGCAGATTGCACAAATTGCTTTATTATGTGAGCCCTTATGTGGTTATATTTCAATATATTGGTCATTTAAAATGACCAAATGAATCAGGAGCTTAACATTCACTTTCATTTTACTTTCCAAGCATATACATATATAGGGGTGTGTGTGTGTGTCACACTCGAGCATGCACACACATGCTTTAATTATCTTTAGTGTACTTCTAACCAGTCAACATACTTTATTTTTAAAGCCTTTGCAGCTTGGTTGCGCTGAATTTCTTTTGGTCTTATAGGTTTGTGAATGTCTGATGACCTGTCTATTCCTTATTTAAATTATGGGGAGCAGATGTTATAGCTTGCAGCAAACAAAAGCTTGGACATATTGTAGCAGAAGGGTTAGAATCTCTTTGTGACCTAGTCACACAAGCTTCTTTTCCTACCAGTGAATTGGTTTAAGAAATGATTGTCCCCCAGATCCCTCCCTCATACTTCCTTTGTTGTCCCTTCAGCTTTCTGCATAATAGAGTGACTAAGCAATGTTCCTACTTTGAATGGTTAGTTTGGAAAAAAGTGTATGAAATTTCTATTGCCTGAGAATCTGAAAAAGAGAAGACATTTTATCAAAAGTTGCACACACATGCATACACTCATCTATGATTTAATATGTATCATCCTAATGCAGTTGCCAAGATTTATTTCCTTTTCCATCACTTGGGTACTTTTTAACCATTATAAAATAAAATAATACATTTATCATACAGCTTCTTTTTCATCAGAATCTAATCTAGGAAATGTATCTTTTAGGCATAGTACTGTCTCTATGAGATTATGTGGACTTATGTTTAAAGGATATGTCTATTCAACTTTGGTTCATTGGTTCTTCTGTCAGGATCCTTGTTTCTCTTAGTTTCTAGATTGTTGGTTCCTAGAGGGCAGTGACTCTTAGGTGTCATTTTAGTTTGTTTTGCCTAACTCCAGGGCATGAACTTGTGGCTACTTAAATGCTTTTGATGATAATTCTTCCTGCAGGGTATTAATTGTAGAGTTCTACATTGTTGTTAAACTTAGGAGTTTCAGCAGCAGGAGGATAGTTTGTAGAGTATATTATACAATACAAAGTGGAAATTAGGTTATATCAAATAAAATGATTCTTGCCCTTACATAGCTTATTATGTGAAATAACATTTTAATGGTTATTACATTTATAAAGATAGCATATATAACATAACTAGAACTTTTTTGTAATTCTAAAAACAGGTTTCTAATTTTTCACTTTGTTGATTAAGAGTAATTAAATCCAAGACATTTCTTTTTTTAATTCTTTTTATTTTTTAAGTTATTAATTAATTTTTAGTTTTCAATATTCACTTCCACAAGATTTTGAATTCCAGATTTTCTTTCCCTCCCATCCCCTCTCCCTTTCCCAAGGCAGTGTGCAATCTGATATTGGCTTTACACACACATTCATATTAAATATATTTTCACGTTAGTCCTGTTGTAAAAAAGAGTTAGAGCTAATAATGGGAGGACCATGAGAAAGAAGAAACAGACAAACAAAAAAGAGAGCAAATAGTGTGCTTTCATTTGCATTCAGACTCCATAGTTCTTTTTCTGGATATGGATAGTATTTTCCATTATGAGTCTTTTGGAGTTGTCTTAGATCCTTGCATTGCTGACAAATCCTCTTGTACTAAAGAAGTGGAGGGCATTGTATGTGCCTACCGGAGTTTGTGAGCTGACTCTGTGTTGGGAAGAAATAACACACACCCATCTGAGTAAACGCAAACTACTTATAAAGTAAATAGAAAGTAATGAGGAGTGGGGAGGCCCTGGTAGTTTGAGGTCTCAGGAAAGTTCCTCATATAGAAGGTGGCCCTTGAGCTGAGCTTTGAAGGAAGCTAGGAATTAAGGGGGAGAGGTGAAGAGGGAATACATTTCAGGTATGGGGGAAAAGCTGTACAAAGACACTAAAAGAATGTATAGAATATTGAGTTCTGGGAACAGGAAATAAACCAGTTTAGCTGGAATGTAAAATGCGGGACGGGGAGCAAGAGTAATAAGTTTGGACAGGTAGGACTGAGCTTATGAACTTCTTCCAAGAAATTCTTTACTGACTCATTCCAGCTCATGCTCTTGAAATACATTTCAAGTACTTGCTTTTGTCAACTGATACAGTGCTGGATTTGCTGAACATTTAATCAATTAGAAGTCATTTTTAAGGACTATTTAGCAAGGCTTTACTTTGCCAGGATTGTGCTTGTGCCAAGTAAATCCTTAATTGTGCTGTGGTAGCACAAAACAAAACTAAAAAACAGTAACACTGTTTCAAAGGAATTACTATAAATAATTTATAACATAATGGAACACTGTATTTCTTGCCGACCACAATTCACTCTTCTTTTATGAGCAGTGTGCTAGCTTAAGTAGGCTGATCTAGATTTGATTTTTATTTTATTATAGAACTTCGATGGTATAAAATGACCATCCTCTCCCATCTCCTGTGTCATATTGTTTCAGATGAAAATTTTAATCTCTAGTGCAGTAGCATTAAACAAATTAAACTCTCTGGTTTGTTTGCATTTTGAGATGGAAATGGGCTTTTTCCTAGCTTTTTCTCAGTCCTTATCTTTCTTGACCTCTCTGCAGCCTTTGACACTCTTGATCATTCTCTTCTCTCTCTAGGTTTTCATGACACTGTTTTCTCTTGGTTCTCCTCTCACTTGTCTGATCACCCTTCATTTTCCATGTATCTTCATCCAGGACACACCTGCTAGGTATTCTCCGAGGCTCTCTGCTGGATCTTTTTCTTTTTCCCCCTCTATACTTTTGTTGATCTCATAAGCTTTCATTTCAACTATTCAGTTGATTCAAATGATTCAGTTATCATTTCTATACAAATGATTTTCAGATCTATTTGTTCAGCCCTAATTTTTCTCCTGACTTCTGGTATGCCATCTCTACCTGCCTTTTGGACATCTTGAACTGGATATGTTGTAGCTATCTTAAACTCAACATGATCAAAATGAAACTTATTATTTTTTCTTCTAAACCCTCCCCTCTTCTGGACTTCCCTATTATTTTTTTTTCCTTAGGAGTGTTTTGTTTTTTTCAATTACATGTAGTTTTCAGCATTGATTTTCATAAAATTTTGAGTTCCAAAATTTTCTCCCTCCTTCCCTTCCCTTCCCCCTCCCCAAGACAACAACTAGTCTGATCTAGATTATATATGTACAATCATGGTAAGCATATTTCCACATTTGTCATGATGTGAAAGAAGAATCAGAACAAAATGGGAAAACCACGAGAAAGAAAAAAAAGTGAAAATAGTATGCTTCAATTTACATTCAAGTGCCATAGTTCTTTCTCTGGATATGGTTAGCATTCTTCATCACGAATCTTTTGGAATTGGCTTAGATCATTGTATTGCTGAGAACAGCTAAGTCTATCATAGTTAATCATTGCACAGTGTTGCTATTGCTTTGTACAATGTTCTCTTGGTTCTGCTCATTTCACTCAGCATCAGTTCATGTAAGTCTTCCCAGGTTTTTCTGAAATCTGCCTGCTCATTATTTCTTATAGAACAGTTGTATTCCATTACATTTATATACCATAACTTGTTCAGCCATTCCCCAATTGATGAACATCCCCTTAATTTCCAATTCTTTGCCACCACAAAAAGAGCTGCTATAAATATTTCTGTACATGTGGGTCCTTTTCCCTTTTTTATTATCTCTTTACTTCCCTATTATTTTTGAAGGCATCATCATCTTCCCAATCACACAAGCTCACAGTATGTGTATCATCCTCTACTACCCTCTGTGGCACCCTCCCTATCCAGTCTGTTGCCAGTTGATTGATTTTACCTTTGAAATATACATATCTTTTGTGAATGTCCCCTTATCTCTTCTGACACTGCTACCACCTGATGTAGGTCTTATCATCTCAGCCCTTTTGCCTCAGATTTTTCCCCACTTCAGTTCTTCCTCCACTCAGCTATGAGTGATCTTCCTTTAAAAATTTTTTTTTAAATTTTCAATTCTGAAGCAAGTTGGGGAGAGGGCAGGTAGTGTTGGAACATTACTCTTATTAGAAATGGGTTAAAGTATATCAGACCTTTAACTACATTACAAGGTGAGAGTATTGTTGAAGTGTGATATGGATTATTTCAATTATTTTAAATTAAAATTTTCTTGTATAAATAAAACCACTGTAGCTAAAAATAGAAGGAATGTAGAAAATACGGAAGAATTTTCACAGACAGTCTTTCAGTCTTTTAGGATGTGATTGTGTTGGAATACTTCTGTGGTGTAGGAAATAATGAACTGGTTGATTTGGAAAGACTTCAACCTTCATATACTGTAAACATCCAGAGAAAGAGATGACAAGTGGAAATATATAGTACAGTCTTACTAATATGTGTATGTTTATAGATATCTATGTATATGTACGCCTATGTACAAATATATATACACCTATGTGTGTGTGTATCCTCATTTGATTGTAACATTTTCTGGGGTGGGGCAGAGAGAGAAAAAATTAATGTGCAGCAGAGAACAAAAGAAAATCTAGAAGGAAGCAAAGAAAACCTGAGTAGCTTTGAAAACAATATGTAATATTTATTATATAGGTTTTCTTGAAATGGAAATTTATTGTTTTATATTGAATTCTACTTTATGTTCTGCTGTATACGTGGAAATGTTCTTTTTTTCTTTTCTCATTTTGTATTTTTTTAAATGAAAAAAAATTTAAAATAATAAATTTTCAATTATGAATTATCTTCCTTTTCCCTCCTTCTCCCCCACCTAGTGAGAAGGCAAGGAAAATAAACCTCCTTACAAATCTATAAAGTCAAGCAGAACAAATTCTCACATTAGCCATGTTCAAAAGTAGAAAAAGAAATAATGAAAATATGATTCATTCTGCACTCTGAATCCATTCAGCTCTGTCTGGAGATAAGTATCATATTTCATCATGACTCCTTTGGAATTGTGGTTGGTTATTGTGTTGGTCAAAGTTATTAAGTCTTTCAAAGTTGATTATCTTCACAATTTTGTTGTCCAAGGATGTTGTATGATCTGTGAAATGTGGCTTTCTCCTATCAGCCTCCAACTTTACCCTAGCCTTGCCTATATTTAAAAGCTACTTTTGTGCTCTAGAAACATCTTAAATAGCAAGTAAGTCCATTGTCCAAGCCCAGCACTGACCTTGTGCTCCTTGCCCAACTTGCTAAAGTCTCTGCTGGAATTTCCTATGCTGTACATTGGGTCTGTAGCTAGCCACAGAAAACATTGAGCTTAATCATAGCCCCACATTGCTTCAGGTCTAAAGTACCTTCAGTGTTACAATAGGAATAGGTTGCAGACTTATACCTATAAAGAGAAAGAGCTCCAAAATATGCTACTTCCCAAGTCCATTCCTAACTGATGATTTTTGAGTTTATTTTAATTGACCTGTTTAATTTTGATCTTATACAGAGTATTTGATTAAATCAAATTTAACTGACTTTAGTTTCTTTAGAAAGGTACACTGTTTGGGTACTCCCAGTATAGCAGAGACTAAAGTTTATTGTCTTTGATCCTCTCTCCTTCATGCCAGTGTCATGATCAGTTTAAAACATGTAAAGTGAAGAGTTTAAGTATTATCTTCTAAAAAACTCAGAAGGAAATATATTTATAACATGTAAATAAAATCTTAAATGTAATTGCCTCCTTTTATTCTCTGCTATTTGTGCTCATATCCTTAACATTTTTTTCTAAAATTTCCTTCCAGCTATATATTACCATACCGTAATCTTTTCCAGATGTCACTGATGATATCTTTATGCCATTTATTGAGTATAAGTTGTGAAAACTGAGCAGAAAACTGAGTCTGACACATGCACCATAATAATAATACTCAGATAACATTTTTAAGCTTAAAAAGTACTATATAAATGTCTCATCCTCACTACAATCCTTTGAGGGAAGCAATATGGGTAAGGTTTTCCCCATTTCACAGATAGATGTTAAATCAATCAGTAAACATTTGTTTAGCACCTACTATGTGCCAAACACTGTGCTAAGTGCTGAGGATGGTTACAAAAAAAGGCAAAAGACAGTTACTGCCCTCAAGGAGATAACAGTCTAGTGGGGAGACAACATGCAAACAAATATATAGAAAACAAGCTGTGTACAGGATAAATAGGAAATAATTAGCAGAGAGAAAGCACTGAGATTAAGCAGGGAAAGGGAAGGCTCCCTGTAGGAGGTGGATTTTAGTTAGTACTTAAAGGAGGCCAAGAGGTCGCTAATTGGAATAGAGGCCTGGAAGACAGCCAGAGAGAATGTCCAGAGCCAAGAGATGGATTGTCTTGTTCTCAGAAGAGCACATATCAGGGAGTAAGGTGTAAGACTGGACAGGCAGGAAGGGACTGGGTTATGAAGTTCTTTGAATGCCAAACAAAAAAGCATTTTGTATTTGTTCTTGAAGGCTTATTGGGGGGTGGAGGTGGGGTGGTGACTTGATCTAAATTGTGCTTTAGGAAAATCACTTTAGTGGATAATGGATTGGAGTTGAGGAAAGACTTGAGGCAGGAATCTTCCTCCCCAATCCTTGTGTCTACCCCCTTAGCCGCCAAGCAGGTTATTGCAGTAATCAAGGTTTGAGGTGATGAGAACCTGCACCAGAGGAGTGGGAGCATCAGAGGAGAGAAGGGGGCCTATTAGAAAGATGTTACAAAGATGAAATCAGCAGGTCTTGGCAACAGTTTGGATATGGGGAGTGAGAGATAGTGGGGAATCTAGGGTGATTCCTAGGTTGTGGCCTGAGGGACTGAGAGGATGGTATTTTCCTCTAGAGAAATAGGGAAGGTAGGAGGTCGGGAGGGTTTAGGGGAAAGATGATGAGTTCTGTTTTGGACATGTTGAGTTTAAGATGTCTACTGGACATCTAGTTCAAGATGTCTGAAAGGCAGTTGGAAATATGAGAAGACTGGAGGTCAGCAGGGAGATTGGAATAGGATGATAGATTTGAGAATCATCAGCATAGAGATATTAATTAAATTCATAGGAGCTAATGACATCAAATGAAATAGTATGGAAGGGGAAAAGAAGAAGTCCTAGGTCAAAACCCTGAGGCACACCTATGGTTAGAGATGTAATCTTGAAGAGGAACCAGCAAAGAAGACAGAGAAGAGCAGTCAGGTAGAAGGAGAACCAGGAGAGAGTGGTGTTCTGGAAACCTGGAGAGAAGAGAGTATCAAGGAGAAGAGAGTGATCAGGAGTCAAAGGCTGCAGACAGGTCAAGGAGAATGAGAATTGAAAAAAGGCCATTGGATTTGGCAACTAAGAGATCATAATAATTTTGGAGAGAGCAGTTTCTATGCAATGATATGTTTGAAAGCCAGATCACTGGTTACACAACTAATAAATACCAGAAAGAGGCAGTATATGAACTGAAGTTTTTCTTGAATCCAAATCCTTCTCTCTCTCCTCTATGCTATTCTGTCAGATTTCAAAAAATATCTGATGTGGGATACTGAGGTCCTCTTGGCCTGGAAGGGATGAGAAGCTCTTAGGAGTAAAGTTCTGAAGCCACAAAAAGAAATTATTAACCTTGGGAAGGAAAGGGGGACCAATATGAATGTATAGGGAAGTCAGTCACCAACTTAAACTTTTTAAAAGCATGTATAAAAGAGAGACACGAGGAAAGGACAGGTGACTGAGACTGAACACAGAAGG
This sequence comes from Notamacropus eugenii, assembly GCF_028372415.1. Classification (NCBI taxonomy): domain Eukaryota; kingdom Metazoa; phylum Chordata; class Mammalia; order Diprotodontia; family Macropodidae; genus Notamacropus; species Notamacropus eugenii. Next base: position 80,349,824 of record NC_092875.1, read on the forward strand.
ATTCTTTTGAACAGTCTTATAAGAAAACAATCAGGATCACTAAAGTTTATTGTGAACTGAGATGGGGGGATGAATGTCAAGGACAATATTGGGAGAAAGAAGAGAATAAAAAGGAAGTAGGACTAATTAATGAGTGAAACTGATAAAAAAAATAGCTCCCCTACTCACAAAGCTCCTCATTTTTACATCACAGTCATTTCTGGGTATCTGTCTCTTGCTTCTCCAATAATTAAACACTCTCTTGTAACAGAGGAAAACTGATATAGTTACTACATTTGAGAATATATGCACCAGTCTCTCCATTGGCCCCTACTTCTCTATCAACAGGAAGTATTTTTCATCATCTGTTTTCCAAGATCAAAATTGGTGGTTATAATCACCTAACTATCACCTTCTCTTTAATGTTTTTTTCATTTACATTATTGTAGTCACTGTATCTATTCTTCTGGTTTTGCTTTTTCATTTTTTGTAAAAAATTACATTTGTCATTTCTTACAAGATTAGTAAAGGGATAATTTATAAATATGTAAAAAGTAAGCAACAATCACTTATACATAGTGCATACTTTTCAATCCAGCAATACCACTACTGGTTCTGTATCCCAAAGAGGTTATAAAAAAGAGAAAAGGACCTACCTATGCAAAAATATTTGTAGCAGCCCTTTTTTTCAATGGCAAAATGCTGGAAATTGAGGGGATACCCATCACTTGGGGAATGGCTAACTAAACAAACTGTGGCATATGAATGTAATGGAATACTATTATGCAATAAGAAATGATGAGCAGGCAGATTTCAGAAAAACCTGGAAAGACTTGTACAAACTGATGCAAAGTGAAATGAGCAGAAGCAGGAAGACATTGTACACAGTATCAGCAACATTGTGTGATGATCAACTAAGAATGACTCAGCTCTTCTCAGCAGCACAATGATCCAAGACAAGTACAAAGGACTCAGGAAGGAAAATGCTGTTCATATCCAGAAAAAGAACTGATGGACTCTGAATACAGATCGAAGCACACTTTTTCACTTACTTATCCTTTCTTGTGGGTTTTTTTTCCTTTTGTTCTGTTTCTTCTTTCACAGCTGTGCTGATGATAGCACACGTATAAACCTATATTAAACTGCCTACCATTTTCAAAAAAGGGGAGGAGGAAAGGGAGAAAAATTTGGAACTCAAAATCTTGTCAAAATGAATGCTAAAGCTTTTCTTGACATGTAACTGGGGGAAAAATAAAATACTATTTAAAAAAATGAATAGGTCAGGCCAGACTAACCTCAATTCCTTTTTTGAGAGAGTTGCTAAAGACTGGTAGATTAGTAGACTGATAGAACAGCAAAATCTCATAGAAATAATCTGCCTGAATTTCAGCAGAGCCTTTCATATAGTCCCTTATGTTATATAGACAAGATGGAGGGATGTGGACTGTATTAGATGGAAATAATTAGGTCGATTGGGAATTATTTAAATGATTAGAACCAGAGTCATCCCTAACAGATGGATGTTCTATCCTTGTTCTATCATTCTATCCTTGGCCCTTAACCATTCAGCCTTTTTTATTAATTACTTGTGTAAAGACGTGAGGGGACAGCATGACCTAGTGGAAAGAGATCTGACCTTGAAGTCAAGAAGATCTGAGTTCAAGTCCTTCTTCTCATATATATGGGCTATGTGACCAGGGACAGGTTACTTAACCTCTCTGTGCCCCCAGGAGTTCTTTAAGAACCTGTATATTGTAGAGAAGATCACTGATCTGAATTGGGAGAAGTTAGTCATTATGAGCTAAAACTCCCATGCTGATGAAATCACAGGTCTAGTAAACAAGCAAAGTAAACTTCTCAAATTTACAGAAGACACAAAGTTGTGTGTACGTAGAGCTAAACAATCATCTGTATGAGAGACAGCTACTGAGGAGTTTTAGTGTTCCAGAAAGTGGGAAATACAGGTAGAGTGTGGAAGACCAATCAGCTCATCTGTTTTAACAGAAAGATAGTGTTCAGAAGGAAGGATATGATTACTGACTTCAAGCATTCATATTTTAAAGTCTCTGATAGGGAAGGATTAAAACTGTTCATGGTTCTGCAAGGCAAGACTAAGAGCTTTGGGTAGAATAAGGAGAAAAACAGTTTTAGGCTCCGTATAAAGAAAGAGAGGCACAAGACTGAGAGGCAGGGAACAGTCAGGGAGAGGCCAGCAGTCATTGCTCTAGAACTGGTAGTTGTCTCAGAAGCCGTCTAATCCGACCGTCTCGTTTTATAGATGAGACACTGAGGCCCCACCTTGCTCACGATCACACAGGAAGTAAGCACCAGAGGCGGACTTTTAACTCAGGCCCGCTGACTCTTTCCAGGTCACCACATTGTGAAGTGGACAAATTATTTGCAGAATAGAAGTGAGGAAAATGCTGTAGTTTTGACATTAGGCTACATCAGCTTAGGCATCATTGATATAGTCGTAGAAAATAAGAGTTCTGGTGCAAGATTCTGATTCTTCTGACAGGAAACTTATTTCCTCACAGTTTTCCTATGTTGCCTTTTAGTTAAAATTATAATATTCCTAAACTAATCTATACATTTTGCTGTTCATACATTTATAAATTCTTATTTTGAAAAATAAGGATAGTATTTCCTGAAGCTTTGATATGACCATTTCTGCAAATTTTGAGACCTTTTTCTTTAGCACTGTTGCCATGTGCAAAAAATATCTGGAGAGGAAAACAAGCCTAAACAAAATGACATATCATTTTTATTTTGGCATCAGCAATCTCATACAGTTCATTACAGAATTGCAGATTTTTAATTAATGATATGTAAATATATTATAATGAATTTAATTTGCATATTGAGTGAGGGTTCAGCACCTTGGGTGGTTATGTATTTTAATTACCGATTAATTAGAAATGATGGGAATTTCATTTGGCTTAGTATAATTATTCTACATTTTGATGAACATTTAGTGAGTGTTATGCTGGAGAATGCACAATACCATGTGTTATGGCAGTGATTTTACAGACTGATGAGTATTTTGTTAAAAGAATGTAAAAAAATGTGAATTGAGGAATGAGAAATTCAGCAAACTTAAAACAAAAACATGCCTACAGTTTTAAGAAACTAGTTTTTTACATCTTTGTCCCTAAAAATATAGACAGCACTAAAAGCTTATTAGATGGGACCTCAGAGTCATCCAATTCAACCTATACTTCAGTTTTCACCTGACATTTCTTCAACCACAGATCTCATGTTTTCCTGTTTGTAGAATGGATTTCTATAGAAAAAGCACATAGTAGGGTTTCTAATTTTTGAAGATCCTACAGTTTAATTGGAGAGAGAAGATTTAACATATTGAACAAGAGGCCCCCTTAAAAAACAAAAGGAAGTCTATAATTGAGCGCTAAATTGCATAAGATAGACTTTGAATACTTAACCTCTCTATGAGATAGTTTCCTCATTTGTAAAATGAGTGGCCTGGGCTCTGGAGACTCTAGGACTATGATCCTATAATAATAGTTCAGAAAAGGTAAGCAGACGAGTGAAGGCTGAAAAAGTCAAAGAGGGCTTCAGGGAGAAGATACTGCTTGAGCTGAACCTTGATATACCCAGCTCAAGTGACCTGTTTTCACTGAAACCTTTCCTGGTTCTTTCAGTTAAAAGTTCTCTCTCTCTCTCTCTCTCTCTCTCTCTCTCTCATCCCTCTTTGTCTCCTGATTTCTCCTTGGGACTTCAGACATTCCAATTTGTACTGTGATCACTTATATACTTGTCTTATGTCTACATGGAATCTGCCTTCTGTGAGAACATGAACTGTCTTGTTTCATTTTTGTCTTCCCAGTACCCAGCAAAGCCTACTATCCAATACAGCATAAGAGTTATTAAATTGTTGTGTTAAATTCTAAGAAGGAAAACAATGTAAAAGAATACCTGAGCTCTTGAATAAGCATGTTGAGATAAGCATGTTTTAGGTTTTTGAATAGAGAATTGTCAGAATGAAAGTAAAACTTTGAATTGAAGGGAGAGAGAATAAAATTAGGGAGAGAAGTAATCCAGATTTGTGTGGAGAGACTAAAAGAAGAATGGTGGTAGTGAGAATGAAAAAGGAGGAGAGATTATTTCCCAGTTCTCTCAATGTCACTTTGGGAGTTAGGAAAAGATAGACTATATTTATGCATACCTTAATACTTCAAGGATCTGTGATTTAACCAGTGTAGGTATTCTATCCACTGATGACAGATTGCAGCCCCTCTGTTCCTTAAGAGATTGTCTGAGTTGTGGAGAAAACATTCATCGGCTGGTGATTTATCTGTAGTGGACTAATCCTTAGATGGTAGACACTTTGTTTAGTTTGTCTACAGGTTTGTACCCCAATGTTTGAAAATGTATGTCTCATTCTCTACCTCTAATCATACTTTGTCAATCTTTTGAAGCCTTTGAATGTTTTTCTTTCATATTATTGTGATCATTTTGTAAATTATTCTCTTGATGCTGCATATTTCACTCTGCATCAGTTCATATATGTTTTCCCAGTTTTCTTTGAATTCTTTTTGTCATTCTTTTGGCACAGTTATCCATTACCTTCATATAACACAATTTGCATACCAACAGTTTCCCAACTGATGGGTGCTCATTTTGTTTCCATTTCTTCACTACAACAAAAAGTGCTGCTCTACATTATTTTTATATGAATCCTTTTCTTCTGCCTTTAACTTCTTTGGGGTATAGTAGCTAAAGTATTTATCACTCTGAAGACACAAACTGGTGAACATGTTTAAATAGAAGGAGTATGAGATTTAGAGTTAAAGGACCTAGGTTCAGATTGGCTCTACTACTTCCTTCCTGTGTGATCTTTTTCAACGTACTTTATTGACCTCTCTGGGCCTCAGTTTTTCCTGAACTGTTAAATAAGTGGGTTGTGCTAAGTAATCTGTTAAGTCCCTTGCAGTTTGAAATCTGTGATACAAATTTGGTCAAGCTGCTCCTTCAGCAAGCCCATTTAATCTGGTCTAAAGCTGACCTTGATGAAAACATGATAATCACATTTACGTAGCAATTTAAAGTTTAAGAAGCGCAGCAGTCTGGTGACAAGTATTATTACAGTTTTTATTTTGAATTTAATATTCCAGGATCTTTGAAATTATTGCCACTGTGGAAATGGGGAGTATGATTTCAACTCAAAACTTTCTTTCAGGCAGTTTCAGCTTTGAGCATTTTTGTTATAGTGCCATTGCATTTTTTTGAAGGTGTACTGACATCACAAAGGATGCTGCTAATCATTTGAAGTAGATCACAACTTCACTAACATTTTAAGAAATGAACTTTTCTGTGTAACTAAGTACATTAATGGTGATAATATTTTCATAAAAGACATTTTCAGTTTGAATTCTCTTCCTCCCACCTCAGTCTCACCCACCCATTAAGAAAGCACCAAAAATAAAACTGTTTCATACATATATATATAGTCATCATCAGGCAGTCTATAGAGGGAATTCTCACTGAGGTTCAAGTTGAATTAGAAGATCTTGTCCCTTTCTGATGTTGAGAGTATTTTTAGTAATATGTTTCAACAGAACAAAAGAGTCTCAGATTGAATTTTATTGGATTTCACTTTATTTTTGACATTCAAATATAAGATTTTTCTACTCATTAAAAAAATTACAGGCTGTGCCAAATGAAGGTTTTAGAAATAATTTCTTTCTATAATCTTTGCAGGCTGCCTTTTTGTCAGTATGGAATTCCTTCTCATTGCAAGAGAAAATTGGAGATAATGTAATGGTTTATGTTCAACAGAACATGTTTTTGCAACTAGCTGTATATTTTGCTTGTGAGAATAACTTGAAAAGGAGAAGGAATACTGATATTTTAAAAAGGCTCTCCTGAGATCATTTAAGCATAATTGTATGTGAAATTGACAGTGATGTAGTGGGATTTTAAGTCAGAAAACCTGCATTTGAATCCTGGTTCTGTTTACCACCTTTGTGATGTTGGGCAAATCACTTACTCAGGGTTTCAGTTTGCTAATCTCTAAAATTAAGGGCTTGGGCTACCTGATCTTGAAGTCATTTTCTGTTCTACGTCCTATATTCAATTCTCATCTCCATGCATATGCCTATAACTTACAGATTTCTGTCTCCAATCCTGATCTCATTCCCAAGCTATGGACCTGCATGTCCCACCAGCACCTCAAACCCAGAATGTCCTAAATGGACATGCTTTTCTGCCTGAATTCCTTGTGCACCTCTAGTAACCTGTATTCCAAATGTGGGTATTATTTTTAGAAGGAAAAAGGTAAATTGCTATATCCTGTTATATATTCAGAATCTTAGCAGAGGCCTTAGATCTTCTAATTCAACTTTAACTTCACTGAGAATTCCCTCTGGTGATGACTCTATGTATATGTAACGGATTCTATTTTTGGTACTTTCTCTTTGGGTGAGTGAGGTGGGAGGGAGAGAATTCAGAATTAAAAATAAAATAGAATTAAAAAAAAACTTTCTTACTGAGTGGTCAGCCTGCCTTTTCTTGAAAATCTCTTGTGAGAGGAATTTCTTCCAAGTCCGTTTACTCCACTTTTGGATAACTCCATTAGGAAGGCTTTCTTCATATCAAACCTAAATCTGCCTCTACAGCTTAGTTCTAGAGGTACTCTCTTGGGACAAGTGAAACAAGTGTAGTACCTCTTAAACATTATAACCCTTCAGATAATTGAAGACAGATCCCTGAGTCTTCTCTTCTTCAGGCTAAATATCTTCAGGTCTTTCCATCAATCCTCATATGACATGAATTGAAGACTCTCCATCTTGATTACCCTTCTTTGAACATACTTCAGTTTTTCATTTACTCAGGACTTAAATGTGATACTGTAAATGTGGTATGATCAGGGCATAGTACTGTGGAACTATCACCTTCCTAACCATGGGCACCGCCCTCCTGAGCATACTACCAAAGATTGCATTAGCTTTCTTTGGCTGCTGTCACATTGGTTGAATCACACTGTTAGCTCATTTTGGACTTACAGTATGCTAGAACCTTCAGATCTCTTTCATGTGATCTGCTAATATCTAGCTATGCTTCTTACATCTTACAAAACTGATTTTTGAAGAATTTTGAAGAATTGCTCAAGTGTAATACTTTACATTTATCCATATTAAATTTCATCTTATTTGACTCCTCACAATATTCAAGCTTTTGAAGTCTTTTTGGATCCTGTTATCCAGTATGTTACCTGTCTCTCCTAGTTTGATGTCATTTGCAAATTTGATAAGTGTGAAATCTATGTCTTCATCCAAATCAGTGTTTAAAGATATTTTTAAAACAACCACTACACAGATCCAAGTACAACCCTGAGACATTCTGTTAGATACTTTTCAAGATAATCTAACCATTAATGACTGCTCCAACCATCCAGCTATTCAACAGATTTCAAATTCACTTATCTATGCTGTCATCTAATCTACATCTGTCCAAATTACACACAGGAATAGCTTGAGAGACTTTGTGAAATGCTTTTATTAAATCCTGGGAAAACTATATTTTAAACATTCCTCCTCTATCAGGCTAGTAACTGTCAAAAAAGGAAATGAGGTTAGTCTGACATGACCTATTCTTGATGAAAGTTATGACTGCTAGTGATCACTACTTCCCTTTCTAGGTGCCCATTAAGCATACCATATGTGCCAGAGTTTTGCGTTGGAGGCAAATTCCCTGACCTATAGTTTGCAAACCCCACTCTTTCCTATTTTGAAAATTGGGACAGTATTTTCCCTTCATTTCTGTACACTTTCTCCTGTTCTTCCCATCTTATTTTCCATGATTTTTCAGAAATTCTTCACAGTGGTCACAGCAGTGACATCAATCACTTCTAAAAAGACTGAGATGTAATTTGTCTGGGCCTAGTAGCTTGAACTTATCAAGTGCAATTAGGTGCTGTCTTAATGTCTCCCTATTGCGCTTTGGTTTCTTGCTGGTAACCAGGCCTCTACATTTTTGGACCATTTCCAAACCAGAGTGCCACTCTTGAGTGCACCTTAACTTCTCTTCTAGCTCCCTATGTGTAATCTTTTCTCCATTAGAATGTAAGCTCTTTGAAGGCAGGAATTGCCTGTATACCCCCAATGCTTAGGTACACACTGGCACATAAGAAATTCTTAATAAATGCTTTATCATTCATCATTCATTCAGTGCCTATTTTTTTTCAGTCTTTTCTAGGCCAAAGATTATTCTTCTTAGCAAAAAAAACAAATGTTGAATAGTTTTACTATCATGGTCCCATCCGCTTAGTCAGCAGTTCCATCTTTTCTTAGATCTTGTTTTTTCCCTTATAGCTAAAAACAAAACAAACAAACCAAAAAACTTCATCCTTGGCATTCTTTGCCAGCCTCATCTCATTCTGAGCATTAGTATTCCTGACGCTGTCCTTTCAGGATCCTGCTGTATTTTGGTTATTTATCCGTAGCTACTTGTCCTTCCTTCAGTCTTCTGAATATGCCTTTTAAAAGATGCCTACATACTTATAATGAAACATGCTATCCACATCCAGATAAAGAAATGTGGACACAGTGGAGATTGAAGCATATTTTTTTCTTTCTTTTTGTATGTGTGTACATGGCTAATGTGGAAACTTGTTTTGCATGACTATACATATTGGTTATTAGTTTTGTTTTTCTTCTCTTTGGGTGAAGAAGGTGAAGGGGAAAGGGAAAGAATTCTCCAAATTGAGAAAGTGTCTGTACTTTATAAATGAATAAATAAAAGTTGCCTGTATCAGGCTCTTTTGTCAATTACCACTTTTTTCCCCCTTCATCACAATTGTTGTATCATCAGACTTGCATTCTTGAGTTTCCCATTCCTCCTAGCCTAACTTCCCCTAATAGAATTTTAGATTTTGTTAGGTCATCCCACTTGTCCCGCCTCTCCTTCTTAGTGTCCTTGACTGTATCATCATCCATGTCATGCCCTTAAATTCTGAGTGGTCCTCTAGAGTCCTGCCCTGGTCTTTCTCTTATTTCTATGTAGGGTCTCATTTGACAATCTCATCAACCCCTTGTACAAATAGAACCCAAATCTATCTGTATATTCAGTCTTAATTTTTTTCTATGCTTCCGTCCCATATCACTAACAACTTAGTAGCCATTTTGAACTGAATGTCTTCATCTTAATGTCCAAAACAGAACTTACTATCATATTCCTTTCTGATCTTTCCCATTTCTGTACCACTCTCCTTCCAGTCAGCCAGGTTCACAGTCTTGGAGTCAGCTTCAGCTTCTCTTTTTCATGATTCATATGTAGGCAGTTGCAAAATCTCATCATTTTTACCTCCACAAAATCTCTTGTATGCATCTACTTCTCTTCACTCACACATCTACCACCATAATTCAGGATCTCATCAACTTTCATCTGAATTTTTGCAATTAGTTGCTCATAACTGGTCTTCCTGACATCAGTCTCTGCATTTCAATCTGTCCTCCATGCAGTTGCCAAAATGTTTTTCCTATAGCATAGATTTGACCGTAGCAGCTCTTTCCCCTTAAGATAACCTTTTATTAACCTCTAGAATCACCTATAACCTCTTCTATTAAACATTTAAAGTCCTTCACATCCTGGCCCAATCCTATCTTTTCCAGGCCATTTTTTTCTTTTCTTTTCTTTTCTTTTTTTTTTGGTAAAATGTTCATTTATTATAGTTGTCTCCTTTGTGACTCTTAAATAGCTGAGCATTCTACAGCACCATTATTGATGTTGTAGTCCACACACTAAGCAGTCCCCATGGTCCCTTTAATGACTCTGGAGAAGTTTTGTGCCAAGGATCAATGCCTCATCTGTTGAGCAATGTTGATAATCTCATCAAGGCTGATGTTTCCACTGTGTTTAATATTTTTCTGCTTCTTTCTGTCCTGGAGAAATTCTTTCAGAGCTTTGATGATCAAGGCGGAGGCAAAAGGTACAACCTCAATCTGAGCCTGTCTGCTCTGAATGATGAGTTTCACTGTGATCCTTAGCCCTTTCTAGTCACTAGTTGCCGTGGCAATATCACCAACCTTTCTAGCTTGGATGATCGTCAATCATCACAAACCCAGGGGACCATTTGAGGGGCCAGAGCAGATGTTGTGCCAACTTCGTCCCCATGTACTCAAAAACATAACTTTAATTTCATTAGGATCGAACCTGAGTGGCATGGTGGTAACAAGAATAGAAGCACTCTCTGGGTATTGTGGGGTGGCTGCCAATTGATGAACTTGGATTCAGAGCAACTGAAAGAAATGACACCTTGACTACTCAAAATCTGGGAACAAAGAGCCTTTCCCTTTTTCTTGCTGTGCTTCACATGATACTTCCCTTCTCTTCCCCTCCTCATACCCACCATTACCTTGTAGTATGTGTGTGTGTGTGTGTGTGTGTGTGTGTGTGTGTGTATGCTCAAATGCATATATATGTGTGAATGTTGACTCATAAGCTTCTTGAAGGCAATCAGTCAGCAAACACTTATGTTCAAAGAGCTGAGGAAATAAAGAAAGACATAAAACAGCCCCTATTTCAAAGGAGCTCACAGTCTAATAAAGGAGATAACATGAAAACAGCTATTTGCAAACAAGTTATGTATAGGATAAATTGGAAACAATCATTAGAGGGAACAGGCACTAGAATTAAGGGGAATCAGGAAAAGCTTCATGTAGAATATGGAGTTTTAGCTAGGACTTGGAGAATGTCAAGGAAGCCAGGAGGTAGAGATGAGGAGAAAAGTGTTCCAGACGTAGGGGGTGGCCAGAGAAAATGTTCAAATTTGGGAGATGAATGCCTTCTTCAAGGAAAAGCAAGACCGGTATCACCAGATTCCAGAGTTAGTGGAGGGGAGTGAGGTATAAGAAGACTGGAAAGATGTGGGAGTTGGAGGCAGATTATGAAAGGCTTTAAAAGCTAAATGGATAATTTCACATTTGATCCTGGTAATAATGGGAGCCATCGTTGTTTATTGAATAGAGGAGTAACATGGTCAGACCTGAGTTTTAGGAAGATTATAGCCACATGGAGAATGGATTTGGTAGGGAGAGACTTGAGTCAGGGAGACCAACCTGAAGGCAGTAGTCTAGGTGTTTAATGGTAATGTGAGAGGAGAGAAGAGGGTGTATATGAGATGATAAAAAGGTAGAATCAACAGCACTTGACAACTGACTGATATAGGGAATGAGAAAGAGTGAGGAGTTGACAGTTATGTTGCAAACCTGGATGACTAGGAGGGTGGTGGTGCCTTCAACAATATGGGGGAAATGAGTTCGATTTTGAAGATATCTATGGAATGTGCAGTTCAATATGTCTAATAGGCAGTTGGAGATATGAATCTGGAGATTAGGAGAGATTTTAAGGACTGTTTGACTTTTGCCTTTATTTCTCTAACATCTCCTTGTTTGTCATATAGTAAGCGTTTAATAAATGTTTGTTGATTGATTGCCTATATTTTCCTTGGATCTTTTGAAATCTGCTCTCCAAGGATCTAGACTCTTTGTCAGATCCTAGACCTGTATCATACTATTCTTTTTTGGGAGGGGGAAGACAAAGCAGTTGGGGCTAAGTGATTTGCCCAAGATCACACAGCTAGTAAGTATCAAGTGTCTGAGGCTGGAGTTGAACTCAGGTCCTCCTAACTCCAGGACTGGTGCTTTATTTACTTTGCCACCTAACTGCCCCTTATATCATACTATTCTTGGCTTTTCTTTTCTACCAAAGGGAAGGTTCCTATTATGTCTACTTTAAAAACCATTTCCTTCATGTTTAGAAGGATGAAATTATCATTAAAGCAAATCAATAAATTAGTGGTTCTGTTTTGATGAGAGAGAGAGAGAGAGAGAGAGAGAGAGAGAGAGAGAAATTCCAGCAGGTGTCTGCATAACTGAAGTCTACCATCACTCTAAATCATGTACCTCGTCATGCTAGGGTTGTGAATTGTTTCCAGAGCTTATCTGTTTTCTTTCTTTTTAGGTGGTCTGTAGTATACTTTGATAATAAATTACCTTATTTTTTTGCCTCTATTAATGATCACCTAAATGATTTCTCCATATGAGAATGTCTGTTAATATTCAAAGCAATTCTCTCTCTACCTTATTTTCTGTATCTTGTTCCTTTGAATATGATATATGCTTCCAGAACCATATTCCAGTCATGGGTCCCAACCATGAAGTCTCAATATCTGTCAGCTCAAATGTGCCTCTTTTTTTTAGCCCTGCTTGTTAGTCATTTTGTGCATTTTTAAAAATAGATTTCTAAGACAGTAGATTTGATTACTGGATTCTTTCTTATGTTTGCTTTCTATAAATTTCTGGAAATCTTCCACTGAGGAATTATACCACTTCTACCTCTACAGTAAATCTCACATCCTCACCTACTTCCTATTTCTTCTGCCATTCATCTTTCTGCTGGACTATTGCAGGATATTCCTAGATGATCTCATAGCTAATTTCTTCTCTTTCTAACCCATCCTTTATGCTGTTACCTGATTAGTTTTCCTTATGTACCCATCTAGACATGACACTTCTCTGCTTAAAACCTTTGAGTGTTTCCCTCTTGACTGTGTTTTAGGAATATCCATTTGGCATATGCAGGATGGACTGGAAAATGGTGAAACTGGAAGCAGGGAGACTAGTTCAGAAGTTATTGCAATAATCTGGAAGGTAGTTAGGAACTGAGGTATATCAGTGGAGAGAAGATGACAGTTATTGTCGAAGTAGAATGGATAAGATTTAGCAACTGAGTGGATATGGAGGGAGGTGAGAGTCAAATATCACTCCAGGATTATAAACCTAGGTTAGTTAACTTAGTTAACTTAGTTTAACTTAGGTTAAACAAGGATGGTGATACAGTTAATGGAAATAAAGATGTTTTGAATAGGAATGGGTTTTAGGAGAAATATAATGAATTCATTTTGTATATGTTGAGTTGAAATAGCTGATGGGACAGCCAGATGGAAATGTCTAGCAGGCAATTAACTGGAGTCCAAGAGTAATCTAAGATAAGGCTAGATATAGACAGATTAATTTTTTCATGGTCATATACATAGAGATAATTGAACCTATAGTAGCTAATAAGCTCAGCAAGAGAGTTTCCTTGTGAAAGGGAAAAGAGATATAAGATATTAGCTTTAGGGTGAGAGAGACCTGAACATGTTTGAAGTAGGAAGTTTGGGGTGAACAAGGGGAGAAGCCAGTGCATCAGGAGAGATTGAAGATGAAAGAAAGATAGAAAGTGATCCAGAAGACAAACTGGTCCTTAGAGGAAACATTGGGGAATGAAATCCAGAACACAAAGGGAGGGGTTGTACTTGGAAAGGATAAGAATCTCCTTTTCATCAGACACTGGAGAAAAGGAGATGAGAATGGGAGAGAGCTTGATAAAGAAGGGGTTAAGGGGTCAAGAAGATAGGTCCTTTGCTGAGAGAGAAGGGGAAGGAAGAAATATAGTAGGTTTGAGAAAAGGGAAAAGGCTTGTAAGAGCTTCTTTGGAGAAATATTTAGGGTCAGAGAAAAAGAAAAAGGATTGCTGTGTAGCAGCAAAGGCCTAATAAATATTAAATAACAAATTTGTAGGGAATTTTGACAGCATAGTTGATTTTTTTTCCCCAGGCACACCTGAATACGAGATGAGAATAATCTAGGGTTGGGATCTGGCAGTAAGACACAGAGGATGAAAATGACCTGATAATATATGGTTAAACCTCTGTTTAAGACTGAAGGGTCTAGACTGAGACCAGAGAAGTGATAAACTGATAAACTGGGAGAACATGAAGGGGTGGACAGAACAGTGGTCATGGTACTGTCAAAGAGTAGTTTTAGGAGGAGTAAGGCAGAAGAAGAGATTGAAAAATAGAAAAGAAGATTATCAAAGTTCTGGGTCATAGAAATAGAATGATTATGAGTGATAGAGCAGATAGATCAATGATTCAGCTTTTCCTGTGTGTAGCTGAGAAAATGTGAAAGCAGAACTCATGGGAATTTAGGAGGTGAATGAATTGGGGCTTTATGTGTGTGTGTTGAAGTCCCAAGATTGAGGAAAAGGGGTGGAGAGGAAGTCTATGAGCTAGTAATTCAACATTTCACTGGGGATCCAAACACAAATTGTCAGTAGTCCTTTTCCTCAAGGAGTTTAAATTCTATTTTGAATATATAGTACAAGTAATTTTTTTAAAAGTTATTTACAAAATAATCTTAAGAAGGAAAACCCCTAGGAATCAGAAAGGGACTCACGGAGATGTAGCTAGCACTGAGTTACACTTTAAGAGAGCTAGGAATTCTTGAAAAGCTGAGTAGAGGAAGAGAACACTCCAGACACAGATAACTATTTGTGCAAAAAGACAGACATCAAAAATGGAATGTGGCATGGGATAACTGGCAATCCTCTTTGGTTGGAATTGAGAACACGTGAGGGGAACTAGTATGACATAAAATTGCAAAGGTGAGAACCAGATTATGACCTTATAATTTAAAACTGAAAGTGACCACAGAAAGTGTCTTATCCCACATTTTTGACAATTTAAGCATGGTGAACCATATCAAGGTCTAGAAATTTGGTTAAAGGAACTTCTTAGTAACTTATAATCAGGAAACACCCTCAAAATTTACCTGAAAGTTTCACTTTAGGGCACCTTTATGTTACACTGTTTTCTAGTTTTTCAAGTAGGATTTAAATCTATAAGGCAATTATATACATAGTCTTTGTTGCATAGAATATGTAAGATGTAAAATTTACTATTTACAATATGTATAACAGCAGACTGATGGCTTTGTTATATAGGAAATGAAACAACTTGAGCCAGGTAGATGACCGAGGTGGTGATTTACAGATTTATTAAATATCTACTGTACTGTGTATGAGGTATTATACTAGATTTGGGGGATACAAAGAAAATGAGAAATTGTACCTGCCCTTAAGGAGCTCACATTTTACCAGAAAGTTTCAACATGTACAAAGCTAAATAAATATAAGTTACTTTGAGGAGGGAGCAAACACTATGCTAGCAATGTGGGGGAATGGAAATGAAGAGGTAAAAAAAAAATCCCCCCATGAGGAACAGCATGTCAGCTTTAGGGAACAGCAGTGCTAGGCAATAGTGATATCATTTCATAGATGGTGACATAGAATCAAAAAATCAAAGTGGTTTTTTTTAAAGTGGTGTCTTAGTAGAATAGTAGAATTCCTTATAGATTCTTGTTTTGGGTGCCACATAACTTGACAGTGGGCACAGCTGCCTCTCTTACGGCTGACCTCTCCATGGAATCATATCACGTTCAGTATCTTTACAAATGGGCAACTCATAGGTCAATTGAAGTTCCAGAGATTCCTCACTATGACTTAAGCAATGTGAATGGAGAAGAGAGAATAAATGGATATAAGAGACTATATATATGTAGACCTAATAGCACTTTAGTCCAGTCCAGTCCATTGTTAAGCATTTATCAAGTGTCTACTATGTACAGATCACTGGGCTAGATGCCATTTTCCTCAAGGAGTTTATATTCTACTTGGGGAGAGAAGAAATACAATATTTAACTTGGCAAGTGTTTCAATAAGAGAGGTTAACAAGGAAAGAGACAGATGTGACTCCAGGGTTTTGAATAGTGTGCCTAGGATTGCTAACAACAATAATGTCTCATATATACATAGTGTTTTAATATAGATGCAAAGTAAATTATCTTGTTTTGATTCTTATTGACTCTAAGGTGAGTACAGATAGGTAGTATTTTCCATTATTATCCCCATTTGGGGCAGCATTGGGCCTGAAGTTAGGAAGACCTGATTTCAAATCTGGCCTCAGACACTTACTAGCTGTGTGACCCCGGGCAAGTCACTGGGCCCGGTTGTCACTTTCCTTATTTGTAAAACGGAGTAGAAAAAGAAATGGCAAACTACTCCCGTGTTTTTGCCAAGAAAATCCCAATGGAGTCAGAGTCAGGCACAACTCAAACAACTGAACAACAACGCCATTTTACAAGTGAAGAAACTGAAGTACAGAGATGTGCCATGACTTGCTTTGTTCTGATTCAGACCCAGCTCTTTACTGGCTCTAAACCTAATGTTATACCTCAGTGACTCTCATTCTAACAGATTTCCAATAAACACTGGAAAAGAAAAGGTTTTTGCTGAAGAATTGCTGAGATAGGTAGATGTAATGGAAAGAACTCTAGGTTTTTTATTGTAAGTCTTGGGTTCAAGTCCAGTCTTGACATTTTCTACGTGTTTGACCTTGGGCAGATCAGTTAAACTTCTTGAGCCTCTAGTTCCTTGTTGATAAAATGGGGGTAATAATACTTACACAACTGGCTGCTTTGTAAATCTTACAGCACTTTATGAATGTGAATATTCAAAATTAAATTTCTTTATTTGAACACCTAATAAAAAGTCCATTTCTCATCTGCCTGTGGATAGATGGAAAGACTGTATTCCTGAATTGAACTCCTCTGTGGTTCCTTGTGTCCTGCCAGTGCCAGCTAATCAGAATGTCCCTGTGGGATTTGAAGAGCACATTTGAGATGCTTTTCAGCAGTCAACTTAAAATGAGCTCCTGTGTAATTGATGATAACTAATGTCTAATTACCATAATTAGACAAGTGACAGAAAATTAAGCTGCAGCTGGGAGACTGGTACAGAGGCAGAATTTGTAGGCAGAGCTGTGTATGTGAAATGGCTTTGACAAAATTAATTTTCAAATGGCAAAAGAAAGATGCAAATACATATGTCTCTCAGCCATATTCGTCACAACAGCCATTTCTGATATTTATGTGTTCACTTTTTGCGATATATGATTGATGACTGTGAGAGGCCTGTGATTTGAGTTGTGCTTGGTAGTATATGAGTCATAAGCCACTTTTATACTGTCACTCCATTTTTACATAGCCAAATTTTCTTTGTGATTTGCCCAAGGCTTTGAGCCCTTCACTTCCATAAGGCCTTATTTTCTTTGCATCTATAAAATGATGGATTTGGATTAGATGATCTCTCTATATCCTTCCTACTCTGATCTATGGATGGCGTTTTTTCTGTTCAAGGAACAATTTCCACATAATTTTCTTTTAAAAATAAGGGCATTTCTACCAAACCATTTAATCATAGAGATTACTATGATCAGTTCAATTCATGTTTATCCTCCAGAAATCATCACTGGTAACTAATCTGACCTTTCTCAGGCCAATCTTTCTTGACCTCTTTTGACACTGTTGAATACTCCTCCCTCACTTTGGCTGTCATGATATTCCCTCTTGGTTTGCCTCCTTCCTTCCTGACTGCTCTTTGTCTTTCCTTTGCTAGATCAACATCCATTTCCTGCCATCTAACTATGGGTACCAGCAAAATTCTGCCTTCTGCCCTTCTTTTTTTTAACCTAATCAACTTCTATGGGTTGTTAGTATGTATAATACAATAGACTCTCCATATTTTCTTTCACAGATAAGGGCTAATCAGAGTGCATTTTCAGTTTTCCTATCACATATGCTCTTTCTTCACCAAAAATACTTATCTGGTGCCTCCTCAGGCCACAGTACCCTGAGTTCCTCAAGGTGCTCAGTCAGTTTCTACCAGGGTGGCAAGGATTTGGGTCTAGGCCCCCAGCTTAGCTTAATTTTGAAAGGTTCATTACCAGAACTGGTACTTGAGGAGAGAACTACTTGGGGAGAGAAGAAATACAATATTTAACTTGGCAAGTGTTTCAATAAGAGAGGTTAACAAGGAAAGAGACAGATGTGACTCCAGGGTTTTGAATAGTGTGCCTAGGATTGCTAACAACAATAATGTCTCATATATACATAGTGTATATGAGTAGTACCAAGTAGTACCAGACTGGACTTGAACCCAAGACTTACAATAAAAAACCTAGAGTTCTTTCCATTACATCTACCTATCTCAGCAATTCTTCAGCAAAAACCTTTTCTTTTCCAGTGTTTATTGGAAATCTGTTAGAATGAGAGTCACTGAGGTATAACATTAGCTACCAAAGAATAACTTTTATTTTTGCCTATAGCATATCACAAAGACCACCTACTAGGAGTTGTGGTCTGCATTGGCAGAGGGAGTAGTACACTACCAGTGAAATCATGGATCTTTTGAAGTATTGAAGTTAAATGAAAGCTGGCATCCTTTCCTGCCTCAGTGACTAAATCTGAAATATCATCATTCTTGGCCCCCACTTTGACACCTACAAGACCATGAAACTTTTTTGATTGTTCTCAATCAGAAATTAGCATTCTTTTCATCTTGCAGGTTGCTTTCTACCTTTCCTTTGTTTTTCCCTTGCTTTTTTTTTGTACTGTAGCTGTGTATGTGTTGCATTCCTTTTACTCAGTTTAGGGATCATGTCTTATTAATTATTGTTTCATCTAGGTCCTAGCATAATGATAAATAACTTAATAGATTTAATTAATAAATGTAATTCTTCTGACAAGCACTTAATTAATGTTTGCCGGATAGTTGAACATTTTTTTCTTGTTTTTAAAATATTTTTAAATACATGTTTAAATTTCCAATTACTTATTGACTTCCATTCCACATATGCTGTTGTTGATCACCATCCCCGAAGAAGGCTGAAAATTTCTTTTATATTTTAAAATTTACCTCACCACACCTCATGAAACTCCCTCTGGAATCATATATCGCTTAACTATCTGTATCCCTAACTTGTCTTCCGAGAATTTTACAATTTTTGGAGGGAGGGTGTTACATTCTTCTGCTTTTTTGGTTTGAAAAAGTTAGAATGGACCATAAAGGTTCAACTTTCTTATTTTAAGGTTCAGGAAATTGAAGATGAGAGGTTAAATGATTCTTTGTCATACAACAAGTGTGACAAGTAAAGCAGAGTTGAGACTAGAACCCAGGTCTTTTGATTTTCTGTTATATTGTTAATTGTTTGTCCTTAAGGCTAGGGACAACTCTATCTTACTCTTAAGTACCTAGCAGAGTATTGTGTACAGAGTAAGTACCAGATAAATATTTGTGGGTTCATTTTATTCTTTGGTGGTCACAGAGTTAATAGAATTTTACTGACTTATCTGAATTTAAGGGCTTTCTCAAGTCACAAGTGTCTATATCAAAGAGGCAGTCAAGAATCAGTCAACATTCATTAATTGCCTATTATGTGCCAGACACTCTGCTAAGTGCTGTGGATACAAAGAAAGCCAAGAGATAGTCAAGGAGATCATCCTCTTATAGGGGAAGAGAACTTAGGAAAAGAAGTTGTAAAAGGGTCATAGGGGAGTGTGGAAGTGGGGCATGATGAAGTTCTCCAACCTGCAAGTAGGAAATGATCTGAGGAGGTGTGTTACAAAGTTAATTTCATCTTTTAGTATGATGGGTTTCTGGAGGTCATGAAGCCCAGGAGAGTACCTGGATGGGAAATGATGAGGGAAGGAATATGGATCTGAAAATAAAGTTTAATTAAAAAAAAAGATATAGTGGGCCATGAGAGGCACTCACCAGTGACCCATAGGGTAGAAGTTTTTGGCATAACAGCACTGAGGATCTGAACTAGTATGGTCATGGCCCCATGAATGAAGAGAAGAGAGCTAATATGAATGATGTTGGGGGAATACTGATTAATAATAATAAAACTCCCAGAGGAGATGACCAGATCTCTGAGAAAGGTGAGGGCCCAGGATAAAGCCATACACTCATAACTAAGGGTTGGGAGATAGAGGAGTCCTCAGACAGAGAAGAAAAGAATGAAGAGAGCAGTGTCAATGAAAAGTCAGGAAAGAGAGAGTATCCAGGAGGAGAAGGTGGTCGGCAGTGTCAGATGCTACAAAGAGGTCAAGACAGATGAAGACTGAGTAAAGGTTTACTGATTTGTAGATTAAGAATTCTGTCATTTTAGAGAACATTTGCAGTTGAGTGTTGAGGTCCAAAGCCAGATTGAGAAGTGAATGGGAAGAAATGGAGGCAGAAGCAATAAGAGTGCACAGCTTTTTCTAAGAGTTTGCCCATGAAACAGGGGCTTGAGCAAATGGTGCCGTCAGTTAAGGTTTGGGGTTTTTTTTAAGTATGAGGGAGACTTGGACAATTTGTTGTGGTGGGAGAGAAAGATGAGTGAGAAAGGTGATGATTATAGGGTCAGTCTCCAGGAGGAGAAAAAAATCAAAGATACAAGTAGCAGGGTTGGCCTAGGAGAGATAAATGGGCAGTCCCTTAATAGGTTTAAATAGTATCTGTCTAAAACCAAGAGCTGTTGTTATCCATAATGGAGAAACCCTAGAGACCATTTAAAATGAGATCTTGGGGAGCCAGGTTTTCCACTGTCATCACCATCATTTGCTGTGCTTTTAGAAATAAATAGCAGTAAGACAAAGAAAATTAGGAACTAGATAAAGATGGGGGATCATCAATTTTGCAAATCATGTGATGATTTACTCTGTATGTGATAGGATGAAAACTTAAAGGCCTATCTAAAGATTATTTGAAATAATAAATTCAGCAAAGTAGCAGGATATAAAATAAGTTCACAAAAAGGATTGGCTATTCTCCATATCCACTAAGCCCACCAGGAAGACAATACTACGTAAGTTAGTTTAAATATTTAATGCCATACCAATCAAACTTGCAAAGGGTTATGTTATAGATCTAGAAAAAAAAATCATGAAATTCATCTGGAGAAAAGAAAGTAAAGAAACTAAAGGATCCTGAAACTAGGGGAAGGGAAGATTGAAGGGGAATTAGCAGAACTAGATTCCAAAGTATAATACAAAGCATCAACATAACAGGCGTCAAAACTACTTGTTTTTTTTAAACTGAAAACTGAGCAGTGGAACAGATTTGGGACACAGCAGCAGAAGCAATTGAACATAGTAGCATAGTATTTGATAAAGCCAGGGACACCCACCTGCTGGAATAAGAACTCATTATTTGGTTTAAAAAAATACTGGGAAAACTGGAAAACAATATAGCAGAGATTACGTTCTGACCAGTAGTCTAAAACCATATCCCACAATAAGCCCTAAATGGATATATGACTTAAATATCAAAGGCCATGTTACAAATGAACTAGAGCAGCGGGGAAGAAGATACTTTTCACAACTATGGAAAGAAAGAAGTTCTTAACCAAACTTGACAAAACAATAGATGAGATCACAGGAATTAAAGTGGGCAATTTTGCTTATATAAAACTGAAAAGGTTTTGCATAATAATAAAAATATCTAACTTTTATATAGCATTTTAAGGTTACTTCATACTTCATGTATGTATTTCATTTAATCTACACAATAACCCTGTAAAGTAATTATTCTACCCTTCGTTATTATACTCAGTTAATAGATGAGCAGACCAAGGCTGAAAGGTTAAGTGACATAGTTAATAAAGATCTGCAACAGGATTTGAACTCAGGTTTTCTTGCATCCAAGTCTAGCACTCTATCCATTTCTACAATGTACTTACACGAAGACAGAAGGGAAACAGTTAGCAGGGGTGGGGTCAGGGGAATGGGAATCATTGCATTAGATATCTCTGATAAAAGTCTGATGCCTAAGCTTTATAGAAAATTGATTTGAATATATAAGAACAAGAATATTTCTCCAGTAGGTCAAAACACATGAATAGGTAATTCTCAAAAAGGGTAAGGTAAACTGCCATATGAAAGCAACAGCTGTAAGGAAAAAGAAGTCTGCATATCACTCCAGATAAGGAAATGCAAACTAAAACAGGGGAGTTCTCCCTCATACCTATTAGATTTTTTTTAAAAAGTTGACAAATGGAACATGGCAACTATTGGAGGACAGGCACAATAATGTAATACTGGTGGAGCTATGAATTGATCCAAGATATTCTGGAAAGTAATCTGGAACTGAGCTCAAAATAGGTCTATACCCTAACTTAAATGAAGAGAGAAGGGACCCATATACATATAAATAGTTATAGTAGCACTTGATGTTGAAGCAGAAAAATTGGAAACAAAGTGAGTGAATGGTTAGGAAGCCGTTCTAAAAATGATCTGAAGGTTTTAATGGAGTGCAAGGTCAATATAAATCAGCGATATAATGGTGCAAAATGCCACTGCAATCTCGGTCTTCACTAATTGAGAAGAGCTTCTAGGAATAGGAAGGTGAAAGTCCTGTTTTATTCTGCCCTCATTAGACCTTACCTGGGGTGTTGTGCTCAGTTCTCTAAGTGCTGCAGTGTAAGAAGAGAAGCTGGAGGCTGTCCGGAGAGTGAAAGGCCTTGGGTCCATCTCATATGAAGAGCAATTGAAGCATCCAAGTGGGCGTGTTTGGATTAAAGAGAAGAAGAGAAGATCCAGGCAGGCCACGATAGCTGTCTTCAGTCATTTGAAGGTTTGCCATGTGGAGGAGGGAAATTTTTAGAGAGACCCTTGGCTTAATGTCAAGGAAAAAACCTTCTTAACAATTAGCACTGCTCCAGAGGGGGGTAGGCTGGAGAGATCCCCCTCCTTCGAGGCTTTTAAGCAGAGACGGGATACCCACTTGCCAGATATGCTATAGTGAGTAGCCTTTCAGGTAGGATTTGGGCTAGGTGGCTGCTGAGATCTCTTCCAACTTAAAAATTATATAAGTGCAGGGAATGGTGAAGTAAATTAGTATAAGAATGTAACGGAATAGTACTGTTTTTTAAGAAATGATGAAAGGGATAGATTCAGGGGAGAAAGGGGAACTTTGTGAACTAATACAGAATGAAATGAGCAGAACTAGAAGAGTTTATACAGTGGGTACAGCATTGTAAAGGAAAACAAGAGAGAGAGAGAGAGAAAGAGAGGGAGAGGGAGAGAGAGAAAGAGGGAGAGAGAGAGAGGGAGAGAGAAAATTCTTAAGAAATGTGAAATTCTTAAGAACTCTGATCAATCATGACTCCAGAAAACTAATAATGAATTGTACTTCCTACCTTTTGATAGAGGTAGGTACAGAATGACACACAAATTCTCAGACAGCCAGTGGGCAGATTTGTTTTGTCAGCTTATATTTGTTACAAGAGAGGGCTTTTATTAGGGATGGAATACAGTTTTAGGGGGTAGAGAGGAAGAAGTGATATAAAAACTATAGGAAACTACCCAAATATGAGTTAATTAAATATTTTTAAATAGAAGAGAGCAGGAGGAAGTTCAGAAGAGGACATGGTATCTATCATGTACAAACCTTTCTGTTCTTTCTGTTAGGAACTATTCATTCTTCTTAATGTTTATAAGGTTCATAATAGTAAAAACATTTTTTAAAAAGAAGAAATAGAGGAATAGAGCTGTGGCAACATCTCTCAACCTCGGTCTCAACAAGACTTCTTCCAGACTCAGTTCAAATTCCACCTTTCATAAGAGGTCTTTCCCAGTTTCCCCCACCTGCTAGAGTCTTTCCCTCTAAGGTTATCTTCTGTATTTTCATCTTGTCTCATAAGTTTCTTGAAGGCAGGGAAAGCCTAATAAAGCTTATTGACTGACCAGCTTACTGACTGAGTGAACTAGGAGATTGTCATCTTGCTTTAAGTGGAAGGGGTGGATGGAGATGGAGTTTAGGGAATTTGAGAATGAAGTTTTTCAAATGTTATCAGTATCCTTTTCCCACAGTCTCCCTGGTTCAAGTCTGTATTACCTCATACCTCAAGTATTATAGGAAACTCTCCCCATCTCTTCCCCTTTGACTCCATCCTACATACCATTATTAAATGCTATTCTTAAAAAAATGCCAATATTCCTAAAGAATTACCTTTATTATATATCATGTCACTCCTTTGATGATTAACCTATTATAGATGAGAAAGAGGGTTAGATCTTTTAAGGGAATCTAAATTAATTTTTAAAAATTTCAGGTTAGTTACCTTGGGAGGATCATGCCTCTTTAGAAATAGAGCAGTCAGGAAAAGCTACTGCTTTGGGTAGGATTTAATGTAGTTTTGGACATGTTGAAATAGTCATATTGTGAATATTCTAAAACATCTGATAGTTCAAAATGAATTTCTAGAACTTTGGAAGTTTTTATAATTGAATATGAGAGTGCTTGATGTGGTAATTCACAGTTCTTCAAACAAATTCATGAACATATGTAGTAGCAGAAGTTGAAAAAATTTGTGATTGGTCAAGTCCTAGAGTCCTTAAGTTTAATTGAGGTTCATCTGGATTAAAAGTGAAGCTTCCAAAATGGACACAAGCTAATTTTGTGCTCTTTTAAAAAGGAGACTTCCCATTCTACATGCACCAAACAAAAGTATAAGCAATTTGTTATTGCCCTGTGCTGTTGGAAAAGTACTGCAGATGTCATATGGCCTGGCTTGCAACAAATGAGGATGAGTGCTCTAAATTGAGGAAGAAGTTTTGTTCAGGTCCAAAGAAGAACCAAGCTTGCAAACAATAATTAACAAATTAAAATTAAAAAGTAGTGTGCAATGTAGGAAAAAAATACATCCTAGTTAGACTCTACCCTTTTTGCAGGATGGGTCACTCATGCACATTTACATAGGACAGAGAAGCAGACAGAAGAACTAGGACAAAAACTGATTGGTATTTGAAGAGCCAAGTTTGAAATTACCTCAGAAAGTACATTGAATGTTTCTGAAGTCTCAATATTTATTTTTTAATTTTTTCAGTCATTTTTAAATATACAAAAATATTAGAAGGTGTATAGTTTTCCCTGAAGTTATGCTTAATTCACCAGTTAGTGTTCTGTATACTATGATCTTCTGTTTCAGGGTATCAGGTTTTTCATCAGGCCTAGAAGTATTTAGTTTTCATCAAGTCAAACCTACTGGGTCAGAAAACTTGTAGCATATTTAGATTATTTGGTAAATTAACTAAAGAATGTTCTTTGAGTTAAACTTAATTCTCTTAGCCCATTCCCACCCAAGATGGTGTCACTAAAATTCTGGGTGGTTATAAAAGGTATCATATAAAAAAAACTAACAGAAACGGTGACAAAATTGAATAAAAATGTTGCATTACACAACACCCTAAGGAATGTTCCTTTCATGTGTCTCTGGTTAGAAATCTGAAACCACTCGGTTCTGACTAAGAGAAGATTGATTGATTTATAAGGGAGTAAGGAGAAAATATTGATTAACGACTTTATATTTTAAAAGTCTGGGGGAGGCATTTAAATCAGTCTGTGGATAATCTTGTACGTGTTTCCTCTCTTCTCCAAGTAAGCACCTTTTAGCTTTGCTTCCTGAAAACTTGGCTTTCTTCTACAGAACAATTCTAAGCCCACCTCAGGTCTCTGGAATTTATGTTAAGGGTTTACAGAGTGAATTACTGAGAGAAACAAATTTGATGATTAAATAAAATAATTTTTCCTCTAAATGACTCAACGAAAACATAGAGAACTCTCCTGATGTCAATTTTGTTTTCCCTTCAGAAAATGAATAATGATTTGCTCCACCTTTCTGTTCATCTAGTGTTAAGTATTCGTGGTATTCAGGAAGAGGACCCCCCAGATGCTCAGCTAATGAGACTAGATAACATGTTGCTGGCAGAGGGTGTCTCCGGGCCTGAGAAAAGAGGAAGAGGAGGACCGTCGGCTGTAGCAGCAACATCAGGTGGCTGTCCAAATGACAATAGCATTGAACACTCTGACTACAGGGCCAAGCTGTCACAGATCCGACAGATATACCACTCTGAGCTAGAGAAATATGAACAGGTGATCTTTCTGCATGGAAGAGTTTTTATCATGTGAATGCGCATTTGTAAAAACCAAAACCAGATAACCTTGTTTCTTTTGTGGCACATAATAGGGAATACACTTAATTGGTACAACTTTACAGAGATGCCAAATTTGATTGGAAACACTTTTCATCTGCTTCTCCGAATATAGCTAAGATAAAAAGCACTTGACACTGGTTACATTCAGCAGTCCAGTGTTTGAAAACATTAGGGGTCTGGTGGTTGCCATATGGTAGAAGAGAAAGCTGAGACTTGGGGGCATGTCTAGTGTTGTGGAGTTATTCCCATGTATTGAGAATAGATTTAGCTGTGAGCTGTTAATCTCTGGGAGTTACATTGTTATTTACTTGGGTGTTTCCTCCAGGCCTGCAGTGAGTTTACTACTCATGTCATGAACCTTCTTAGGGAGCAGAGCAGAACAAGACCAATTTCACCCAAAGAAATTGAACGCATGGTCAACATTATCCATGGGAAATTCAGTACCATCCAGATGCAGCTAAAGCAGAGCACATGTGAAGCAGTGATGATCCTTCGTTCCCGGTTTCTAGATGCCCGGTAAGGAGGAGAAGACAGAAGCAGGCATTTGGCTGCTATTTCTGCAGATTCTGTCCCAGTCACATTTATAGACTTTTTTCTGAATATCTAATGTGTTATTGGGTATGAGAACTTATAGGAAGTGTAAATTTTTGGTACTGAGTGACCATCAACTTCACAGGCATTTTCTAGACTAACTACCCAGTAAGTCAGTCAGTAACCATATTCAGCACCTTCTGTGTACCAGGTATTGTGCTAAGTGTTGAATGAAATACAAGATCTCTTGGGAAAATTAACTTAATTGATATAAAATAAGGATTTTTAAGAATTTCAAGATTTAGTAATAATAGTAGTAACTCAGAAAAATGCTGGTTTTTGGATCCTGGGCAAGTCACTTAACCCTCTCATTACCTCAGAAAGCTCTCTAAGCCTATAAGTTGCAGAGAAGATACGAACCTACGTTGGTAGATTGATTTTCCTCTTCTGGGAGTTTACTATGTTAATGACATTGCAGTTCTACTCTCTAAACTCAGTAATAACTCACATGTATATAGAACTTTATATTTTAAGGGCCTTTTCCTTCCATAACAATCCTGTGAAAACTAGAGTAAAAGTGTCATTAATACAGATGAGGAAATAGTCTCCCAGAACTTGTGTAACTTGCCTAAGATCACATGGCGGATAAGTAGCTAAGCTGAGATTGGAACCCAGGTTTTTTACATCTCATCTTCAATGTGATAATAATGCATCATATTTGATACATGTAGAACACACCCCCTTTCACTTCAGACCACCACTGAACATTGGGAGAGACTCAGAATTATTCACTCCAATGTGCATCACTTTTGGGAATTGTGGCTATAAGGCACTGCTGGGTTGTGAACTGAGGAGTCAGGGAATCTTTTTGATCAGTCTGTCTTTCCAGGCGAAAGCGGCGTAATTTCAGCAAGCAGGCAACAGAAGTCCTGAATGAGTATTTTTATTCCCACCTGAGCAACCCTTACCCCAGTGAAGAAGCCAAAGAAGAGTTAGCCAAGAAGGGTGGCATCACCGTCTCCCAGGTAACTGGCCTCCCAAGGGCCTGGACAGGTGGAAACGGGAGGAGACAGGCAGGAGGCCCAACTATGCACATTTCACCACTACCTCTCAGGTCTGCTCAAAGACATTGTCAAGCATATGGGAAGCTTTTAGAATATAAGAGAATTCAAGAACTAGAAGAGACCTCCGAGGTCAGCTAATCCAGTCATTTTTACATTTATTGAAGAAATGGATCCAGAAATAACAAGTGTTTCATGAAGATTTAAGTGATATTTTTTCTTTTTACAGATTTGTAATAGAATAATCATTATTTACATGTAGGTGATATTGATGATGATCATAATCATAACTGATGATAATACATAGCACCTTAAATTTTGAGACGTGTGAGATAACCTGTAAAATGTTTCACAACTCTTAAAAGTGTTATGTAAATGCTGGCTAGCATTATTATTGCATTCATTAGATCATTACAACATCTCTATAAAGTAGGTATTGTGGATAGTTTTGTTCCCAATTTCCAGAAACTGAAACTCAAAGACATCCTGTGACTTGCCCACAGTCACATACCCTATTGAGTGTTAGAGGTGTGATTGAAACCAAGGCCTTCCTAACTTCATGTCAGGCACCTTAGCCATTCTGTCAGTTCATGCCACAGACTCTTGCCCTTTTGACATGTAACAAATGATCCCTTATCTATAGGGAAATAGGTACAATGGCGTGTGATATCATCCAGGGCAGGAGAGGCAGCTGACCTGGACACCATGTGTCTCTCATAAACACTGAAAGGAAGGCTTGCTCTTTAGTTAAATCCTCACAGCACATAGTTTCTAGGTATTAGTGGGACAAAGATCCTGGAGATAGCCTTTAGTAGCCCTCTGTCTGTCCACAGGTGTCTAACTGGTTTGGCAACAAGAGAATCCGGTACAAAAAGAACATGGGGAAATTTCAGGAAGAAGCTAATATTTATGCAGCAAAGACAGCAGTGGATGCAGCTACTGTGGTGACCCAAGGAAACCAGGCAAATTCCCCATCCACACCTTCCTCTGGTAAGTAAGGGCCATCCCACCGAGCTGGCCTGGCATCCCACCTGGCAGGTGCCTGCAAGTATGCTCTGGTACCGTAAGATAGCATGTTTTTGCTTCTGGTCATTCAAATACTTGTTTGTATAAAGATGAGTGACGTAATAGTGTAAATACCAAAGCTCTGGTCTGTGTGGGAATGATGCTGCTTCCTTTCTTAGAACAAGTGGGTGAAAGAATTTATATGCTCCTTGTAAAGAGGCCCAAAGCCCTCTTATCCACATGGGTCTCTCAGTGGTTGTTGTCATGCTCTGTATTTGGATGCTTTTATCTGAGCTGTGAGGTTTCTGCTGTGATTTGGTGGTAAAAATAAAACACTTGATTAACTTGGGTCCAGCTCTTCCACCTGACCTGCCCATTTAGAGCTAGCACATTTAAACTAACAGCTCTAAACAGAAGTGAAGTCTGGATTCTGGCCCAGAAATGCCTGCTAACTTCCTGCCAGACTGCACTGAACAACTAAGCAGATGTACTGTGTCTGTCCTGACTCTTTCTGCCTTTTTCAGGCTCCTCTGGCTCTTTCAAGATGACAAATTCTGGGGATTCGTTTATTAATCTACAGTCGCTAACCTACCAGAGCTCCCCAGTGGGAGCCAGTGTGCAGTCTCAGGTGAGTCTGGAGACTACAGTCGCCTACACTTATCATAATGACCTCAGGAAGAACTTTTCTCCAGAGATTTAAGACTCCTTGCTGTTTAACCTTTGGGACATGGAATTGTGGAGAAAGTCCTAGATTTATAAGCTTTTGATTTATTTCAGACAGTTTTCTGACAGCTAGAAATCATAGCTTTCTTAATTCCATGACATTTGTAACTCCATGAATTTGTGTTTACAGAGCTAATCTTCTAGAAACTGATTATTTCTTCCTAGGTTAACATGCCTGTAATTTGGGTAAGTCACCTCCAGGTGGGAAGAGCATTTAGATTATGTCCTTATGGTGTAGGGGTTTGAATCAATCAACCAATGTTCTCTTCACCTCCACCTCTTAGAATCCCTCATCACTTCAAGATACCTGTCACTTTCTGCATGAAGTCTTCCTCACCCCCATAACTGTGAGTTCTTTCCCTGCAAGAAATTACCTTGTACAGCTAGTTCTGCTGTAATACATTTCTTAACATCACCATGCTATGCAAAAATCACACGAGATCAGGAGCAAAAACTTCGTCAATGACACATTAAAAAAAAGCCATAGGAACCTAATCAAAATGGCAGCACAGTTTTATACATGTCATATATGGTTATAAAATACATGAATACTACGTTAAATAATGGTGGCATCTGAGGCCTACCACTTTTGCTTGGCTTACAGCCCTTTTCCCAAGGTGCCCATGCCAACAAAGCCACAAACAAGTTGAGCAGGCTGAAACTTCCAGTCCATGGGAGGCCATGTTGGAAAGTGGGGATTTGGGCATGATTCAGACCAGCCCCCTTCCACCCACTGCTCCTCCTAGAGAAGATACACAGTAAATATAGTTTGCTTAGGGAAGTGGACACCAGAAGGCTTGCAGTTTGTGAGTTATTGTGAAGCAGTGCAGTTTTCTACATTCTCACTGTTTCTCTTAGGTGAAATCATGCATAAGTAAACACAAAATTCACATTCTGGTTAAATTATTCTCTTTTATATCAGACACATTGGAACAAATTTGTGTTTTCAAAACAAGTTCCTATAACAGAATTGACTATTTTTTATATATATTTTGTGTAGGCACATATTAGTACATGTCATCTACCCTGATAGAGTATGAGCTCCTTGAGGACAGGAATGATTTTGCTTTTCTCATTGTATCCCCAGAGCTTAACGTAGTGCTTAACACATAGATACTTAATAAATGTTTGTCAGTTGATTGGTTGATTGAATATTAATTATTTTCAAGTCATTGTTTTCAACATTTTGGACCATAAGAATAAATAGGGCATAGGACATATCTTTTCTTATCAAATAGTTCAAGACTTGTTGGAGAAAATGACATATCTAGAAAGATAATACTGATGATACAAGGCAGTAAGCAAAAAACCAGGTATGGTCCTCTGAATTCAGAGGAGGAATGTCTCTCTTCAGCTGAAGAAATTGGGAACAGCTTAATAGAAGAGGTAGCCTTTGAGGATGTGCATATTTTACTTGGGGTCAGGGCAAAAATATTTGGGATGGGAAAATTCACATATGGGTAAGAGTCTTGGGTAAGACAAGTTTGGTGTGAGCAAAAAAAGGGTTCTTGAAGATGGACTAAGTGAAAAGGCTGAGGAAAGTGGGGCCCCAGCACAGAATTTAGAACTCCTCTTATAGGCAATAGGAAGGTGTTGGAGGCTGTTGAGTAGGGCAAAATATTTTTTAATTCTAGATGTCTCCACATCACTTCCTGCTCAGAAATCTTTAATGGCCCTTCATAAAAAACTGCAAAGTCCTCAGCCAGCACTTACAGTATTTCTATGCTTGCCCCATTCCAACCAAACTACACTGCTTACCTCTCCCCAAATCTGATATTATAAAACCTCCTGCTTTCATGACTTTGCACAGGCCATCTGCCATTCATCCCTTCTGCCTTCCTCACGTCTCAGCTAATCAGTCCTCCCTCCCTCCTCCTCCTTATATATTTATTTAGCTATTTATGCGTTGTCTTCCCCAGTGGACTATAAGTCCAGGGGCTGTTTGATTTTTGTTTTTTTATCCCCAGTGTAAAGCATAGGACCTGGGGTGTAGAAGCGTTTGATTTCTGATTATGTTGTGGAATGAAAACATTATGACTAGAATATCACTGTAGCAGGGATATCCAGGAGAATTGGGATAGGTAGAGATGGACTGACTAGACAAATACTAGAGGGAATTTAGTGGAAATAAGGGGTGGTGGTGGAATAAGAGTAGGAGTTTCGGTGGAAATAAAAGGGAAGGGATAGCTTTAAAGACAATGTAAAGAACAGCAATCAGCTAGTTATCCACACAGTGCAGTAGAGCAAGGAGAGGAGCTCAGAATTTAAAGGTAGACGTGCTACATGTGCTTTCAACACGTCTCTGGACCGTTGGAGCAGTCCTCTGTAGTGCGGGGATGACTGATGGATCACAGCCCAGGAGACTCTGTGACTGGAGGGAGTGGGGAGGGAGAGAGACCTCGCTCATCTCAAAAATGAAGAAGGAAAATAAATGTTAAATATAAATATTTAGAAGGAGGAAAGATAGGGGAAGGTCATGCCAGAAAACTGAGAATTTGATGTAGTTCAAGGCAATCAACTCATACTGAGCACAGGGAAAATAAAAATTAAGAAATGAAACTGTTCTTACTTTCAGAGTGCTTATGCCTCCTTGTGTCTAGATAATTAAGTGCAAAATCTGTGCAGACCAAAGCAAAGTAATTTGGGGGGCTCAGGGGAGAGCACCAACAACTAGTTTTTCAGCTAAACATAGAGTAGAACTGGAGAATTTAAGAGATAGAAGTGAAGGAAGAGGCTCCTGGGCATAAACTCAGGGGCTGAATAACAGGTGGGCCAGTTTGCCTGAAATAGACTGCAGGAGGGAAGTTAATGTGAAATTAGTTTGGAAAGAGAGTTTGGAGCCAGATTATGAAGAGCTTAAGTGCCAAACAAGGGAGTGTATATTTTGTCCTAGAGACGATTGACAGCAGCTTCTGTATTGAGAGACAGAGGAAAGACTGAGGGAGGAATAGGAATGTGACATGGTCAGACCCCTAGAAATGACCCTTCAGTCAGTAGCTGTGTGAGGTCGGTCAGGAAGCTGTCAGAGGAGAATGGTAAGAAGTGATGATGGTCTAAATTAGTAAGTG
This sequence comes from Notamacropus eugenii, assembly GCF_028372415.1. Taxonomy (NCBI): domain Eukaryota; kingdom Metazoa; phylum Chordata; class Mammalia; order Diprotodontia; family Macropodidae; genus Notamacropus; species Notamacropus eugenii. The sequence continues at coordinate 80,381,852 of NC_092875.1, forward strand.
AAGAAGGATGTGTTTGTGGAGGTAGATGAGATCACTGAAAAAGTGTGAAGAATGAAAGCTCAGGACATGAGCCCTAGATGATACAAAGGAGGGGATCCAATAAAGAAGAATGGTGTTAGTTATGGAAAACCAGAGAGGAGTGAATATTCAGAAGGTGGTAGTGGTTAACAGGGTCATATACTACTGAAAGAAAGGTCAGTAAGGATGAGAATTGAGAAAAAGGCATTGGTTTTAGCAGTTAATAGATCCTTAGTAATCTTAAAGAGTAGTTTCCTTTGAATGGTTGGTTGGAAGTTAGTTTATAAAAGTCTGAGAATGAGTGGGGTGTGAGAAAGTAGAGGAAATGAGTACAGACAGCTTTTTTTTAGGGGTTTGACAGTGAAGGGAGGAGAGACAGAAGTGAAACAGATTTTTGAATGTTTGACTTTTAAAAACAGGAATTTGAAGAAATCAAATATTTGAAGGGTTATCACTTAGCAGAAGGATTAGACCTGTTCTGTTTGGCTCCAAAGGGCAGAAAGGGAAGCATTGGGTGGAAGTTTCAAAAAAGAAAAATTTAGGCTATGTGTAATCAATCAACAGCACATCCATAGGCTGAGCACTGGAGATACAAACACAAAACTGAGACAGTCCCTTCCCTTACAGGGCTTACTTTCTATCAGGGAGACAACAAGCACACATCTAAATATATGCAAAATAAATAAAGGAGAATTTTTTTGAGAGAAGGAGGTTGTGGTAACCACTTGGGTGAGAAAATACCTCATGGAGGAGGTAGTAGTTGAGCTTATCTTTGGAGGAACTCATAAATCTAAGCTGTAAGAAGGAAGTGCATCCCAGACTTGGGGTGCAGCCTGGGCAGAGGGAAGAACATTTTGGATTGTAGAGTGCATGAAAGATAGAAATGTAGGATAATGCTGGGAAGATGGGTTGGAGCCATTTTGATTGTAGGGGTGATAGAGAGGTTAATTGGGCAAGAGGAATGTGAAAGAAAACCTCTCTGCTTTGTATTTTAAGCCGAAATCTGTCTGGGATAATTTGAATGAATAAATGAAAAAAGCATTTATTAAGTATTTATTCTGTACCAGGTGCTGTGCCAAGCCCTGGGGATACAAATCTGAGAAGTCCCTCCTGCCAAGGTGCTTATGTTCTAATAAGGGAAGAGAGCAAATAAAGGACAGTGCTGACCACAGTGGGGTCCCAGGCAGAGAAGTCAGACTGAGAAATCGTAGGGGTGATGTTTTCCGAAATGGCCATGTTATTTGTTAACATAGAAGCACCTTCTCTCTTCTGATATTGCCTCCTGCAAACCCTTATCACCTCATGCCTGAACTATTGCAATAGCTTGGTGGTTGGTCTCCTTGTCTGTAGTCTCTCCCCACTGCAGTCCATTCTCCATTCACCTGTCAAATTCATCTTCCTAAAACACAGATCTGACCATGTCATCCTATCCTCCCTGCCTTTAGTAAACTCCAGGAACTGCCTATTACCTCAAGGATCAAATACAAAATCCTGTTTGGCATCCAGGTCCTTCACGATCTGGCCCACTCCTACCTTCCCAGTTTTCTTACACCTTACACCCCCCCTCCCCATTCCCCCCCAATTCAGTGGCCTTCTTGCTGTTCCTCTCACAAGACACTCCATCTCCACTTTCTGGACATTTTTACTGATTGTTTCCCATACCTGGAATATATTCATTTCTGCCTCCAGGCTTCCTTCAAGTCTCACTTCCTCCAAAAAGCCTTTTCCCATCCCCCTTACTACCCTTGCCTTTCCTCTGTCGATTATCTCCAATTTATCCTCTGTATATCTTGTTTGTACATAGTTATTAGCATGGAGTCTCCCCAGCTGTTATTGGACTGTGTTCTCCTCAAGAACAGGGACTGTCTTTTGCCTTTTTTTGTGTCGTCAGTACTTAGCATAGTGCTTGGTACATAGAAGGCCCTTAATAAGTGCTTATTGAGGGACTGAGAGGTTAGACAAGAGTTCCTTCTGCTAATTGCAGTTCCCTCTGAGCCAAGCAATTTCTATTTTCATTTTTATGGTGTACGTGAAACTAAAGACAAAATTCCACCGCCAAGGAAACAAAGGAGCATACTTTAAGTTAAGGCTTTTTGATTTACAGAACAATAGTAGTATCACCAATTACACCCTTTTAAACTCTTTCATTCTGGTCAAAGGTGAACAAAGAAAAACCCCTCAGTTGAATTAAACAAAAAGACATTACCATTCTTAGTTGTATTACCAAAATCAAAAAGACATTCTCACCACCTGGCTTGAGTTATAGACTAACTCAGAAATTGAAACGTCAGGTGGCCTTGGGATACTGGATAGAGAGCTACTTTTGGAATCAGGGAGACCTTTGTTCAAGTGTCAGCTTCTGACACACACTGTGTGTGACTCTGGGCACCTCAGTCTCTCAGTGACTGAGGCAAGATACAAACCTGCATTGGCAGAGGAATTCCCCAAACCTTTGAAATTCCAGATTCCATTCCATTCAAGGAAAACTAATTAGGTGTTTGAATCAAGTGAGACCAACAGCTTTAGATTAAGACATTGTCATCATAGTGTTTCTTAATGTTTTACAACATAGCTGAGGCTTTAGTGCTCATGCTTCCCTAGGAGTGATGTGACCACACTGGCACCTGTTTGACTTGAGGCTGGGACAAGAATTAGGAGATTGTTGTAATGGTTCAGGTGAGAGATAATAAGAACCTGAACTATCTGTCCACAAGTAGAATAGTCTGTTTGTGGAAAGAGTGGATCTACCCAAAAAAGTTGAGCATAATATTTCAGCAAGGAGATGGACATTCAATGAAATAAGGGATTTCCAGACCCTCCTGGCTTGAAAAGGTCAGAACTCGATAGAAAATTTGATCTTCAAATGCAGGTCTCAAGAGAAACATAACAAGTTAAACGGGAAAGAAAAAAAAACAACTGTTTACATCCCTATAAGGGAAGATGATACTTGTTAATCTTGAGAATTGAATATTTATTATGAAATATAAAAGGGATATACATAGATAGAGTGGGTATAAATTAAATGATATGTTGATAACAAATGTGATTTAAGGGTGCGAAGGGATTGTAATGGGAGATATGAAAAGGAGGAGGCAGAAAAAAATAAATTCCATCACAGGAAGAGGCACAAAATATATTACAGTGAGGGAAAGAGGGAACGGAGGTAAGGATTGTTTGAGAGGTATTCTCATCTGATTGGATTCAAGAGGGTACAACAAACTCAGTTAAGTATAAAAATACAACTAGCTCTTTAGGTAGTAGGAGGGGAAGGGGGAAAGAAAAGGGAGGGGAGTCTAAAAGGGAGGGAAGAAGTAGTAAGGGAAAAGAGGATTAAAAGGGGGGGCTGAAAGAAGGGAGGGAAGACTGAGGGAGGCAGTGATCAAAAATTAAAACTTTATTGTGGAGGGGAAGGGAAAAGGAAGAACTAAAAGCATAAACAAGGGGAGAGGGGATGGAGGGAAAGACACAGATAGTAATCGTAACTGAATGTGAATGGGATGAACTCTCCCATAAAACAGGAGGCAGATAGCAGAATGGATTAAAAACCATAATCCAACAATACGTTGTTTACGAGAGTGGATCCCTCCTCACTGCATGGCTTCCAGAGCTGGGTGACAACTTATGAGGCATGGTGTGGAGAGCTTAGGATGGACTAGATAACTACTGAGATCTCTTCCAACTCTGAAGTTTGGGGAAGCATTTTGAGAAAGAATTTAAATACAGATACCAGTATACAGTTTCAAATCACAGAATCTTGTCATTGAAAGGGAACTCCCATTTCACCTAGTTGAACATATCTGAACTGGAATCTTCCATATAACAGGGCTTGAGTGAGAAAAGTCTGGTATCTTTTCTAGAAACTTTGAATTGCTTTCTGCCACCACTTAAAACCTGCCTATCTCTTGGGCCACAAAGAAAATGCCTTATTTACTCTGAATCTGTAAGTAAAGAGATATTTGGACCTTCCCCTTGAAAGTAAGGGGAAGTAAAGTAAAGGTGGACATAGAAAGCCAAGCCCTCTGCAGCTTTCTTCTGCTTGTGTTGTGGCCCCCTGTGGGATATGGAAGCTCTCGCTATCTAGGGCCTTGGAATTGCCCATCCAGCCCCCACCTGGACAGGAATAACTTTCTACAAAGGTTACATGGCCTCTGAGGGCTCTCCTATTTCAAGACCTATGATCCTAAGAACTTACAGTTTTGGGGGGTCCTGGGGGCTTATTAATTTTGAGAATAATAGCTAAGTTTTATGTAATGCTTTAAAATGATAGATAGATCTTGTTTGATCCTCATGACCTGTGAAGTAAGTGCTATTATTATCCCCATTTTCTAGATAAGAAAACAGACTAAGAGAGGTTAGCCCATAGTTACACAGCTTAGTGTGTGTGTGTTCATCCTTCATTGCTGAAGAAGACCATGCTATGAGAGAAATGATGACATGACTTGCACTTGACTTTGTTTTGAGTGAGGGAGGGCTGTGCAGGTCACCAGCCTCACTTCTCCTCCAGAGCCACCTGAATCCAGTGACCAAATATTCATCAGGATGACTGGAAATGACCCAGGATGAGGCAGTTGGGGTTAAGTGACTTGCCCAAGGTCACACAGCTAGTGAGTGTCAAGTGCCGGTGGCAGTACCTGTATTCAGTCAATTTTTCTGATCCCAAACCTAACACTCTGTTAACTGCGCCACCTAGCTGTCACTCTCCTTGTTACACAGCTACACAGCTACCCAGTCAATATTTTATGACTGAATATAGGGGTGGTGATTGGAATGGGATGCCTGGGTTATAGATGTTATTGAAAGATGATCATTTATTGGAACACAGAATGAAGCAGAATATTTTCTCTTGTGTTTTGTTTTGTTTGGGTTTTTCTCATTGTTTCTCCCGTTCATCTTAATTCTTCTATGCAACATAACTAATGTGAAAATGTGTTTAATAAGAATGTATGTGTAGGACCCATATAAGATTGCATGCCGTCTTGGGGAAGGAGGGGGAGAAAATCTGGTTGGCCGGTGGTTGTCCTTCATCTTCGAAGAGGACCAAAATGACATCATCATGATAAAGTGAAATTTCGGTGTGTCAGACTGTGGCTGATCAGACCAGTACAGACTCAGAATTCTCTACCACAGAATTCTCTATTTGGGAACAGATAGTCCGTGTGAATATTTGGGGTAGATATCCTAAATTTGTGCGTCCTGTGTTTACATTGTGCTGTCTCAATTCTGCTTTGCTCAAAGAGCACAGCACCCTTTCTGATGTGGGCACGCCATGCTGAGTGGTCCTGTGTCCGTGTCTCCCATATTGCACAGTCAAATCCAGAGTTCTTGAGGGAGATCTTAAGAGTGTCCTTGTATCACTTTTTTTGGTCACCATGTGATCGCCTGCCCCATAAAATTGTCTTTTTGGCAAGCGTACATTTTGCATTCGAACAACGTGGCCAACCCATCGGAGATGCACTCTCTGAAGCATAGTTTGAATACTTGGCAATTCAGCTTGGGCAAGAACTTCAGTATCTGGTACCTTATCCTACCAGGTGAGCCTAAGACAGTTCAAATGGAAGTGATTCAGTTTCCTAGCATGGCGCTGTCATACTATCAATGTTTCACAGGCATATAACAATGAGATCGGTACAATGGCTCTGTAGACCTTCAGTTTGGTAGTCAGTCTAATACCTCTTCTCTCCCAAACTTTTCTTCGGAGCCTCCCAAACATTGAGCTAGTTCTGGCAATGCGTCCATCAACCTCATTGTCAATGTGTACATCCCTAGAAAGTATACTACCAAGGTAGGTGAACTTATCCACAGCATTCAAAATTTCTCCATTTGTTGTAACTGATGGTTCCACGTATGGATGGTGTGCTGGTGGCTGATGGAGCACCTGTGTTTTCTTGGTGTTAATTATTAGGCCAAAATTAGCACAGGCAGCAGAGAATTGATCCATACTTTGTTGCATCTCAGCTTCAGAGGCTGCATTGAGTGCACAGACATTTGCAAACAGAAAATCATGCACCAACTCTCCCTCCACTTTGGTCTTGGCTTGTAACCTTTTCAAATTGAAGAACTTGGCATCAGTAAAGTAGTTGACCTTGATGCTGTGTTCATCCTCATTGAAAGCATTTGTCAACGCGTCTCAAGACATCATGCTAAAAAGCATGGGAGCAAGCACACAGCCCTGTTTCACCCTAAGACTTAGAGAAGTGATTGTAGAAAACTGAAAACAAACAAATTAATAAAAAAAAGGAAAAAAGATGATCATTTTATTGTGGATTTTTCCTCTTTGAAATTAGCCTGGCCATATGAAGTGATGGGTGGTAATGTTGGGTGTTGTTGCAGATGGATTCTTTACATCATGTTATACACCAGACCAGCAGATACGACTCTCTTGTTGGAAACCCTTTGTATACAACGCAGCGAATTGATGTAAGTGACCAGAGTTTCAGAATCATTAATTTACAAACAAGGATTGCATCACCTCTGATACAGTGTCTGTCTGGGGCTGTATGTACAGGTCAAAAGTCCTCTTTGACTCCCAAGTACTCATTCTCAAGCATAATCGTCTCCCATTCTACACGAGAGCCATTGTCATGTCTAGCTGGGGAACTGATCTTTCTCTATCCCAACATGCCTCCAGAATGTTGTTCTGGTTACTAACTATTCCCCTACTAGTCATTAAGCAAGTGTTACATACTTAGGTTTCCTAAGGATTATTTCTGCTAAAGTATAGTGGTACAGACAGAATGAATCATATAGGGAAGACTCAGATGTAAATTGGAAGTTCAAAAGCTTACAGAGTAAAGGTACCTGGTTTTTGAATGGCCTGCAAATAATTGTGTAATATCTCTTGATATTCTGCATGGTTTTCTTTCTTTAGCAAAAACTCTAGACTCTTACTTTGCTTTTCATTGAAATTTTTTCCCTCTTTATTTAGCGTTTGCTCTCATTTCTCTAGGGAAGACTTGATCCTTTACTCTCCTTTTTAGTTATTGGTGTTTGTGAACCTTTTTTACTGGGTTCCCAGTTTAAAAAGTCAAAGCCAAAGGTGTATGAGTGGCCTAACATTAGGGTTATTGGCATTGCGAAGACAGGCAGCTGGCTGAAAAGTCCAGCTTCTCTGGGTGTGGTGTTGGTCTTCTGTCACAAAAAGTTCATTTCAGGAGCTCCTTTCTCATTTTCTAAGCCTCACAGCTTATAGCTGGCCACCGGACCATCAGATCAGCCATAGACTTGAGGAGCTCAATACTAGATGTGTTTATCTGAAGGAAAAGGAGAAAAGTGTTAACATGCACGTAGCAGAATAGTCTTTTGACCAAACTGAGCCTGCCCCATCCCAGCTCTGATATGTAGGCAGGAAGGTTCTACATTGCTGACCCATGATCACCCTGCTGCCTAAGACTCCTCTTCTGCCTTCCGTCCTTCATTAATCTTCTGTTTATTTCTAGACAAATGGCAGCTGGCAGGATGCTACTACACCATCATCTATCACTTCACCTGCTGGGGACCCAGGCAGTGTTAATTCGGATGCATCTAATTAAGTTTGGGACCTATTGATGAGAGGAAAGAGGTCATTAGTGTAATTTGTCATGTTTGCCAATATTCTTATTTTTACAACTTGACACACAGCTAATTACCTCAGAAAACCTGGAACCAATAGAAGATTGTGATTACAGTGACACCTCTCTACCTCTCAATCTGACACATTGGAGTTATCTTTTTACTTAGATCCATTGGAATTTAAAATGATTTGAAAACCTGTTTCCTCTTCCTAACCAAATTCATTTTTTAAATAGCAATTTTATGGTAAGAATTTGAAGTGTCTCTTCTAGGACTTGTCACAAATTTTTCAATTAAAAATTTTGACTTATTTTAATTTTCATGTCGTTTTTTACTATGAGATTTTTGTTCTAGGTGATAGTTACTAACAATTTAAACCTGTATTGTACTTGTACACGTTCTGTGTATTGTAATTTTGTATAGGGAAATAAATTTTTCTGTTAACTCGGATTCATTCAATAAATTCTGAGCTAATTGACCTGAAACAAACATAACTTTACCAAAACTTTTATTGGGATTTACTCTAAGTAGAAGTTACATCTTGTATTATTTCATGTAGTTCTAATTTCCTGTCTTTGTAAATTCAGACTTCCCTGTGAATAGGTTTGTGCATTTCTGGAAATACTGATACAAAATTTTTCAGTTGAAAGTTTATCAAAGAGAATAAAGTTCCAAAGTCTTTTTCCTTTTTGCCTTTCCTGAGTCTTTGCTTATGATTGAGGGGTGTCTCTGACTGCCTCACTTTGTCCAGCTTCCCTGGCTTCTCTTACAAGGAGAGCAGTGAGCAGGCTGGTTGACGGTGGGGCTCTTTGGCATGTTAATACCACTGGCCAAATTGAATGTCAGTACCTGTCTGAATTGCTCTGAACCTGAGTCAGGTAGCCCCTATACTTGGGGTTGGAGGCATTGGTAGAAAGAAGGCTAGAAAAATTAATTTATTGAGTCGAATCAAGCATTTCTTAAAATTTGCAAGGTGATATAAATACAGAGACAAAAATGAAACAGTTCAAACCCTCAAGGATTAGAATCTGTGTACTTACTTATACTGTATTTGGGGGAAGACAGTACATAGGAAGGTTCAGTTGCATGGTGGGTGAAAAGACCCAGAGATGTAGAGGATGTATGAGAATAAATGATAAGGGCTGATGATCTCCACCTCATTCAGGCAACAAGCTTTTATTAGACATTCACTGCCAGACGCTTGCTACAAAAGCAAAAATATGGTCCATGCTTTCAAGGAGCTCACATTTCTACTGGAGGAAGCAACATAAAAATAACTACATACAAGATTTATACAATGTAAACTTCCACAGTGTGAGAGATAATCCCAAAGGGAAGGCAGTAGCAGTGGGAAGGACTGGGAAAGGCCTCCTGTAGAGGCCCTCTCTTTAAGGAAACCAATAGGGAGAGGTGAAGAAGGAGAACACTCTAGTAATGGAGGACAACCTGTGAAAAGGCTCAGAGTTGAGAGAATAGAATGTCATCTTTGAGGGACACTGAAAAGTCTGAGGTCCCTAGATCACAGAGTTTGTAGAGAAAAGAAAAGTGTAAGAAGACTGGAAAGACAGGAAGGAACCAGGTTTCGAAGGGCTTGGAAAGTCAGAGGATTTTATGTTTGATCTTGGGGGTAATGGTGATGTGGTCAGACCTGCCCTTTAAGAGCATCATTTTGACAGCTGAATGGAAGAAGGATTGGAGTGGAGAAAGACTAGGCAGGGAGACCAACCAGAAGACTATTGCAGTGTTAAAATATGAGGTGATGAATCTGTACCAGAGTGGCAGCCACATCAGGAGAGAGATGTATTTGAGAGATACAAAGATAGAGATGGCATGACTTGGCAACAGATTAGATATATAGAGTGAATGTACAAAAAATCAAGGATGACACCTAGGTTCTGAGCCTAGGTGACTGGGGGGGAGGGAGGATGGTGATGCTCTGAACAGTAATAGGGAAATTCAGATAGAGGGAGAGTTTGGGGAGAAAGAATAAATTCCATTTTAGATACGCTCAATTGGAGATGCCTAAGGAGAAGCCAGTGAACAGGAAGAGACCAAAGACTGAAAGGGGTGCCAGGGAGGTTTGCCTTGGCAAGAAGAAAATCCACTTCTTTATGAGATGGGTGAAGCCAGAGATAGTGGCAGAAAATGTCTGTCTGATGTTTGGTGAGTGGTCAAAGTCTTCAGTAGAAAAGGAGTAAGGGGTGTCCTGGGAGACCAGAGGAGTGATAAGAAGGTTGTCAATAAACATAGTGAGGTACACTCTTGTGTACTTACTGTTAAAGTACCTAGAGCATACTCGTTGTGAGGAGTGGGAGGGTGAATCTATTAGGTGTAAAAGGATTGCCCTTGCTGTAGTAAAAGGCCAGTTAGGATTACTGTGTGTGACAAATTTGTAGTAGATCCAGTGAACAATTTTGGGACTTTCTCTAGGTCTGTTCAGCAGCATATGAATAGGAGTGAAGGAGTCAGGTAGTACAAGTAATCTAAGACTGGGGTTTGGCAAGGCATGATCAACAACTGGACAAGGTGGCAAGTAGTTCCAATAGACAGTATACAGTTAAGTTGATTCACCAAGGTTCAGGATAGTGTAGCCAGTGAATGGGCTGGCAGAGAACTGAGGCATAAAATTTGGAGATGATGGTGAGAAGGAACAGGATTGGGGGTCATAAGGCACAGGGAAAGGTGGAGCAATAGACCAGATAAAGGAAGTGCAGAGTTCCTAAATATGAACATGGAATCTGTGAGTGATGGCATGTTCAAGTATATGATCATCTCCGTTTGTAGAAGTAGGGCATGTGAATTGAGTAGTTTGAGGTGTTTGAGGGAGTGTTAAAATCTATTACCAATGCAAGAGTTGGGGAGGAGAGAAAGATGATGAGCCAGGCCCTGAAATCATTGGAAAAGGAAGAAGGGTATCCTGGGGGTTGATAAATAATGACCCCCAGGATAAGGATTAGATGATAAATTTGAATAGTGCAAAATTCAGTGGAGGAGAGGTTGCTGAATGATGATGGTAGTTTGGATAGAGTTTGGAAGTGGCAAGAAATATCCTGATTTCTTCCACCATAACCAGTGAGTAAATCAAGGGGTGTGGCCAGGACACATACAGTGTCACCAGGAGGGAGCCCAGTCTTGGTAAGCTTTCTCAGAAGTGAGAAAGGAAAAGGATTAACTTGAAATTATTGAGCAGGCATTTCAGAGAGTACACTGGAAGGGATGGGTAGGTCCAGATTGGGACATTTGAGGGATAGAGTTGAGAAGAATGAGAATGAAAGACCTGGGAGCTGGGCATGGAAAATGGAGTTGCTGATTCAGAATCACTGAATGGGGAAAGAATATGAGGAAATCAGAGTCAATAAAATTTATATAAGATCTACTGTGTGTCAGGGACTGTGCTAAGCTTCGGGAATACAAAGAAAAGGTGGTCCCTGCCCTTGAAGAGCTCACAATCTAACAGAGAAGACACAAAAAGCTGACAAAGGAGGAAGGAAGTGATGTGTGGTGGGGGGTAGGGCAGGGGGTAATGAAGTCATAGAGCCAGGGAATTTCTGGAGATGATGAAGTCTAGAATAGTAGCCAGATGGAATGAGAATTCCTTGGGTGCCCTCCTTAAACAGTGGAGGATCTAGTTGGCGCTCTAGGTATTTATCCTCCACCCTCCAATCAGAGGGAGGGAGGGGCCCCTTGGATCAGGGCTGCTGAGGTGGTGCATCTTGCATAATGATGAGTTACTGGAGATGATGAAGCCCAGGAATGTAGCATGTATAGGAGTATGCTTACCATTGAGAAATGAGTCCAGTGGCTGGAGAGATGTCTGTTGCGGGAAGTAAGTGATAAGACTGAGGGACCTCTCTCAGAGTCCAGCCTGGTGGCAAGTAGTGTATGTGTCCCTTAGGGGCCCCGGAGGCCCATCTTAACAGTAGTCAGGAATTGGCAGCTCAAGCCAGGTCCGGCCTAGAAACTAAGCCTCTAGAGAATCAGTAAATAAACGTTAAATGTCTACTATGTGACAGGCTAAATGCTGGGAATACAAAAAGAGGGAAAAGACAGTCCCTGCCCTCAAGGAACTTATGACCTAATGAAGAGATAATATACAAACACACATACATAGCAAGCTAAATAGGAAATAATTAACAGAGGCAAGGTAACAGAATTAAGAGGGGATGAGGAAAGCTTCCTGTAAAAAAAAGTAGAATTTTAGTTGCGATTAAAGGAAGGCAAGGAGGTCAGTAGGGTGAGTGGAGGAAGAAAGGCATTCCAGGCTGAGAGATTTCTATGTGGAACAGTCAGGAGCGTGTTGGAGAGTAAGTTGCTAAAGGAATGGAAATGGAGGCAAGGCAAGATTATAAAGGGCTTTTGAATGTCATTTTGTATTTGATCCTGGAGGCGAAAGAGAGGTACTGGAGTTTGTTGGGGGATTGGGGTGGGGGGCAGGGGAGCCGCGGGGGAGAGGGGGTGTGTGTGACATGATTGGACCTGTGCTTTAGACTGAATGGTGGATGGATTGGAGCACACAGACCCACCGACAGGCTGTTGCAGTAATCCAGGTATAAAGTGATGAGGGCCTGCTGGCAGTAGCAGAAAAGAGAAGGGGACAGATGAGAGAAAAGTTGCAAAGATGAAATCAACAGGTCTTGAAACAGATTGGATGGGGGGAGGGAGGATGAAAGATAATGAGGAAACCAGTCAGTCAGTCAGTAGGTGCTTACTATGTGCCCGGCACCGGAGATACTGAAAGAAGGAAAAGACATTCTCTGCCCTCCAGGGGGGAGTCAACATGTCAACAAATGTACAAAGCAAGTTATATGCAAGATAAATAAATAATCAACCGAGGGAAAGCACTAGAATTAAGAGGGATTAGGAAAGACAAAGGAGCAGCTGAGTGACTAAGTAGATAAAGTGCTGGGCCTGAGGTCAGAAAGGACTTCATCTTCCTGAATTCAAATCTGGCCTCACTTACTAGCAGTGTGACCCTAGGCAAGTCACGTAATCCTGTTTACCTCAGTTGCTCATCTGTAAAAATGAGCTGGAGAAGGATATGGCAAACCACTCTAGTATTGCCAAGAAAACCCCAAATGGGGTCGTGAAGGGTAGGACACAACTGAAATGACTAAATAACTGGAAAAGTAGAATTAGGAACCTGAGGGACTGATATAAAGAAGGCAGGAGAGAGGGAGAGTTTAGGGGGAAAGATAATGAGTCCACTCTGGGCATATTGAGTTTAAGATAGTACTGGACATCCTGTCCGAGATATCTGAAAGGCAGCTGGAGATGGAAGATTGGAGGACAGCTGAGTTTGGGGCAGATAAGTAGATTGTGGAATCATCAGCCCAGATGATAATTAAATTCATGGGAGATGATAAGATCAGCAAGTGAAGTCTACTTCTTGGAGAAGGGGCCCAGGACAGAACCCTGAGAGACACTATAATTGGAGGGCATGATCTAGAAGAGGATTCAGCAAAGGAGCCAGAGAAAGGACGAGAATGGGAGAGAATAGAATGAGGAGAGAATGGTGCTCTTGTAATTTAGAGAGAAGAGAGTACCGAGGAACAACGTGAAAGCCTGCAGAGAGGTTGAGGAGAATGAGAATTGAGAACAGGTCACTGGATCTGGCAACTAAGAGATCATAGCTGCCTTTGGAGAGAGCAGTTTTGGTGGAAGGATGAGGTCAGAAGCTGCATTGTAAGGGATTTGAGAGGATAAAGAGAGGAGGGGGAGTGTTGTAGACAGCCTTTTCAAGTTTAGTTACAAAGCGCAGAAGAGATATAAGACAACAGTCTTATTAATAGGACATGGAAAGATCAAATAGAGAAGTCTCTGAAGCAAAGAGGTCCTGTGCTGATGGCTTTGACCCAGGTGGACGCAGGGCCAAAGACTGGTGTGTGGGGGTGGGTTGCCTAGATCAGGTCTGAAGTGGGGTTCCCTGGAGAGAAGGGGAGGAGTGACTTAGACTGGGACTTGGGCAGGGTTCCCTGGGAAGGCTTCCTGGAAGGATTGTAATTGTTGGCTCCCAGTTTAATATCCAGATAATGTGAACAGCCATGCCACAAATGGTCACATGGGTTATTTGTGCCTGATCTGTGGTAGAACATTCTGAGCTCTTATTGGTCGGACACACTGTGACTTGACTGGCCTAAGGGTCAGAGTGAAGCAGATTCTGGGTAATCCCTTATTGGGGTGAAGATGGATTTGGTGGTGTTGATCTGAAAACTTGGTTAGAGAAAAGGCAACAGGCTAAATGCATACATTTTATGATTTAATTAATTAATTAATTCCCCATAAAGAAAAGTTACATAGCGCTATGGAGTCAGAGGTGACTCTGACTACCTAGTACAGAAATCATCTGTCTTAAGTACATTTTGCCATGAGAAAGAAACTCTCCTAATCAAGCAAATCATAAATTCAGTAAGACAGGGCAATTAACAAAGCAATGTCAGTCAGGCCTTGAGATTCCAGGCTGGGTAAGCATATGTCTCGGTGATAAGGAAAGAAACCCCACCACTACTAAGTGGCAGGCTTCCTCCCCTAAACAGATAACTGACATAGGAAAGGGTAAACAATGTTCAATAGAAATTACGACCTAAGATGTCTATATTTTCTTTACCATTAATATGCCATAACATAGTATATGTCTATAGATAATAAGATACAAAGGAAAGTCCCATTATTCAAGATATAGTGTCTTAGGTTAAAGGTCTCCTTAAGGACTGTAGAGTCGGTCTTGGCTGGCGTTTGCTGACATAGGAAGAGGCACTCTCTGAGTTTACTTCAGAGAGAACAAAGAGATTATTCCAAAATTTTATATTAAACATTATCAGTGGAAAGGGGAAGGGAACATTCGTAGGAGAGTTGGGAAAGAAAAGTCCCTTCGATGGCTGCTCCTCTGGGAACCCAGCGGTGTCTGAGTGATGAGGAAAGAGCAGTACGACTGTTAACGAGAGGAGTGAGTCCTTTGTAATGAGCCTGGAAAGGTAGGCTGAGCTTTGAATATCAGAGAAGTCTGTATCTCATCCTTGGGCAAGAGGGAGCCACTGAAGCTTCTTGAGCAGGGGAGCAGCGCTTTAGAACTATCTCTTTAGCAGCTGTGTGGACAATTGAAGGCAGAGACCCACTGGCAAGCAGCTATCCCAGGACACTTCTGACTGCTCGACTTGCTCTGACTTACTCTCCCTCCTCCCACAAAGCTACCCCTGAGCCCGGGATTCCAGGGATGGCCGGGAAGTCTGTGGTTAAGGAGCAGCTCTAGTCCTGCAAGTATTTCTGGGTAATGTAGTCCGTTTCGTAAACGTCATTAACATATCTACGCTCCCCGGGAATTTGCCCATGCGCAGGACTTTTCGTGCTCGAATTGTGCTTTCTCAACGAGTCTTTCGAGAGTGACGTCAACTGTTTGGCTCGGGTTGTGCGCCATACCGCGCAGGCTTTGCACCAAAGACTTATGGTAAGAGTGTTTGCGCAGGCGCGTCTAGTTCGCCGAATTGCCTTCTGGTTCCTGTAGTTTCCGGAGACAGCCGCCGTTGGGTCCGAAGTCCGACCAGCTGTGGGTGACTGCCGGGGACGGGATTCCAGACTTGGTCACTTCGGCGACCCTAAGCCCTCGCTTTGGCAGCCCTCGCACCCCTTCAGTCCACTTCCTTTCGCCTTGATCCGCAGCTCCCAGGATGGATTCCGGGCCCACCCCTGAAGGGGCCCCGATAGCCGGCCTGGCCTGGGCTTTGGCTTCGGCCGTCCCGCCCCGGGGCTACAGCGCGGTGAGTGAGCGAGTAGAGCCCGGCCCGGCCTGGCCTTCCTGCGCCTTCATCCGTCCCTCCGGCCTCAGTGTCCCCATCCCTCTCTGCAGAGCCCCTGTGGGTCCCGCCCCCGTGTCCCTGTGCCTGCCCCATCCCCACCCCGCCCCTGGGGCCGCGTGCCTCCCCCACCTCAGCGTCGCACCCTGGTCCCCCTTGTCCCTGCCCGTTCCCTGTGCCCCTTCCCACCTCTGCCCCTGTGGCTTCCCTCTGGCCTCAGTTTCCGCGTGCCTCCTCGTTTCCCCCTCAGTGTCCCTGTACACCCCCCTTCTCCCAGCCTTAGTTTCCCTGTGCCTTCCCTTCTCCCTGCCCCCTGTGTGCCCCTGAGCCTCCTCCAGGGTCCTCCAGTCCCTGCTCCTCCCTCTCCAACCTCAGAGTTCCTGTCCTTTTCTGCCCCGCCCCTCCCAGCATCTACCTCCACCTGATACCCCACATGCACACCTGCCTTATATCTTCATCCTCTCCTGGCCCCTGTGCCCCATGTCCCAGTTCTCTCCCAATCCCCTCATGTCCTCTTTTCCTGATCCTTCCAGGTGGGGCTTCCCCCCACACACTTCACCTCTTTATCCTCATTTGGCATTTCCCCTTCTTCTCCCTCCTCCTAGTAGTCACATCTTGTCCTGGTCCTCTCCCTCAGTGTGCTCAGGGCCCTTGTTCTCACTGATCCCACCTCCCCCACCCTCGGTGCCTGTCCCTGGCTTCTTCCAAGCCCTCTGAGTTCTTCCATCCCCCTCCTACACTCCCCCCTCTACCCCATCACTGATCTCCCACCCTTGGCCCCTCCAGCTTCAGTGTCCCTGATCTCATCCAGCCCTTCTGGCCCTGGTGTGACTATCCTTGCCCTGCCCTTCTGGTCTCATGGGCTTGTCCAAGTCTGACTCCAGAGCCTCCAGGTCTTAGTATTTTTGTCCAAGGCAGGAAGTGGGGAGATGATGTCTGGGGCCTGTGGCATTGGAAGGCAAGATTCCTTTGTCTGGGAGGTGATACGGGGCAGGAGAAACCAAAAGAACGGTTAGGGCCAGGTCTTGGGCCACTGATGCTAAACCCCCCTCCCCCCCATCCCACCCCCAATGCTCCATGGCGGTGACCTGCTTTCTCTGACCCCAGATCACAAGCACAGTGGAGGGGACACCTGCCAACTTTGGAAAGGGATTTGCACAAAAGTCTGGCTACTTCCTGTGCCTCAGTCCTGGGGAAACTGGGCCTGGCAGTGGCGACAGCAGTGAGGTAAGGAATAATAATAGCCTGCGTTCAGTTCCCATCACTCTTTGAAGTTTACAGTTTGCTTTCCCCACAGTAGTCATGGTTGGGTAAACAGCTGTTATCTTCATTTTACAGATGAGAAAATTAGAGAGGTGAAGTGATTTGTCTAAGGCAGGGGTGGGGAACATGTGGCTTAGGGGCCACATGCGGCTTTCTAGGTCCTTGGGTGCAGCCTTTTTATGAACTCCAAGTTTTACAGAACAAATCCTTTTATTAGGGCGGTTTGTTCTGTGAAGTTTGAATTCAGCAAAAGGGGTGAACTTAAGGATCTATCAAAGCTGGGCCTTGAACACTCATGTCTAGGTGTCCTAACTCTCCTATGATGGTGCTCTTAGCATAGCTCCAGAGCTGTAAGCACAGAGGACAGATACAAGGACATGCCTCCTCATCCCTGTGGCTTCTGTCCCTTCATCTCATCCTGTGTGCGGTCTTTTATACGTCCACATTGCCAGGGTCACGTTGCTGTCACGTCTCTCTCCTGCGATGACCTTCCTTTGCTCACACTGCCCTTTGTCCTGTGCTTCTTTTGTCTTCCTCCTTTCTCCCCCTAAATTTGCCCCAGTGCCAGTAATTCTGAATTAGAGCTCTCCAGGGCACTGTGCTGCCCCTACCAGAGCAGTTGTCCTCTACCTGTGCTGACTGACCCTGGCTCTCCTTTGCGCAGCTGCAATGACCGTTGTTCCTTTCCTCTTTGCTTCCCTCCCAGACTCTCCAGGAAAATGTGGTCACAGATATCCAGATCCTAAATGAGAAAACACCTCTTCCCATGGGCTTTACTAATATCAACGAGTTCCTAGATACCAGTAAGGTCATTCTCTTTACTAGGTTTTCCTAGTGTGTTTAGTGATGGCTTTATTGTGAATCCTGAGTCCTAGTCACATACGTGGATGGGAGGGTAGATACCCCAGCTAGTCAGGGATTCAATTGACCTAATTGAATTCGATATGGACCTCTATTCTCCTTCCCCTCCTGCCCAGAGGCATCAGTATCAAAAAAGAAACGGGTCTGCATGAAGCTGGTCCCTCTTGGAGTGGCTGATACGGCTGTGTTTGATGTCCGGCTGAGTGGCAAGAGCAGAGTGGTGCCAGGATACATGCGTGTTGGGTAGAGAGCTGCCCCTGAAGTCCCTGTCCACTCCAGCTTCCCCTGGCTAACATCCTCCCACATACACAACCCCCTCACTCCACTAGCCTTCCTCACACATCTAGACGCCTGATCCTTTAATCATCTCCATGTGTGCACACACACACACCCCCCTCACCCACATGTCTTAGGAGGCAGTGAACCTTCACCCCAGGGTCCCCAAGGACTGATCTTCCTTGGGTACAAATGATAGATTTCCTTCTAAAATATGTCTTACCCTCTAGGGAAATAGGCGGCTTTGCAGTTTGGTGTAAGAAAGGTAAAGTCTCCAAGCCCAAGCCCCTTCCTAAGCCTCGAAGCATCAGCTTGGGGATGAGTGGCCTCTCCCTGGATAAGTCCAGGTGAGACTAGCAGGAGGTGGGGGGGGGGGGGGCGGGGCACGAGGGGCAACCAAGACCTGGGCTGGGGTGGGGATCAAGAAGCAACATTTTACTGGAGGTTGAGGGATGACCACCCCTGCTACTCTACATGGGCATTGATTATGGTACCCTACAGTGACAGCTCAGAGAAGCTATCCACATTGAGCTCAAGACAAGGGACCATCAGAAGGAATGATTCCATTTATGAGGCTTCTAGTCTGTATGGCATCTCAGGTAAACTGAACTCTGCATTCTTACTCATTCTTACTCAACTTTAAAGGAGCAGAGGAGAGACAGGGACACTGAGGCACCTGGAAGAGAAGGGTCAGGATAGGAGCATAGTTGACAAGGTATAGAAGAAAAAACCCTTAGCCTGAGAAAAACCTGAGTTCTAGTCTTGGCTCTTCTGCCTGCCAACTTTGTAACCCTCCCTTCCCCATGGTGCCTCAGTTTCTTCTTCTGAAAAATAAGGGGTTTAGACTAGAGAATATCTTAGGTCCTTTCCAGCTCTAGCATGCTCTGGTTCCCAGGCCAGGGGAATGGGAGGGTTTTCATCCCATTGCCCTTTCGCTCATTGGTAATCTTTCTTCTTAGCCATGGATGGGGTTCCCTTCATCCTGCACCCCAAGTTTGAAGGCAAAGACAATGGTCCAACGGTGAGTGGTCCCCCAGGAGTGAAGCAAGCTATGTGATTGCATTTATTATTTAGTAATAAGTGCTAATGATACCTCACATGAATAGATAGCATTTGACAATTTTAAAAGTACTTTCCTCACAACAATATATACTGATGGGCACTCATGCTGAGATACTCTCCTTGCCCCAATTTTTCATTAAACTCCCTCCCATGAAGCAGACACTAACCATTGTCAGACCCCTCTCTGTGCCATGAGGTGCCTCATCTGACCCACTCCTATGCCATCTGACCCCTGTCCTTTTCCCTGCTCCTATAAAACAACACTTCCTATGGACCCTTGTTCAGAATTGGGGGTGGGAGATGGGTAAAGAAGGTTGAGATGGGGTGGCTGCAGAGGGTGTCAGGGAGGCTGTGAAAGGTATGGAAGAGAGTTAGGGACTCTAGGGGATGGTTGGGGGCTTTGAAGGATAAGCCTGAGCCTGAGTACTGGAGATGGGGCCACTGGAGGCATGGGCAGCCAGACTCCTAGATCTGGGTTTGCTGTGCCCTTTGTAACTCACATACCAAAGAGCCTGATGATGGCTTTGGGTTTTCTGGTGTCCTCTGGGGTTCCCTGTCCTGGGGTTGACCTTCCTCTGACTCTTCCTGCAGGGTTTCTCTACTTTTGCAGACCTGACCATCAAATCACTAGCTGACATCGAGGAGGAGGTAGGACCTCTGTCTCATAGTCATGTCTAGATCCCTGTCCCCTGAAACCCCCCAGCCCCTGCAGGTGAGGTCTTCTGTGAGAGGTGGGAGGTGGGAACTGAGATTAGAGTTCTCATGTCATTGCCCATGATGCTGCCCCATCTCTCATCTGTATGTCATTCCAGTACAACTATGGTTTTGTGGTGGAGAGGACAGCAGCAGCCCGCCTGCCTTCCAGTGTCTGTTAGCTCCCGGTGGAGAAGGGATCAGCCTTCAAGATTCTGGGATGGCAGTGCTGGTGCATTGCTGACCACAGTGCCTCTCTTCTTCTTCCTCTTGCCCTCTCTGCCCCTTGGGCAACACTACACTCCATGGTCCTTTCTGACGTCTGGAAGCCTACAGCCTGTCACAGCATCTCTGGGACAGGCAGCTCAGCCCCTAACAGGAGCCTGAGTGTTTGCCACTGATAGTGCCTGGTGAAGGTGTGGGGAGAGGTGGGGTCCTGAAGCTATTCTGCCAAGTATCAAAGGTTGTGCTCTGGCACAGGCATCTCAGAGGGTTGCCTGCTGCAGAAGGCCTTGATATGGCTCTGGGTAGGCAGGGAACAAAATTATGTGCCTTGGACTTTATTTTTCCTGGTGATAAGCCTGCAGGACTGGCTCTGTTTGCTCTTAGTAATAAAGACTTCTTCTTGATGCCATTGTTTCCTATCTTTAATAACCTGCTATGCCCTCCTCGCTCACACCCCTCAAGATGGAGAGAGCCGAGCTTCTCCTTCTGGCCCATATTCACAAGAAGATTCAGTACAGTAAGGACAGATGAGAACCTTTCAGGTATATGAAGGACAGTTCGTCCCCAGAGGGCCAAATGAGGAGCAAAGGGCAGAAGTCAGGAAGAGGCATGAGCTTTAGACTTGATATAGACAAAGGTTTTCTGAAAATTAGAGCTCTCCCCAAGTGGGATGGGCTGCCTTGGGAAGTAATGGGCTTCCCCTGGGAGGAGGTCCTCAGAGGCTGGAAAATTACTTAGAAGGTATTTTGTCCGGGAAAGTCTGGTTCAGGTATAGGTTGAATTAGATTTCCACTAAGGTCCCTTGCAGCTCTGAGATTCTGTTTTCCACAGCCTCATGCTCCTCATTTTCCTAGTGTCCTCTCTTATCTTGGAATGGTTGATTGAGGTGATTGCTAAAGAATGGAATGTAGAGTGGTCTGGGCACCTCTTATAGGTGGTTCCACGTATGGAGTTGTGAAAGGTTGGTGTTAGAGTGTCAGCCCTCATACCCTGAGGATCCAGTGGTATCTCCTGTGGTATATCCTAGGTAATTCCCTAGGAATAGTCTTGTCTCTCCTGGGGTCAGAGGAAGTTCCTCAATCCTAAGGAGAGCAGATGGGACATCAGGTAGGAAGGAATGTGAAGCCATCCTACAGGAACAAGAGGGCATGGTCCCAGAGATTTCAGGATTCATCCATAAGATAAATCCACTCTTGGATCTCAGTTCAGTATCTTTCCTGCCTCTCTGCTTTTGCAAGTTTTTGTAGGGACCCAAACATCTGGAAGTCAGTGGGCAAGTTCCTATAAGGTTGGCATCTTCCACTGAGGGCCCACTTCTGAGTCCACTCAGCAGGCTCAGAACATCACCCCATCTCCAGTCTCCTCTCCCTCACCATCTGATGTACGGCTTCTTGAAGTCTCCTTCTCGACCTTATATTTGAGTCGCCGGATGGGGTCAGTGAGGCTCCTGGGTGCCAAGTCATCAAAGTCTTCAGCAGCTAGGAAGTTTCGGTCTATGACCTCAGAGGCCTCCTGCCAGTTCCAGAAGCAGGCAGGCCCGAGTCGGCCAATTTCCTCCACAGCATCCCTGGTGAGCACCTCCCCACTAGGCTTCAGCACAACTACCGTGGGGACGTGGTCTACAGCAAACATCCGCTCAAGGTCCCTGTGAGCAAGTTAGTGTGAGGCCTCAGTGCCTGGGGGTTGGGATAGGATGGGACCAGAAGACTAGACTACAACAGAAGCCCTTCCCCCCACTGCTTAGAACAGGTCTTGGGGTTGGGAGAAGGTCTCCCTTTTCCTCTTATCTCTTAAAGAAGCGAGCTGCTACTTTGAAGAAGGGAGAGCAGGAACTCTGGGTTCCTGTTCCTACTCTTATAAGGGGCGGTAGGAAGGGAGCATGGCCCCTATGGGATGTCTCTTAGGAGCTGATAGATAAGGCAGTGTAGGGAAGAAGCTGAGCTGGCCCCAGGTTACTAGGCCATAAATCCAGAGGCCACTGTGCTCAAGTATGACCTGTGATGAGAAAGGCAGGGGAGAGGTCAATACCTCTAGGTTCTAATCCCTTGGCCCTATGGTATAAATTGTTAAATATTGGCTTCTTTTCTGTTCTCCATGCCTTGTTGTTCTTCAGCCCACCTCGATAAAAGGCCTAGCTTCTGTCTCTCTGGGTCTTCTGCTAGGGCAGGCAGCACTGGTGGGGTGAGGGGCCACCTGGAAAGTCTCTACCACCTGCCCCAGCTCAGAGTTCTTACCTGGCTCTCCCTCCCCTAGTAAGGGCACCCAGCTAGGCTTACCTTTTCAGCTCATCCTGGAATGGCAGGAACAACCACTTCCTGGGCATATCTCTGAGGAATGTGTCCTGTTGCTCCTCAGTTTGGTCCTGGGAGATATATACTAGTGCGATCTGTGAGGACCTGTTCACGTAGAACTCATCTGTGAGCTTCACAAAGAAGTCTTTGAGGATGGGGGCAAAAGCCTGGCATTGAGGGCACTCCCCAGCCCCAAAATACAGCAGCAGCACCCTGTTGTCCAGCCTGAGGCTCAGCTCCTGCTCTGTGTCTACCTCATCCCCCTCACTGTTGTTCCTTATCAGGACTTTTCCCATGAAGAGAGAGGACATGCCTGTCTTTCCTGACTCCCACTGGCCAGCTGTGAGACAGGCCCGATTCAATTTTTGCCAAAGAGCTTGTGAGTAAAAGCAGTGAGTGTCATCTGAGGTGATTTTTCAGGATCTTGGTGGGGGCCCTTCTATGAATAGAATGGCTTTGGGAGGTCAAGTCCTCTGTAAGGTTAATCTCTCTAAACCTCTAACCTCTTTCTCACAGTTTCTGAGCCCTAGCTAAGCAAGGGCAGAAAAGGCTGCTGTCTAGGGGGCTGTGAGGGAAAAGGGACTCATGGTAAGGGATGGTCACCAGCAGTGGACTGAGTTTCTACCCCCTTTGCACCAGTGAGTACCTTAGTTTGGGCTCTTCATCATCCTTTAGTGAATCCTTTTTTCTCAGGTCAGCCTCTGACTGTCTCCTTTTGGGCTCCACAGATCTGGCTCAACCATGCTAAGCCTCTGTCAAAGTCCTTGTCCTTTAGAAATCAATCTCTGGTTCCATGGTAATAAAGGGTAGAACAGTCATCCAACCCCACAGAATCACAAAGCTCTGATGATGAAAATGTTAACTTTTTGGTTCAATCCAATGTGATTCATCAAACATTTAGTGAGCCCCTACTATGGGCAAGGCATTGAAGGAACAAGGCATCTAAGAGTGAAAATGACATTCTTCTTGGTCACAAAGTATGGTCCAGGGTAGTATGTAGTGGGGTAAAGGAGAGTGAAGCAAGGCACTATGACACATTGGAGGAGGGAGCAATGAGGGTACTGGGCAGATGGCTCTCAAAGGAGAAAGAGATACTTAACAGAAGCAGATGGGGGGTAGGGGAGGTCTGTTTCAATCAAGGGTAAGGGGTGCCATGAGCAAAGTCATATAGACAGAAACTGAACACAGAGAGTTCAATTTAACTACAACAAAGAAATTGTGTGAACTGGATGTTTAGGTTGGAGCCAGATTGTGGAAGACTTTGAGTGCCAGGCCTGGGAGTTTAAACTTTGGAGAGTCCCTGCAGGTCTGAGTAGATGTCTCATTATCATGAGGTACACTGGGCAGATTAATGGGCATCAGAGTGGAGGATGATTTGGAGAAAGAAGCGAAGCAGGAGGGTGAGTTTAATAAGCTATTACACTAGGTTGAGTAAGAAGAGACAAAGATATATAGGGCTGGGGGAGGGGGAGCACAGTAGAAAGGACTGGATGCCCGACATAATTACAGAGGCAACAATGCCAATTGTTGGTGGCACGTTAGATGTGTAGAATGTATGACAAGAAAAGCTTATAATTCCAAGGTTAGGAACCTGGGAGACAGGAAATGGTGGCACCATCTATTAATATAGAAGTTAGAGGGTAGGACAGGTTTGGGGGTGAACTGTTCAAAATTACAGGATTTGAGAGTTGGAACAGGCATCACTGACCATCTAGTCCTACCAATGCATAAAAGGAATCCCTCCTAGAACATACCTGATAAGCCTGTGCTCGAAGACTTCCAAGGAGTGGGCATGAGCCACTCTAAGAGCAGCCCACTCCACTTTGGAATGGTTCTAATTATTAGAAAGTTTTGCCTAGTGTCTCTTTATAACCTGTATACCTTGCCCCTTGTTCAGCTCTCTTGCACCAAATAGACTAAGACTTATGAAAGCCTTCAGTAGCTACTATGTACTTAGAGTCTTCTTTAAGCTAAACATGCCCAGTTTCTTCAACTTATCTTCAGAATACATGGACTTAAAGTCCTTTGTCCTATCATCTTATCAATGACCTTATTAAACTGTGGTGCCCAGAATGGAACATGATGTTCCAGATGTATCTGGGTGGCACAGTGGATTGAGCACTGGACATGATATCAGGAAAGACCTGAGTTCAAATCCAACTCTGACACTTCCTAGTTCTGTGACCCCGGGCAAGTCAATCTGTTTCCTCATCTATAAAATAGGGATAACAGTAGCACCCACCTCCCAGGGTTGTTGTGGGTCCCAAGTGAAAGAATATTTGTAAAGCACTTAGCACAGTGCCTGGCACAGGGTGGGCACTACAGAAATGCTAATTTGTTATCATTAGGATTATTATCTGAGGTCTGACAAGTATTGTAGGACTATCACCTCTTGGAAGCTGTCTTTTATCGCAGCCTAGGATGCTGCCACATCATTCACCAACACCCCTAGATCTTTTTCAGGCAAATTGCTGCCTCATCTCATACTGGTGAAGTCAATATTTTGTTTCCAAGTATTGGACTTTACCATTATCCCCACTGAATTTCCTCTTAATTAGATTCAACTCAATCTTACCTATCAAGATACTACTGGATCCTGATTCTTTCACCTGGTATTTGCCTCCCAGCAAGGTTTCAACTGTAAATTTGGTAAACATTCCATCTATGCTTTTAGCATTGATTAAAATATTAACTGGCTCAGGGCCAGACACAGATCCCTGGAGTATTCTGCCACAGCCCTCCAGACACCTTAATGCTTAAACCATTAACAACTACTCCTTGTTAGTCATCTAGTCAACTCTAAATCCATCTAACTATTCTCATCCATTCACATTCTTCCATTTTTTTCCATAAGAATAAAAAGAGATATTTGTTAAAAACTCTACTAAAATCCAGACGAACTATAACCTCAGCATTCCCCAAATTCATCCATTTAGTAATCCTGTCAAAAAAGAAAATGAGGTTGGTCTGGCATGACCTGCTCTTGATGAGGCTATGTGGGCTAGCTGAATATAATCATGGCTTCCCTTTGTAGATATTCATCAATTAGCTTCTTACTGATCTCTTCTAGAAACTTCCCAGGAATTGAAACCAAGTTCACTGGTCTCTAGTTGGCAGAGGGCTCTCTTTTGTTTTTTTTAAAAGTAAGGGCAGTTGCCCTTCTCCAGTCAGGATGGGCTTCTTCCATTTTCTCCACAATCTTTCAAATATTCTTGGCTGTGGCATTAGAATTTGAGGGGCTCATGGACTCTTCAAAATGGGGAAGTATCTCATGTAGTTTGGGAAGAGGGGACTGGATGTCTAGGGAGAGGTTGAGGATAGAGAAACAATGGGCAGCATATATATGTGATAACTGAAATTATGAGAAGATATAAGGTCACCGTAGGAAGAGAAGAAGGTCTAAGATAGAATCTTGGGAGGATGAGAAGGCAACAAAAAAAAAAAATGGAAGCCCTCTTTGGAGTGCTGGCTCTGGATCTTTTCTATCCTTTAAGGTTATGTCCTTGTACACCGTAAGGGATGCCCAGCCTATCACCTCTCTTGGGCTAAGCGTTGTCTGTCATACTATTAGTCAAAGCAGGAGAGGAGGCTCAGGGCAGCAAAACAATTCCTGGTGCTGAAGTTCTTTGGTTCCGATCCTTTGGGAAGTCTGAGAAGGCAGCCTGGCTGTGCTGGGAGTGTAGAGAGTGGGGAAACAGGAGAGAGTCTAATAATATGATACAATTCAAGGTAGAAGGGATCTTAGAGGTTATCCAGTCCAACTGCCTTATTTTACAATTGAAGTACCTGAGACTCAGAGAGGTGAATGACTTGTCCAAGGTCACATAAGTAGTAAGTACCAGATCTGGGAATCAAACAAAATAAAATCTGATTCCAAATCCAGCATCCTTTCTACTGCTCCTTATTGCCTCTCAAAAAGAGCAGTCAATCAATCAACAGACATCCTTACTAAGCACCTACTATGTGTCATGAACTTTGTTAGGTGCAGGGATTACAAAGACAAAAGAAAATGAAACAATCCCTGCTCTTAACTATGAAAACCTTTCTTTGACCTTCATCCGTGTCATGCGCACTAACTATGAATGTCCCCCAAAACTCTGTCCTGAGCCCTTTTTTCTCCCTACACTCTTATTTGGTGATCTCATGATCTCCCATGCATTGTAATTATCTCTGCTGATGATTCTAAGATTAGCATAGTTCATCCTACTTACTC
The DNA here is from genome assembly GCF_028372415.1 of Notamacropus eugenii. Taxonomy (NCBI): domain Eukaryota; kingdom Metazoa; phylum Chordata; class Mammalia; order Diprotodontia; family Macropodidae; genus Notamacropus; species Notamacropus eugenii. The sequence goes on from NC_092875.1 coordinate 80,408,089, forward strand.
TCCTGAGCTTTAGTCTCATACCACCTGCCTGCTGGAACTTTTGAACTGGATGACCCATAGGGCATCTCAAATTCAACATGTCCAAAATTAAACTCACCCTTCTCCCCAAACCTCCAATGCAACATGTCTAAACCTAAGTTCATGTTCCCCCAAGCCCACCTCTCTCCCAAGCTTCCCTAACACTTTCAGACCCTATTCTCCTAGTCACCTAGGTTCCTCAACCTCAGTGCTTTTTTTCACTCCTTAGTCTCATTCCATACATCCAATCATTTTTACCTCCACAACACCTTTTACATGCTGTAAAAAGTCTCTCTATTCACACAGCCACTACTCACACCCATTATCTCTTATCTAGATTATCATAACATTTTAATTGGTCTCTCTGCCTCAAGTCTCTCCCTACTCCAGTTTATCCTTCACACAGCTGCCAAAATGATTTCCTAGATTGTAGATCTGATCACATCACCTCCCTGCCACACACAATCCAAACTTCAGTGTCTCCCTTTTATCTCTAGGATCAAGTATAAACTCATTTCTTTGGCATTTAAAGCTTCTCATGATCCAGCCCTATATAATCTGTCCAGTCTTTCATTCAGCCCCTTGATGGTTTGGCCAGACTGGTTTACTTGCTGTTCCTCACCCGTGATATTCCATCTGCTGTTGGAGATAGAGCATTCCATTTGAAGAAGGAAGACCTGGGTCCAGTCCTACCATATACACTTGCTGAGTGTTCCTGGGCAAATCAGTTTAATCTCAAAACCTCAGTTTTCTCATCTGTAAAATGAAGGGGTTGTATCTGATGGCCTCTACAGACCTCTTCCAGCTCAAATTCATGCCTTTTCATTAGCATTCTACCATGCCCAGAGGGCTTTCCATCTCTTGGAATCCCTGGCTTTCTTCAAGACAGCCTAAACATCTCTTGCAGGACACCTTCCTAGTTAGCCTTCTGCTTTAAGGCTGTCTTCTAGTTTATATCTTATATGTATCCATTAATATGCATGTTGATCTGCCCGTTAGAATTTAAGTACTTTGACGATAGGAACAAGTTTTTTTTTTTGTTTTTGGTCTTTGTTTCATCAGTATTTAGCACAGCACGTGGCACATAGTAGGGTCTTAATAAGTGCTTGTGGATTGGCTGATTGATCTCAAGTCCCTTAAATTCTGTCAGGGGAAAAGACATGTACACGCAGAAGTATATAAAGAAAAATGCATGCAGAATAAATACAAGATTAGTAAAACAGTGGTGAGGGCTGGCAATACCAGCTGGGGACATCAGGAAAGGATGCCTGTAAGGATACTATGAAGAGCATTAAGAATGCTGAATTCACAGTCATGAGACCTGGGTTCCAATCGCAGTCTGTCACCAACTGCTGTGTGGCCTTGGCCACATCACCTGGATATAAATTGAGTTTTTTGGACCAAGTGATCTTTGTGGACTAGTTCCTGTCTGGGTCTAAATCCCTAATGACAATGAAAGAGCACTACAGTTTCAAGCCGGCAGGAGGGGCTGTGGGGTGAGCCATTTGCCCGGCTCAGTTCCACATTGTGTGGGGTGGGGAAGGAGGGGGCACGCAGTACAACAGTTTCTATCTTTTTTCTCCACCCCACCCTCCCTCAAGCTGAGCTGCCCACACTCAAGGGACCAATGGGAGGCTATAGAGTGTATGCCTGTCAGCCCCCTTCTCCAAAGGGCACTGGACCAAGGCCAAGACTGCCTACCCCCACGGAAGAGAAACTGGGGGAAAGGTCATAGAGCTTGTTTGAAAACAAGCATCCAAAGGATGGGGGTGGAGCGGGGGGCGGGGGCAGGGGCAGGGGCGGGTTGGGGGAGAGGAAAGTGGGGATCTGAGCCCAGAACTTGAAATTGTGGATCGGGAGCCGGGAAGGGACCTCCCAGAGCTTCTGTGGCACTCCCAGGCCAGGCAGCACCCAGAGTTGGGGTCGGTGCTACGACCCACCATAGGTGCAGGGTCCCCCTGCCCCCCATCCCAAGTAGAGCATCAGAGGAGCTGCTTGAACGGGGCTTCAAAAGAGCAGCATCTGAGTAGTAACTTGGAGAATACAGTTGCCTTCTGGGGACATTCGCCTGTGATACCACTGAAATCCTGTTTGCAAAAGCTGCAGTCCGAGGAAGCTGTGATTCTGCCCCATCTTCAGCAGGTTGGACACTCTCAGAAACCAGAGATGGAGTTTTTTAGGTGCCCTCAGCGGAAGCCAAGTCTTCCCGTATGGAGGCTGTGAGATCCCCAGCTGCCTCTACTGCCCACATTGCTTGTCAATAGAGGCCTGGTGGAGCAAGAGCACCTCAGGGGGTTTAAGTGAGTGTACCTGGGACGACGGCATCGGAGAGCTCTAGTACTAAGGATTTAGTTGATAACCAAAGCAGAAACCCTGGCCTTAAAGCTGCTGCGATTGCCTTCTGGACTGAGGGCCTCAGATCACCGATCTTCCATGAAAGTTGTTTTGGAGAACTCCTAGGAGGTGAGTGATCAGGAATAGAAAGAGCATTAGCCTGGGGCCACTGATCCCAAAGGCAGCAGCCAACCACTCCAGAGGAAAAGAATTTGCCTAAGGGTGCTCCTGAGAGTGGCAGAAGGGCCCGAGTACTAGAACCTAGACTTTCCCAGGCTAGGGCTCTTCTTTCCTTTCAAATAAGAAGACACTAGATAAACAAGAGCTATAATTATTATTATCCTATTATGACACTGTGAGTAACGCCAGGGTGGAAATAGCAAACGTCCAAGAGTCATCAGCGATGCTTCCCTCTTCCAGGAACCCCGAAAGCAAGTTACTGGATGACCTCTAACGGTTGGGTATGTTTTAGAGCGTTTAGAGAAGTTTTTTTGCCTTGTGTCACGGACCTCTCTGGCATCTGGTGAAGCCTATGAAACCCTTCTCAGTACAATGCTTTTAAATAATTTAGGGTAGAGATGAACGGAACTCGAGATGTCACTCTTTCTCCCATCCAAGTTCACAGCCCCCCTCGGAATCCTGTTTTAGAAGGGAGCCTTGTTCAGGCGGGGCTGGATGGTCTCTGGGCTCAGCCCCGCTTTGGGAATCCGCGAATCTAGATCGCGGGGGTGGCCGGGGTCGGACTTTGGCACATTCAGAGGTCCAACCTCCGGCAGGGTGCTGGGGCTGGAGTGGCAGTCCGATGCCTCCGTGCTGTCCTTGCGGCACGAGCGGACGGACAGAACTGCCGAGGTGGACGCAGCTGCGCCAGCGCGGGTTCATTCATTCTACCAGCATTAGGGGGCGGCCGCCAGCAGCGTGCCCTGGGCTCGCAGCCCGGCCCCGCACCTAAGCCGGGATCGGATGTGGCAGCCGGAGGCCGGGGACGCCGGGCAAGCGCCCATTCCGGGCCTCAGTTTCCATATCTGCCCTTCGGGGGGCGGGGGAGGAGGCTGGCGAGAGGCCCGGCTCTCCGCTCCGGTGGGAGGCACCCTCCTTCACCCTCCCCCGCGCGGCGCCTGCCAGGCGGAGGGTTGCCATGGAAACGAAGGGTAGCTGCCGGGCGGCTGCTCTAGCTGCCGGATCTCGGAACCGGCCTCTCTGGCCCCCCAGGTGCTCTATGGTCCGGACCTCCGGAAGCCGGAGAGGGGAAAGGGAGAGGGTGGGGGGCCGGGGGGCAGACCAGGGAGTGAGGTACGTGCGCGCGCGCGCGTGTACGTGTGTGTGTGTGTGTGTGTGTGTGTGTGTGTGTGTGTGTGTGTCCGTGTGACAGTGTGACAGTGTCCTACAGCTCTCATTGTTTCCCCATTGACCCCCCTTCCTGTCCTCCCCTTGTTCCCCATCCCCTCACTGATCCCCCACCGTTGTCCTTTCCTGTCCCCGTAGCACCCCTGCAGGACCTTCCCCCCCCAGTCACAGCGGTGACCACACAGCCTGGAAGGGACCCAAGCGGTCACCTAGTCCAACGTGTACCTGACCTACATGCTCCTGTCCTCTTACAGCCTCTCATACTGTCGCCTTTCAGCCCCCCACCTCACTGTGCCCCTCACTGCCCTCTCACTGCCTCCTTAACTGCCCCCCTCCCTGCCCCTTTACTGTCCCCCCTTAATGTCCCTTCATTGTCGCTTCACTATCCTCCTTCACTGTCCCCTTCGCTGTCCCCCACTGTCCTCCCTCACTCTCTGCCTTCACTGTCCTCCCTCCCCCTCACTGCCCCCACTGCCCCCTCACAGTCCCTTTTCACTGTCCCCTCACTGTCCTCCCTTGGTAGTCCCTAAGTCAGTCACTAAAACTATTAGGAGAGACCAGGGAAGCCATCTATTCTGTCGGGTACCAAACTACGAAACCCTCTGGTTAGCCCTGTTAACCCTCTCCCTGGCCCCTGGCCCTGCTCTCCTCCCCTGTGGTCCCAGAAGTCACTAAATCAATTAAGACGGGAGACCCTCTGGTCTAACCGTACCTAAACATCAGTCTCTTCTAAATTCTCCCATCTTCTCTCACTGTCCTCTTCCTGGTCCTTCCTTGTCCCCCATTTAGTATTTGCACCACTTTCCCCATTGTCCCTCTCCTTGTCCCCACTACTCTCACCCCTCCCTATCCCTTCCTTTCTGTCTCCCCCACTGTTCCACCTTCATTGTTGCCACAACCCCTCTCTTCCCCATCCCTGTCCCCCATTATTGTTGTCTTCACGATTTCTCCATCACCCCTTTTTCTTGTCATGTTCTCCACTCCCACGGTCTCCTTCCTCATCTCTCCCTGCAGTGTTCCCCATTCCTGTTCTCCTGCTTTCAGGGAGCTCATCCTCACTTCCCCTGCCCCCCTCTTACTTTCCCCCTCTATTCCCCCCTCCCCACTCTCACCCTCCCCTCTTACCCCCACTCTCTCCTTACTCTGTCACTGACTCTCCCTCAACTCTCCCTGTCCTCCTTCCTCACCCTTCCCCTCAAAGGGATTCAGCTCCCTCTCCTAGCCCAGTTACTCTTCCGTCTCTCCCCCAGCTGTCCTCTTATTCTTGCCTTCCCTCCCTCTCTCCCTCCCCTCACCTTTTCTCCTCTCCCCCTTTCTTTCACACTGTCCCAGCTCCCTCTTTCCCAGCTCCTCTTCCTCACTCCCCCTCTACTCTGGAGGACCCCTCAGCCTCTCTGAGCTCTTCTCACTTTGGTCCTTGTTCTATTACTCTGGTTCATTTCTCCCCACATGATTCTTCTACCTCTTTGATTTTCTCCTCTACTTTTCTTTTTCACTTCACCTCATGTTCCTCTACTCCACTGGCCCTCTGGTCTAATCTAAGTCCTATGATCTAGTGATTCCTGTTCCCTGCCCTTACTGTTTGTCCACCTCTCCCCTCTCCCACTTCCAGCAAATATGGCCGTAGAGTAAGAATGATTCTTCCCCTTCTTTCTCCTAGAATGCGTGCTGCAGGCCTTTGCACGGCTTCACTGGCTTCAGTGGGCTTCCTCCGCTTCCTGGGACTACCCTGGTCTTGGGGTCTGGCAGCTGCCCTGACTGTCTATGTGGGCACTGGTGGTTGGCGTTTCCTGCGCGTTATTTTCAAGACAGCACTAAGGGACCTTTTGTAAGTGAGGGGGATACGGGGTACCAAAAAGCTCTGTGAGGAGGAATGGGGACACTGAGACAAAGCTGTAAGGGAACCTGATGGTAGCACTGGGTGCTTTGGTAGCGATGGGTATGGAGGATGGTATTATGGTAGCTTGTAATAGCTTATAAACTTGGCTCCATGGCCTTAGCATAGTGGGATCAACTTGCTCTGTCAGAGTCTATTCCACTTCTCTTGCCCCTTACACAATATAGGGTCCTAATCTGACTCAGCAAGGAGTTGATGGCTTCAGGTGAAATATGCAGGATTTGCATATTTCTCCCACATCTTCCTGGGGGCTCTCTCGCTTTTTCAAAATGGAGTCTGCCCTTGGAAGAAGAGATTAGGAGGGTGCGACAAATCTGGGGCCGAGCCAGTGAGCAAGAGAAAGGCCCCTTTATCCACTACAAAGAAGTACAGACAGTCCCAGGGAGTCTGATGTTTACAGACGATTCCCTTCCGATTGGGAGTAAAGTTTGAGGACTTTTAAGATCTGAAGAGAGTTGTTCCCTTGGGAGTGAAGTGAAAGGGCAGTCCAAAGTGGGGACAGAAAGGCAGGGTAAGTTGGACTCTGAAGCCTAACATGACCTAACTCTGTCGCCACATGCATTGTCCACAGTTAGAACTCACTCCCAGGTTCCCATTGGCATTCTACCCTCTGGTCACTGTCCTAAGCCTCAAGGGAAATACTAGAGGAGGAGGAGGAGAGGGACAAAAGGTATGAACAAGGAAGATGGAGAAGGCAGGAGAAAAAAGTGCTGCATTAGAGATTCTGTATCTTACTCTGAAAAGCAAGGGATCCCCTTCCATAAGTTATGTCTACGCCTGCAAGTCCCGTCCCCCCATGAACTAATAATCTTTGCTGTGTGTTGCCACCCATCACCCTCCTGTGCCCTCTATTTCCTCTCTCCAGTCAGAGATACTTGACCTGGGGCTAGAATGTCATGGAGCTGGGAATGAAGAAAGAGGATCAGGATAGAGCTCTGGGGATAGAAGGGCAGTGGTGTTGGGATGGAGTTGGAATCAGGGAAGAGGAGAGGCAGAGCTTGGGAGGGGAAGGCGGTGATAGGGCAGAGGGAAGGGATCAGAGGCGAGTGAACAGAGTGAGAAGGGAGCTAGTGCCAGGGGAGAGCTGAAGCTGGAGTGGGGGGAGGCAATACAGGGGAGATTCCTTAGGTCTCCCAAAATAGCCGAGCCCTCTGAGTACTCTGGTTACAGCCCAGAGTAGCTTTATCTTTTCAGGGCCTTTAAAACTTAATTCTCCCTCATCAAATATTTAACCAGTTTTCTTTTTTTGGCTCCCCATGGCCCACCCCCACTCCACCCCGAACATGGCATTTGGCCCTTCTACCATCTTCTTTGCAGCTCTCATTTTTCCCAGGCCCTCCTTGGCATGATCCCCCAGATTCCCTTTTCATTCTCTCTTATAGTCAGTTCTCCTTTCCCTTCCCCTCATTCTCAGTAGTGACAGTATTAGTTAGTTCAATCACTCATCAAGAAACCTTGGTCTAGTCTATGTTTTCTACTAACACTGAGGTAGGTGTGAATGTATATTCTCCATGACTAAGGGAGAGAGAAAAAGAAGGGAACACAATGACCATTTAAAATAGGAATTAAAAAAAAATCTTTTAAAAGGGAATGCTGAAAACTGTCTTTACATGTAATTGGAAAAAATAAAAAATTAAGTGAAAAAAATAGGGATTTACCAACATACCTTTGCAGATTGTCTTCAAACCACCTCAGAAAACTGAGTGATGATTTGGTGGTTGTATTTATTGGAGCTCAATAACATGAATTCCCCTGCTGAACAGGTTAATCCTGTATTTGGGGATACGTCTAACAGGATAGTACATATCCCCAACACAATAAGCGTTTATGTTCTTTGATTTAACTTGACAAATCTTACTTCAGTCCTCAGAAATCTGTCCCTCAAGTCTTCTAGAATATTTGGGTCAAAAAATTGCTCTCTCCTGTTCCTTCTCCTTCCTTCTTGCATTTTTTTCTACATTCTTTCTTGGTCAGTTCTACTTTATCCCCTAACATTTAAGTCATTCATGACTTTTTCCTTGAAAGGGTTGCATTCTTGACAATATACATATCTTTACAGACAGTCAGGAGAGGTGAATGAATCTGTCACCTCTCTTCCTATACTGTAGCTAATGAGCATGTTTTCTCTGGAGATCCAAAGTATAAGAACCAGAGCTAAGTATCTCTTAGTTTAATTGGATCTTCTGAACTGACTGGGTTCAGACTAACAAGAGAAGACATCTTCTTTAATCCTACTAAGTAAACTAGAAAGGAGCCTCTGTGGGTCCCATTAGATTAGTCCGCAAGACCTGGGGTGGCTTCTTTGTTAGACTTTTCTATGAGATTTACATGAGCATGCTACTTTGAATTGTATGTAATTAGAAATTATCTTATGAAGCTATCTTTGAGCTAAAAGATCTCCCTATGGAACTAGGAATATACTTGCTAATTAGATACTGTTTAACTACACAGCTAATGATATATCATATACTGAAACCATTTTTGTATTTTTCATATCAAAACATTTTAATTAAAACATGAGATATGATATAAAATTTTAAAATTTGATTTATTTACCAAAAACTTCTTCAATTGGTCAATGAATATGTAATTGAAGTACTTTCTATATGAGTACTGTTAGGTACTGGGGATGCCATGACAAGGAATTTGCATTCTGCTGAATGTTATTGTTCCTTAACCGTTTTTCTTGCCTCACTGCTCCCACAAGATAGGCCACTGCCCACTTCATTACCCAGAGGGAGAAACTGAGGCAAAGGCTGCTCCAAAGTCACATGGTAAATGTATATGCTGCAGTGGCCCTGTGACTATTACCCCTCCTTGCCTTGCTCCTCCAAAAAGTATTTGTGTGTTTCTTTTGGGGGAAGCAATGCTCTGGGGCCACGTGGAGCACAGGAGTGGCCACTTCTACAGCTTCTGTCAAAGGGTCTTCCTGATCTCTTTTCTTCCCTGCTGCAGTGGCCTCTCCGTGCTATGTAGTGTCCGCTACGAGCTCCGACGGCACCAGCAGGCCAGGCACACCATTCCCTACATCTTCCAGGAGGTGGCCAACCGACAGCCACAAAAGGTGGCCCTAGTAGACGTGGCCAGTGGAAAGCAGTGGACGTTCCAGCAACTGGATGAGTACTCCAATGCAGTGGCCAACCTGTTCCTACAGCTTGGCTATGGGTCTGGCGATGTGGTTGCCATGTTCCTGGAGGGCCGGCCTGAGTTTGTGGGACTGTGGCTTGGCCTTGCCAAGGCAGGAGTGGAGGCTGCCTTGCTCAATGTGAACCTGCGGTTGGAGCCCCTTATGTTCTGCCTCAGCACCTCAGGGGCCAAGGCCCTGATCTTTGGGGGGGAGCTAGCAGCTGGTGAGACTGGGGGTGGTACAGGGGGGTCAGGCCCCACAGTATCAAGGCAAAGGTTACCTTTTTAGTCTGGGGGAGGACTTTTGGAGATAGGAGGAGGGAGAGCATGGCTCCAAATGGTGAGTGACTGGTGGGATCTGGGGGCCAGTAGGGTGTTGGGGGGGGAGGGAAGCTAGCTAGACTGGAATGATCAACTTTGGCTTTTGAAAAGTGTTCCCTAATTGTTTAGGCAAGGGAAAGGTATGGCCTTGTGCTTAGGAGAAAAGAACATTACATGCATGTCCAGGTATGTCTGTAGCCTGGGGGCTGACAATCATGTTGGTAAGCTAGCACTTGTAGGTATGTCTGTGGGCTGGGTCTGACAAACATGTCTGGGTTGGAGCTGAAACATGTCTATTGACTGAAGTTAACAGGCATATCGGTGAACTGAGGAGTATGTCTATGAACTAGTGATTTCAGGTGTCCTGGGGCCAAGAGGCATGACTTCAGGCTAAGGTTAATAGCCTATGGACAAGAGGTGGCCATGTGTCTTTAGGTTGGGGCTAATAGGCACCTTTCATATATTCCAGCTATTTCAGAAGTGAGTGTACAGCTGGGGAAAAACCTAGTGAAGTTCTGCTCTGGGGACTTTGGGCCAGAAGGTGTCACCCCTGATACTCACCTTCTTGATCCTATGCTGAGTGAGGCCTCCACAGCGCCCCCTGTGCAAGTGCCTCCTAAAGGGATGGATGGTGAGTCTGGTTTGGGGTTCCCCCTTGAGATAGTCCCTGCCAGTCTCTCTAATTTGGGTCTAGACCTGTTTGCCTTTTCCCTCTCCTTCCTCCATCCCCATCAACAAATCCCGCAAAACTCTTGGCTCCTCCTGCCCTGATGCTTCCCTTTCTTTCCAGATCGTCTCTTCTATATCTACACTTCTGGCACTACTGGGATGCCCAAAGCTGCAATTGTAGTACACAGCAGGTGGGATGAAAAGATGAGTAAGGGTCTGCACGCTGAGGATACTTGCTTCCTCAGATGCGGTTTTCCCCTTGTGCTTTCCAGCCTTAACCACTTTCCACCCTCCTAATTTATCAGCCCTGCTTCCTTGCCCTAGTCCTAACTTGGCCCCTTCCACACAATCCTTATCCTCAATCCTGCCCTCTCCCTACATCCTCCAGTCCCAGCTCTTGGGTCTCCATCTTGGCTTCAGCCACGCATCACCTCATGTGTCTCAGGCACGAGTCTCACCCCTTCTCTGCATCTCTCTCTGCCAAAGTCTTCTTTCCCATGTACCCCCTCCAGCCTCACTTCTCTCTCACCCAGATACTATCGAATTGCAGCCTTTGGACACCATGCCTACAGAATGAAAACCTCAGATATAATTTACAATTGTCTTCCTCTGTATCACTCTGCAGGTACTGAAGGGAATGGGGTTCAGCAATTCCTGATGTAGAATGGACCTTGGCAAGGAAGGGAGGGTGTGGGTGGGTCTGATGAGGCGTTTAAGGCCAATCCTACCCTCTCTACAGGGAACATCATGGGTGTGGGGCAGTGCCTTCTCTATGGGCTCACAGTCGTCATCAGAAAGAAGTTCTCTGCCAGCCGCTTCTGGGATGACTGCATAAAGTACAACTGCACGGTCAGAGATACTGATGCTCTCACTGTATTTATGTCCTTAACCTGCTCTTTCTACCATGTCCACTTTCCCCCTCAGCACTTCGTTTGGCTGTTTCCTTCCATGTCTCTTCCTTCTCTCTTCTCCCCACATGGCTACTCCCATCTCATCCCTTCCCTGCTTTATTAATGCTTCCTTGTAAGCATTTAGGACTATGTGCTGGTACTGACACCTAGGGACACTGTTCAGGCCTGAGTTGGACTTTTTCATTTTGCTCAGGGATGGCTGAGCCAATGCTCCTCTCTAAGTTACCAGAACTGTTACTGCTGACTAGCCAGGGTTTCTCACCTGAATGGCAATGAGGCATCTCAGCTTTTCCCCTCCTCTCCCCCAAAGCAAGTAGTCAATCCCTTTGAGGATTTTTAAGATCCTGTAGTGCCTACAGGAAAACAGACTGGATAAAAATACTAAACATAAGGAAGGTCCCTCTACTAAGCTCTCCTCCAGTGTCTCATCATAGCATAGAGGTGGCCCAAGGTTTTTGAAGGCTTTGCCAGTGGAACATAAACTCTGGCCTTTTTCTTTCAGTCATTTTTAGTCTTGTCCCACTCTTCGTGACCTCATTTGGGGTTTTCTTGGCAAAGATATTGGAGTGGTTTGCCATTTCTTTCTCCAGCTCTTTTTACAGGTGAGGAAACTGAGGTAAACAAGGTTAAGTGACTTGTCCAGGGTCACACAGCTAGTAAGTATCTGAGCCAGACTGGAACTCAGGAAGAGGAGTCTTTCTGACTCCAGACCCAGTGTTCTATCCACTGTGCCTCCCAGCTACCTTTAAGTTCTGGCAGGTCTTACCAAGCTGGAAAGGCATCGAGGCCTGGTGACTTGGTGTTCCTGCTGTCTAGCCAAAAGGCTGGCCACCCAGTTATGAATACTTTTAGCCACAGAAAATGGAAGATTATCTGCTAAGGTACAGAGAGAGGGGTCATAACCTGTGCTTGCAAAGGGAGTACTCACAGGAAAATGAGGATTGAAGAATATTGTGGAGTAGAAATATTGAAGCAGATGTGGAGAGAGTTAAGAGAAATCTTCAAGATCCCCCAATAAATGTCCCCAGTGCTGGCACTGGCTCCTCTCTTGGCTTTTTCACCAACTATTCCTTTGTTTCCCCAGGCTAGTGGAGATTTTAGCAGACCATGAACTCAGTAAAGAAGGATAGTGAACAGGACTATGGAGGTGGTGATCCTAAGATGATATTTGTAAACCTCTTGGCACACAGTAGGTACTTAATCAGGGCTTGTTCCTTTCCCCTTCCTGTTCTGCTCTGTCCTGATCAGATTACAACCAGAAGGTTGAGTTCAATGCCACATTTTAGGAAGGACATTTGTGAGCAATAGGACAGCCAGGACGGTAAAGGGCTGTGAGATCATGCCAAATAAGGACAGGTTGTCTGATGAAATTAGAGATGTTTGGCTCAGAGAAGGGAAGATTTGGGCAGGCCCTTGATAGCTGCCTTCAGACATTTGAAAAGCTGTTCTGTGGCAGAGGTATTAGATTAGTTCTGCTTGGCCCTAGAGGGCAGGATTGGGAAAATAGACAGAAGCTGCAGAAGTGAAAAAAGTTCCTAACAATCAGAGATGCCCCAAAGTGGAACAGCCTGCCTTTCACTCACTAGAGGTCTCTAGGGAAAGGTTGGGGGATGATATGTCATGTTCTTGGTCAGGTATGGGTGGTTGCATCAGATGGTCTCTAAGGCCTCTTCCAACCCCTAGGCTCTGTGACTACTCTTCTGGGTCACCCTTCCTTTAATAAGTTTGACTTCTTCATTTTACAGATAACAAACTGATGTCCAGAGGTATGAAGTCATTTGTAGACTTAACTAGCAAAGTGGCAGACCCAAGATTTGAACCCAGGCTTCCTGATAACAAATCTAGAACCTTTTCTACCCTGCTCCACTTCTGTCTCAGAAGGAATAGAAGCTGGGAGACCAAGGACACAGGGTGGACAGTTAGGACGAGGCTTGACTAACCCATTCTTTACACACTCTCACAAGTCATCTCAAAGTCTAGCTGAAAAGTAGTAGTACACTCTGTTCTGGGAACGGGAAGGTTGAGATTCTGTTTTTTCAAAGTCAAATAGTTAAAATGTGCCTTTGTCTTCAATTGCTGGTTGACAAATATTGTCTATGCTTACCCATGGCCTTCTCCTCAGTATGTTGTTTGAATATGACTCTGTAAGGAATCACTTCCTCACCACCAGAAGTTAAAAAGTCCTTCATAGAGTGCATTACAAACAGGACTCATATTCTGGCTAAGGGGTGGACCTCTGAGGTCCTTTTCCGCTCTGAGATTCTCTAGGTCCCCATTTTGTGTTTTCTCTTACCATCTATCTATCGCTAACCCTGGCAGCATAAAAGAGAGGTGTCAGGGCTGGACCTTTGCATTCATAGATAACTGAAGTTAGACAGAGCAAACATCATACTGCTTCCAACCCCATATCTTCTTACTAGGAAAGTCAAGTTAGATTAGTTCTCTGACACCACACCACCACCATGTGTATCATTAATGTAATTTGCACATAGATTTGTTAGGTTGATAGAGAATAGAGCTTCTTTATGTCATTACAGCATTTGAAGGGATTGGTGCATTCGATGAGAGGTTAAATTCGAGGATTTCTAGGGCCTCTTCCAATACTAAGACTATGAAAAAGTCTCATACTGTATAGATATAATCATGATATGTGGGCTGGATAATAAGATACAGTTAAGCGGATTCATAGCTGGTTGAACAGCCAGCCCAGTAGAGGACAGTGGCCTTGTCGACAGTGAGGTATCTAGTACCATGCCATGTACTTTTTGATATTCTGTACTTATATCTGTTTCAAAAACTATTCTTTTTCTATGATTATAGAAACAACTTAGATGGAGACACAGAAGGCATGTTTATCAGATTTATAGAAGACATAAAAGCAGGAGGGATGTCTAACTTAATGGGTGTCCATTAAAATTTTAAGTGATCTCAACAAGTGAGAAAGTGAGCCAAAAATCTTACATAAAGAAGTTTCCCAGGGATAAATGTAAAGCCCTGACTTTCGATTAGAAAAAATCCTGCACATCTGCATATGTACAGGACTTGGAAGGTATGATTTTGCAGCAGTTCAGATAAAAAAATGGGAGTTTCAGTTTATCAAAAACTTATTTTGAACCAACAGTGTGACCTGACTAGCAAAAAAGTGGCTGCAGGATAGTCTCTAGACCAGGGGCTCTTAACCTGGAGTCAGTGAACTTTTAAAAAATATTTTTTGATAACTATATTTCAATATCACTGGTTGTCTTTGTAATTTTATGTATTTAAATTTATGTATTTAAAAATAATATTTTGAGAATGGGTCCATATGCTTCACTAGACTACCAAGACATGAAGAACCCCTGCTCTAAAGCAATGGAGATAATATTGTTTTCTTCAAAGGTCACACCAAGCCTGAAGTATGTGTTGATTTCTGTTCACCACATTTTAAGAGAAATTTTGACAAATTCTTCCACAAAAGTCTTCTTGGGTTCTCAGAGGCTATATCAGCTGACCACAAGTCAGCCTCCATGTTTAGTCCCCGCAAGAGCTTGTGTCTGCTGTGTAAGGACCAGCCTAGCCCAAGTACAGGGAGACTCCTTACCAGAGGGTTGGCTACCAGATAGAAATTTTTTTGGCCATAGCAACTCATGAAAGAAATACAAATACAAAATGTCCTTCGGTCCCGGACAACCTCCTTCTGCTCTGTTGATCAGTGACAGAAAGGGGGCAAAGGATTCTTGGATTGTCTAGTTTGCTTACTGAATCTTTTCAATGGACTTCTACAACTGAGCCATAACTCTGTTGATATAAATGATGGACAGTTTGATGGACATGTGATCTCTTTGTTGTGAGTACCTCCTCCAAGGATGCAGAGCTAAGCCCAGTCCAAACCAATAAGCATTTCTTAACCTACTAAATACAACCTTCCCATCCTGTGCATCTCTTGTAAGCCCACCACGGGGCATCCATATAACATGCTGAAGACCTCTGTCTGTAGTTCTTGACATTGCATGGCTATCCATGGAGTACACAGGCTGACACCAATTTTTCCTTGCTTTCACTCTGACTGGCCCATCTCTTTTTTTGTTCATGTTTTTCTGTGATGACATCCTTTGCTCACCAGTCCCTCAGTTTCAGTGAGCTGAAGCCTATTCACATCCACCATGTACCTCTCACTGGCACTTTGGATGAGTTTTAATTTCAAGTCTTTAGATGCTGTGGTATTCCATGATACACATCCCTATCACTGGCACATTGGTATTAAGAAAATGCTAGAAAATTATACTAGAAGACATAAAGATGTAGCTACATGGAAAGATGTTTCATAGGTTTTCCTTAGAGAGGAAATGAAAGAGTTGGCACAGCTGGATTCAACATTCACCTAAAATCAACAAGGAACATAATTTCCTGAGATAGGTTGGAGTTCTTACAATGAATTAAGAAAACATCCCCATGAAGATAATTATAATTTATGCTGCAACTTTTATTGCAGATGGTAAAGGAATATAGAACTTTATGAAGAACTTGACAGTATTCTCCAAATTAACTATACATGTATGTTGATTTAATATACTGGATGGCTTCAATGCAAAAAAAAAATTGAAAATATAGTTTGAGATTGAGAAATGAAATAGGACAAAGGCTTTAGGATACTCAGAAGCCTTATGCCTCAGATTCATGTATCCTTTTTTTTTAGATGAGTTGGAAGGCTCTGGACATAATGAACATTGAAGAATATAATGCTTAGTTAAAGAATGAATGAATTGATGATCTTTTGAAATGGGAGATGACTAGTTCCTATTATGGACATCATTTCAGAAGTGGCTGTTTTTGTGCAGTCAGATCTGATGATTAGAGCAAAAGTCAAAAGTCAATGCTGACTCCTACTTGTGTGGTCTGGCAGCTCAGTATGAGGAAGAACTAGTGTTTAACAACTCAAGTGTAGGCAAAGGAACAGGATGAATTTTAGGTAACAACCTCCCGGGCACCAGAAATAGTCAAATGGAGGCTTAGTGGCCCTCTTTAGTTGAACTGGATGATCTCTAAAGATCCTACCAAGCCTGAGCTTTTCTGTGAGTGGCTGTTTCTCCTTCTGTTTACTCCTCCTCCCTCCATATTTAATGCCTCTAACACATTGTTCCTGCCATATCTCAAGTGCCGCCTCATCCATGCCCTCTGCCATACGTGTCCCCCAGTGATATCTTTCTCCTGCCACGATAATTTTATTCATGTCCTTTCTTCCCTCACTCCTATCAGGTGGTTCAGTACATTGGTGAAATCTGCCGTTACCTTCTGAAGCAGCCTGTGCGGCCTGCAGAGAACCAGCACCATGTGCGCCTAGCTGTGGGCAATGGACTCAGGCCTGCCATCTGGGAGGAGTTCACTGGCCGTTTTGGGGTCCAGCAGATTGGAGAATTCTATGGTGCAACTGAATGCAACTGCAGCATTGCCAACATAGATGGAAAGGTGGGGAGGGCAAACAGAAGCTAGGGGAGGCAGGTGAGAACTGAGGTGGGTGGGGGGAGGGGGCTGGCTCTGCTGGGCATGACCATGGAGTACACAGAGGATCAGAGAGAGCTGGAGATGAGAACTTCCGAACTCTACAGGGTGATCAAATCTAACTGTGGCATGAAAGATGAGTGGCAGTACCTATGGAGGTATTGAAACACCCCGAGGTTCCTCACTCAGCTTGAAACCTTATATCTTCTCTCTCCTTCCACCTGGCCTAGGTGGGGGCATGTGGTTTCAATAGCCGGATCCTGCCCAATGTATACCCAATCCGCTTAGTGAAGGTGAATGAGGATACAATGGAGTTGCTAAGGGATGCCCAGGGGCTCTGCATTTCCTGCAAGCCTGGTAAGGAGGAGGGGTGAGGGGAGTATCTAGCACCCAATTAAACCCCCAAGTACTTGCTCATCTTCATTTGCCAGAAATCCCAGATTTATCCTGTGGCTGACATATATACCTCTGATCCTTAGGGGAGCCTGGCCTTCTGGTTGGGCAAATCAATCAGCAAGATCCACTTCGCCGGTTTGACGGGTATGTCAATGAGAGTGCAACCAACAAGAAGATAGCATATAATGTGTTCCAGAAAGGGGACAGTGCCTACCTCTCAGGTACTGCTAAACCTCATCTTATCACCAACGTACCCCTCAAACCCCATTTCCTTCTCAAGTACTTCCTAAGCCCTACCTATCTTAAAGGAACTGTTTCTCTCTCCCTAACTCTCAAGTATTTTGCTTCCATACATACCCCCACCTACTTCTTTGATACCTCCTGAGAATAGCACCCTAAGTAGAAACTAGTTTAACCTAGGAAAAGAATTTGGTTATAAGGGGCATATGATCCCTGAGAAGTATTCCACAGTAGCTCACGTTAACATCTCTGTCCCAACAGGAGATGTACTGATGATGGATGAACTTGGCTACATGTATTTCCGGGACCGGAGTGGAGATACATTTCGGTGGCGAGGGGAGAATGTCTCCACAACTGAGGTGGAAGGCGTCCTAAGCCGTATTCTGGGCCAGACTGATGTGGCAGTTTATGGGGTGGATGTGCCAGGCAAGGAGCCTTCCCTGGGTGGGAGTCAGGAGAATGCAATGGGAGGGGAAGTGGTTTTGGGGAACCTTGGGGATTGAAAGGTCTGGAGAAGTCGAAGGGCCTGGTAATGTTCTCAGCATACAACCCCATTGTAGGAGTGGAGGGCAAGGCTGGAATGGCTGCCATTGCCGACCCCCATACTTCGGTGAACCCCAATGCCCTGTACCAGGAGCTACAGAGAGTACTTCCACCATATGCTCGACCTATCTTCCTTCGCCTCCTGCCTCAGGTGGACACAACAGGTATATTCATATCATTTTGATTTCTCCATCTCTAGGGCCTTGCTCTGCCCTGGGGGGCCTCATTCCACATTAGTCTTTGCTGGCTGGGTAGTTGTTTCCTACTTATCCCACAGGGACCTTCAAGATCCAGAAAACACGGCTTCAGCGAGAAGGATTTGACTTGCACCAGACGTCAGACCGACTCTTCTTCCTGGACCTGAAGCAAGGGAGATATGTTCCCATGGATGAAAATGTCTATACTGGCATCTGCACAGGAGCCTTCTCCCTTTAACGGAGCTTGCTGCCCCATCCCTTACCCTCTTCTTCTCTGGCAGTGATGATGGGTTTGAGGACAGCAACCATAGCCCTACTCTACCCTGCCCTGGACCCAGCCAGTCTCCTTCCTAAAGAATGGGTGTGGTGGGGGAAGGGTATAAGTTGGCCTAATATGATTTGTCAAAATTGCTTCCTAAGCCCCTCCCTGACCCTCCCTTCAGGTCCAGGGCTCTGGTTCAAGCAGGAGCTGAAGTTGGATAGGAGTTGAAGAGGATCCAGCAGAGGATCCTCAGGGTTGCTGGAATAATTGAGGGATGGGTTGCAGCCAAGAGGCCCACAAGATTCTGAACATTTCAGCCCATACTATGGTTCCTTGGATGTTTCCTGAATGAGGATTTGATACCTCATCACTGGGTGTGCTTGGGTGTGGGTCTGCCTGGCTCTTCTGTCAGGGCTGGAGGGACTCCTGACAAACAGGCCCTCGCTGGGGTGGAGGGGTGGGCAGGGTCTGGGGAACTGCCACAAAGCCCCGTCTTGTCGGGCCTGCTTCTGCCAGAACTGATCAGCAAGGGTCATTCCTCCGCTTTTCTTTGCTCCTTAACTTACAAACTGCCCCAGACAGGAGGGCTACAATGCCCAACGCCTCCTTAGCGCAGAGGGGACCGTTCCTGCCTGTTCTATTGGTTGTGCCTTAAGGAACCCCCAGTCATGAAGTCACTGTGTTCCAGTACTTACTTTTTAGCTCAGTTGAAGCTTCGGGAGTGGACCTGCCTTCACCTCCTCACTCAGTGTTGTGCGTGGCGGGGACGGTGCTCCCACGGACAAGAGCGGGCCGGGCTGCGTGCTTAACCTCCTACGTCTGACCTCTGACCTCCAGCGGAAGCCCCCCCCCCCGCCCCGGCCCTGCTGACAGGCCCCCCTCGGCAGCCCTTGCTTGTCCCTTCTGGTAGTGACCACGCAGACACCCCGGTAACACCTTGCTGGTAGCGACAACTGACGGCCCCAGACTGCTCAGGCGGGTGCTGAGGACGCGCTCTTTCTCGCAGGCGTTTTCAGGCATGGCAATTTTATTTTTTAGTTTGAGTTAAAAAACAATAAACTTGAAAACAAGCTCTGATGACAACGTTCAGGCCCGGTGTTGTGATATTAAAATACTCCGGTGTGGGCACTGAGGCTCGGACGCGCTTTTCCAACTTTAATCAGAAAGAACCCACGGAACAGGGAAGGGGAGGGAGCCGTAGGGAAAGGAGCCCGGGGCCACGTGACACCCGGGAGGGGGAGCAGCGCCCCCGGGCCCCTGGTCAGTGAAGGGCAGCACCGGGGGCCGCTGTCCGGTTAGCGTGGCAGGATGTGCCCGCCGAGCTCGCCCCAGCACCCACGGCTGTGGCTACGAGGAGCGTACCGCGCCCCGCCCGCGGAGCCGCGGCTAGGGCGGAAGCATTGGGAGATCCCCTTCCGCCCGGACTGGCGCCACTTCCGCCCGGGCACCAAGGCCGCGCCCCACGCCGCCGGCTCGCCTGCCGCACCCCGCCGCCGCCGCCGCCGTCACCGCCGCGATGCCGGGGTCAGGCTCCCGCCTCATCTCGGTGTTCCCGAGCCCGCAGGAACTGGGCGTGTCGCTGGCGCAACTGGTGGTGCAGCGGGCGGCGCAGAGCCGGGCCGGGGCTGGGGGCGCCGGGGACGGGGCTCGCTTCTCCCTCGGTCTCTCGGGCGGGAGCCTGGTCCAGCTGCTGGCCCAAGAGCTGCCCGCGGCCGCCGCCCCCTCCGGGCCCGCCGCCCCCGCGCACTGGACGCTGGGATTCTGCGACGAGCGCCTCGTGCCCTTCGACCACGCGGACAGCACGTTCGGCCTGTACCGGGTGCGGGGGGCGGAGGGAGGGCGGGGGGGCGGGGCCTGGCCCGAGGGGCGGGGCCCGGGGGCTCGTGCCTCGAGGCCCTGTGGAGTCCGAGAGGGGGGTGTGGCACGTCCCGAGACCCGGAGGTGAAAGGGGGCTTTGATGTCCACTTGGGGACCCAGGGGCCCGGCTCTCCTGAAACTCAGGGTGCGGCCAGGCTAGTCCAGGCCTAAGGCACGAATAAAAAGGCATTTATCAGATGCTTACTGTGTGTCCAGCACTTTGCTAAGCGCTGCCCTTACAAATACCAGGGTGAGAGAGGCCCTGCCCTCAAGGAGTTTACCTGCCCGTCGGGGAGGCTGCCACGTGGGGAGTGGTGGTGGGGAGTGGTGGTGGCCAGCGAACGTAGGCTGTGGGGCGTCAGCCAGGCGGTCAACACACCGACACACCGTTATTAAGCAGGGGATCCCTGGGACCGTGATTGATCTTTAGGGCAGACCCCGGACGCGCCCTTCCCAGGCACTGCGTAGTGTGGTGGTGGGATTGGATGACTGGATCCCAGGCCAGAGGCAGGGAGCGGGCCCTGGCCATGCACGGAGGGTGGTGGCAAGGTGCCTGGACCGAGTGGGGCGCACCGATGGTCCTGGCCATCTCGATATGGTGGACTAATTGAATTCGCCAAACGAGACAACTCGTGCCAAAGCTGAGCCGGTTAATTTTCTCAGGAACTGGGGGCATTGTTTTTCCTCTAAGATGCCCTGGTTATAAAAAGGGGAGCATACTCTCTAGTGTGGCCTGGTCATAAAGAACAGGATGTGGGATCTGGAAGTGGCCTTATTAAAACAGGGGTGGCCTGGCTGTGATGAAGTAAATCATTCTTAGAGCGTGACCTCCTTTATAAGGGGGATGTTCTCTATATAACTATCCATACCTGAAATCTTAACCAGGACAGCTGAACAGGAGTGGATGCTATCCTGTGATCATGCCAACACTTCAACAGGGAGGGGAGCACTTGTAATTATTATAAGAAGCCCAAGCATTTGGGAGCCAGGTTCGATCCAACAGCTCCTCAGTACTCTTCTAGTCTGAATCTATTTCTACATGTTTCATGCTTCTGTCTCAGTGTCTTGGATTTTACTTTTGATGTTTGTTTATTAAGATTCTGATTCATAGAGAGACCAACACTCCATATATCCCAACTTGTATTTGTTGACCGTGACCTGGCAGGATATGAAGATCTTGTCAGGCTCCTAAGATGACATTTTGTCGCCGACTAAAGGGAAATTATCTGACCACATTGCAAAAGTCTCATGGGGCTTTTAGGGACTGGACTGTGGTGACAGTTGACCCAGACTTGTGCTGGAAATCATGTTTATGATTCTAACGGCTTCAGCCTTCCAATTTATGTTATAATCAGTTGGTGACCTTGGCCCCAGATAGTACTTAGAGCTTTAGTTCTTTTGCTGGGTGAATAGAGCACCTCCTAAGCTTATTACTCCAGTGTTAATTAGACTTCTACAATTTAGGATTGCACGTGGTGGAAGGTAGCCTCTTTGATATCCTGTCTTGTGGGCCAGATTGTCTATTGAGCCAACCATTCCCTCACTAAAAATAGCCTCATATTGAATGTACAAGACTTTGGCAGCTCAGGGAGACTTTTGACACTCTGCTTAGCAGAATAATACCCAGTAGAATTATTGACTCCAGTATGAACTAGGAACTTGTTAAACATGATACATGTCAGGACCTGATATGTAATATCCCCACTCAAGTGGATCACTTTTAAGAGTCTGACTGACTTGCTTGTGGTGAATGAGCCTGGATGGGCAAGACTACCAACCTATCTGGGGTTATCTAGGGAGAAAGAGTGTGCATATCAGGTCATGCCTTTGACTGTATCCAAAATGGTGTTGGACACTCCAACCCTCTCCCAGCCTGCTGACCAAGAATATGTTGCATGTGTGATGGTATGAGAACATGGAGCTGCTGTTGAATTCACTAGTGTTGAATCCAACCTACCCTTACCACCTGAACACATAGATCCATCCTGGCAGGAGGTCACCTATGAACTGGACTGCTTGTCAGCCATGGTATTTGTATTTCTAGACACCCCCTCCCACACCCTACCTCGTGGTCCACCTATTTCTGACTCTTAATTTTAAATTGTTTATTTCCCATTTATGGAAGACTTTATGAATTTCATTGGTTCAGCTCTGTCTGAGAGTCCCAGTATCCAGAGAACCACTATTGTCTCACTAGTAGTCAGAATAACTGATGGATGCTCACTTTGTTCACCGAGCCATATTGTTGTGCCAGTGTGGAGTAGCTGAGCTTGGAGCTTGGTCATCTTCTCTTTCCAGTACTTTCCAATGCATTACCTAAGACAACTGTAAATCACTTTCAGCCAGATCTTGGCACTCCTTAACATTCCTGAGTTTTGTTCCTAGAACATCTGGAATATGTTCAGTTGAAATGCGATAGAGCAGTCATTCTTCCTCCCCCTCCCCGAAGTAGAAGTTGTTCATATGATCAATTACTCCTAAACACTCTGATCTTAACATCCTGGGTTTATCAAGAAGTCCCTGTTTTCTCTTCTTCATCATCTGACAACCCCTCCTTCTCATTTTACAACCCCTTGACTTTATCACCCATCATTTTCTCCTTTATCCAGCCTCTGTTGAAGTGGCCACCTCTCTTATCTTCCACACAGTACCCTCACTTTTATCTCCTCTCTCCCATCTTCAGTCTTTACTGATTCCTTCTCTGCTCTCTGCAAACATGCCCAAATCTCAACCGTCCTTAAAAACCCCTCACAAAATCTTACTGTTCTTACCACCTGTATCTCTCCTCCCTTTCTCAGTCGGACTTATTCAGCTATATTCATTGCCTCCACTTCCTGTTCACTCACTGTCTTCAAAATCCCTCCTAGTCTGGCTGCCTATCTTGTCACTCTACTGAAACTGCTCTTGTCAGAGCACCCAACAGTACTTTAACTGTCAAATCTAATAACTTTTGTTCTTCAGTCTTCCTCCTTCCTGATCTCTCTGCAGCATTTGACCACCATTGTTGTTGAGTTGTTTCAGTCATGTCCCATTCTTTGTGAACTTATTTTGGGTTTTCTTGGCAGAGATACTGGAGCGTTTTGCCATTTCCTTCTCCAGCTCATTTTACAGATGGGAAACTGAGGCAGATAGGGTTGTGATATACCCAGGGTCACACAGTAAGTGTCTGAGATAGGATTTGAACTCACATTCTATCTGTCTACTCCACCACCTTGCTGTACTTTGTTTGTCTTTATGCTTGTGTTTGCATTCCATTGTGACTCCTTGACACTACTGACCATCTCCTAGATCAGAAATGTCCTTAACTTTTTTTGTGCTGTGTACCTCTTTGGCTGTCTGGTAAAGACCATGAACCCCTCCTCAGAATCATGTTTCTAAATTGATAAAATAAAATATGTAGGATTACAAAGGAAGCAAAAGGTTAGTGAAAATAAAGATGCAATTTGTTTCCCATCTGAATTAATGGAACCCCTGAAATCTGTCCACGGGATCCCTTTCCTAGCTATATCCTGCCCTCTACGCTTTCTTTACCTTGTTTTTTTTCTCTCTCCTACCTGTTCAGATGTTCCCTTCTCAATTTCCTTTGCTGATTTTATCTTTCATGCCAAGTCTGCTAACTGTGGCTCTCTCTCTTGGTGACCTCAGCACCCATAGATTCAGTTACTATTCTATGCAGGTGACCCCAGAATTTATGTATTCAGCCTTAACCTCTCCCGGGCTCTAGTTCTGAACACTACCAGTTAACGGCCCATTGGACATTTCTAACTGGATGCCACGTAGGAATCCCAAACTCAGTGAATCCAAAACAGAAGTCATTGCTTTCCACACCAAACCCGTCCCTCTTCTGATCTTTCCCATGACAGTCAGTGTGGCACTGTCCTTGTGGTTAGCCAGATTTGAAATCTTGACTCCCCACTTTCATTCATTCTGTAGAGTCAGTCTTCTACCAAAACTTGTCATTTCTACCTATAGTACATGTCTCCTGTACATCATCTCTTCTTCACTCACAACTGCCACCCTGGTTCAGGCCCTCACAGCTACTCCCCAGGACTATTATAATGGCCTCTTTCCTATCTGGTCTCCCCACTCCAATTCCACACCAAAAGCTGCCAAGGTGGTTTTCCTAAAGCATAGGTCTGATCATGTCACCCCCCCTTGCTCAGGTAAACTCCAGTGATACCCTACAGCCACTAGGATCAAATAGAGACTCCTAACATTTAACATTTAAATCTCTTTTCTCCTTAGCTCTCTCTTATCTTTCCTGTCTTCTTGCATATCACTCCTCCCTTCATATGGTAATCCAGGTGTACTGGAGTACTTACTGTGCCACACAGGACACTCCATCTCCTTTCTTTGCACTGGTGTCTCCTCTACCAATCTAGAATGGCTTCCTTTCTCACCTCTGCCTCTTGGAATCCCTGGTTTCCTGCAGGGCTCAGCTCACGTGCCAGTGGACTTCTGCCTGAAGGCTTGCCCCCCATCCCCCAGCTGCTAGCCTACTCCCTCTCCTTTCCCACAATACTTTGTGTTAATTTTTATACCTAATGTAAAATACACATAATACATATTATGTACGCAAATATACAAATACATATAATACATAATATAACTGATATGTGTTCCTATGGTTTACCCTAAGCTCTTTGTGGGCAGGGACCACATTTGCACTTTTGTCTTTATATGACCACTGCTCATTCCACCTCCTGGCACATTGTACGTGCTTAATAAATACTCACTGATTGATTGATCTGTACACCGACCAAGCCTGAGATAGCCCTGTAGGATTTTTTTTAGAAAAGAATTGAACAAAGGGGTTCATTTTCCAGTGGGGAATCCTAAAGGGGGAAATTGTGACTACCAAAGCTGAGAAGCCCCAAACATGATCCAGGTTCTGTTGGCCCTTACCTGATGCACCAATCAAAATAGATGGTGATCTTCGCTGGATTGGAACTGGGGTCTTTGGGAAGGGGCATCTCTTTCGAGGCTCTAGAGTACCTGTCTCAACAGCAACCTGTGTGAATGTTAAGAAGTCATTTGGTTATTGTCAAGTCTTTTTTGAGAAGGATGTATCTGACCAACACTTGCCAATTATTATCATCTGATTTGAATAATTGAAACTAATAATATAATAAAATAATAAATTGAAATTTTATTAACAATAACTAGCTTAAAAACACTAACTAGCGGTATATACAAACTCATCTTAATGATTGTTGATGCCTATTTTATTTTTTATCTATTTTTTATTGGTTTCATAGTGGATAGAACACTAGACCTACAATCAGCGAGATCTGAGATGAAACCCAGCCTCAGACATCTAGCTGTATGATCCTGGGCAAGTCACTTAACCTCTCTTTGCCTCAGTTTTCTCTACTGTAAAATGGAGATAATTAGAGTACCTCCCTCCCAATGTTCTTGTGAGGATCAAATGAGAAAGTAATTTTAAAATGCTTAGCACAGTACATGGCACACAGTAGATGCTATAGAAATACTTGTTCTCCCCGTCATTTTCCCCTTCCCAATATACTTTTCCTGCATCCCAGACATTCCTTATAACAAAAAATAAATCTGAAAAAAAAAAGTTCAGCAAAACTAGCCAGTGCCTCAACCAAGTTTGACTTTGTCTGATTCAACTTTCCACTCCCACAGTTCCTCCAATTTTACCAAGAAGGGGGGATGCCTTTTGTTTAAGTCAACAATCACTTCCCAGTAATCTCTACCCTACTATCCATAGGCCTATCCTTTATAACAAAGGGAAAAAGTTAAGTAAAACCAGCTAACACATTATATCTGATGGCATGTACAGTGCTGTGGGCCCAGAGCTGGAAGGGACCTCGGAGTCACCCCCTCCTTTTGTAAGTGAGGAAATTGAGGCACAAGGTTCCACTGGTAGGTCCTTGGATTCCAGAGCTGGGATTCCTTCCACTGTGTCGATTGTCTTATATATTCGACCTCTGGGACCATCGCTGGGCATTGCATTCATTTTGTAGTTTAGGGTTGGTTCCATTTATATCATTTTTGTGAGGATCAAATGAGATTTACTTTCTTAAATCCATCTAGAAATGTTGGCTGATTTTATTGCAATGTATTTTCTCTGTTCTGCATCACTTTGTCCAAGTCTTCCTTGAAGTCCTCCCTTGTTGGTTTTTATTCTTCTTGCACCTTCCTCCCTGCCACCTTCTCTTTGATCCAGTGACACAGAAGTCCTTTCTGTACCACAAACAAGGCACTCCATTTCTTAGCCCTGCGCATTCCCTCTGACTGTCCCCCGTACCTGGAAGGTTCTCCTTCCTTATCTCTGCATCCTGGCCAGCCTCTTCCTGGGACAAAGGGGATTATAACTCTTCTTCCTTGCTTTCCCTTCTCCTGTCCCCTGACCCTGGGCAGCCTGGAAACCACCAACTCCAATCCTCTTGATGAGAAGGAGGACCTCCAAGTCTTACCATCTTCGCCTCTATGCCCTCTAGACCTGCCATTCTCTTCACCTTCCCTGATGTTATCTGACCTGCTAATGCATCCTAAGGACCCTAGACCTTGCCTTGCCTCTTGTTCCTTCCTTGTTCTTTTAGGACTTCCAGAACATGCCATGAGACCTGTCACTGAACTCCCTTCTATCCATTGTCTTCCCTAGTTAGAGTATGAGCTCCCTGAGTAGGGATTATTTCATTTTTTCTACCTGTATCCCCAGAACTTAGCATAGTGCTTGGCATCAGGCATTTAATGAATGCCTTTTAATGTATTCATTCAGTGATGACCAGATTATAGAGCCTGTGGAAGTTATCTCCAAGTTTTTCATCTTAGGAGGAGATGAATACAGCCCAGTCTCTGGTACATCGAAGCCTGGGAAATGGGTTCTTTAGAGATAGCAGCAGTGGAAGAGGTGTAGACTGTGGTCACCTTAGAGAGGCAGGGAATTGGAGGCTAGACATAAATGGTAGTCTGTTAATGCCTTGGATGTGGGTATAAGGCTGAATTTTCTTCCTTCATCTGCTATAGACTCACCTTCTTTCGAACCTGCCCATCCCAGAGAGCCAGGTTATCACCATTAACCCTGCACTTCCAGTGGCAGAGGCTGCCTCAGACTACGCAGAGAAGCTTCGAGAAGTGAGTAGTGGGGTTAGGGCAGGGGGAGCCCAGGCTTCCTTTCCCCCAGGGGCTCTGCATGGGGCACAGGTATGAATGGACAAGTGACTGCTTCAAATATGGAATTCAGTAAAAGTGAGGCAGGTGATGAACAAGATCCTGGCTAATAACTATCAAGAAAGAAAACAGTGAGCCAAATCTGGAATAATTAATATAGAATCCGCAAAATAGTAAGGAAAAAAACCTACTGTACTACTGTCATGAAATAACCCTAGATGACTGAAGTACTTAGAGATCTTACTCAGTATTTGCAGCCTGTCTGACCTAACCTGTGCACCTAGCATCGTAAGCTTGTGCTTCAGGGTTTTGGGGAAGCAAGCTGACTCAGACAAACAGTTGCCTCCCTGGCACTCCCTATACTAATTTCCCTAGAACGGCTCTCCATCCCTGCAACCCACTTCCTGCTTCCATTCCAGCCCTTTGAATTTGGGCCATTCAGAGAAACCCTAGGACCTGTGTGGTCTGATTTGTTTATTTAGTGTTACTCAGATCCAGATTGGACCTTGTCCCTTTTCCTCAGTAGGGGATTGCCCCATGGAAAATATCATGGTGAATCTCTTAAAAGAATAGAGGTTCTCAAATGGAAAATGACAGATTCGAAATTTTTTAAAGGCAGAAGTGGAAAAAAATTTGGTAAAAGAGATAACAAAAGACAACTGAAGGTACACATAAAGTCCAACCAACTGACCTTTAATGAGCAAACATCTATTAAATGCTTGCTTTGTGCTGAATGCTGGGAAATAGTCCCTGCTCTCTAGGAGTTTATATTGAAACTTAAAGACAGGGATACAGGTACTGAGTACTTAAAATACAGAGAGAACTTAAAAATCATAGCTCTCCCAAGAGAACAGGATAAATTAAAAACGCAGAATCCCACACTGCAGGAAAAAAAGCTAACAAGACTACCCAGAACTTTTGAATAGAGAAAATGAGATACAATTTGATTAAATCCACAGATTGCCTCCAGAGAAAAACCTCATATTTGAAACTCCAAAGCACATAGCAGCTAAATTTCATGATTTTTATGCCAAACAGTAATCCTTGAAATTAGTCAGGAAAAAGATCTTCCACTGTAATGAAGATTTAACAGTGGCATCCTGTAGAATGGGTTAGAGCACAAATCATCATAATAACTAATAACTGTGTGAAAGAGAATAGTATGAATGAGACAAAATTTGGGGGAATGTAGCTAAAGCAGGCCTCAGAGGAAAAAAACGTATGAAAATAAACATTAACAAAGTGGAAGGAGATTAATAAACTGTGTATGCAGTTTAAAAAAAAACAACTAGAGAATCAGTAACTTAAACCCAAAAAGAAGTACAAAGGGAGGAAAATCTAACAATTAAAGGAGTAGATAAAATGGAGAAAAGGAACCATAGAAATGATAAGCAGAATTAAGAGCTGATTCTTTGAGCTAGACTAATAATAGCATGGCGGTGTCCCGAGCATGCCTGGCTATATGACAGCAGCAGCAGCACTTCCTGCATGGGCCCCATGGGAGATCCCCCCTACATGGAAGGAGAGAAGACCTCACTTCATTCCCCTGCCTGAGGAGGAGGCCCAGCCCAACATGTGCAGCGACCTAGCCCTGAAAGGACAGATGTGGCAGTGGATCGGCTCTGCTGTGGCCGTGGTGTGGTGGCTAGAGCGTTGGATGAGGGGGTGGGTGGAGGCAAAGGCATTGCCCTCACCACGTCTTAGCCTCATGACTTGAGTCTTAATTTTCTTCTTTATAAAGCAGGCATCATAATAATGCCACAGTCCCAATTTTGCAGGGTTGTAAGTCTTGTGTGAGGAGTCTGAAAAGTGCTCTTAAGGCCTCTTGAAGAAAAGCTGATTCAGGAAAATCCTGTGTTCTGTCTCCAAAGTGTCTTAGCCTCTGGTCTTTCCTCCCAATCTGCTCCTGGGACACCACAGGCCTTTAGTCAGAGTCTCTGGACACAAAAGTGAGGGCCTTTTATTTGGCAGAGGCCAGACTGGGCATCTGACTAGGGCGGGGGTGGCCTTTCTTGTGTTCTTCTCCCTCAGGCTTTTCAGGGTGATATAATCCCAGTTTTTGACCTTCTGATCTTGGGTGTTGGACCTGATGGGCACACGTGTTCCCTTTTCCCTGATCACCCACTCCTGCAGGTAAGCCAGCTTTGGTAGTTGGGCAGGGCTGGGCTATACCAGCTACTTCTGAGTTAAGTGTGAGACTGGGCAGTGGTCTCCAGGATGGCAAAGGCACCAGCTTATGGGCTTGGAGCTAATCAGTCCCATTTCAGGCTGTGTACATGCTGAGGTTTGGAAGAATGGGCCAAGAGCTTTCCAAGCTCAGAGTTGGTTTGAGGGCCATGGATTGCTTCCTCTGGTACAATCTCATTTCTTCTTGTTGTTTGGGCTCATTTCCCCTAGGAGAAAGAAAAAATTGTGGCCCCGATCAGTGATTCCCCAAAGCCACCCCCTGAGAGGGTGACCCTCACTCTGCCTGTATTGAATGCAGCACGCATGGTCGTATTTGTGGCTACTGGAGAAAGCAAAGCAGCTGTTTTGAAGGTAACAGTCACAGTTTTGTGTTCTGTGTTAGTAATGAGGAATGGGAGTTGGGGGACATCTGACTGTGGGGTATCCCTAGAAGGGGATGGGAATAGAAGCTGTCCAGGGTAAGTTCCCTGGTGTGGTAGCATGTGGGATCTCCTTTGTCTGAATGGCCCCGGTCAAGGGGAAGAACCCTGTGGTGCCCTCATGTTCCCTCTCTTAGCCTTGGGAAATGTCTGAGAGTTGGGAATAGGGTTGGGCTTCATGCATTTTCTCTTGGGATGGAGAAACAGCGGATCCTGGAAGGTGATGAAGAGAATCCACTTCCTGCTGCGCTGGTACAGCCCCACACGGGACGGTTGTGCTGGTTCCTGGATGAGGCTGCGGCAAAAGAGCTGACCATTCCATTTGAGAAGCATTCCATTTTGTAGCCAGATGGGCCCAGATGTGCCAGACTCAGAGTTGACCTCTGCACACTGCTTCCTTATCTTTTTCTTGATATTTTTACAAAGACCAGCGGGTATGGGGCAGCAATCCTCTCTCCTGGGGAGGGAGTGAGTGAGCAAGCCTGAGAACAGGCTTATGAACTGGGTACAGTCTCTGTTGTGTGACCACCCAATATTAAAATGTGAATTTAAGCCCCGAAACTGCCTCCTAGACTCTTGATTGTCTATGACAAGGGATAGGGGAAATCTTGGATTGGGGGGGTTGGTACTCTTGGTGGGTGACTCTCCTGGCTGGCCAGTGGGATCAGTTCTGATGGGTGATGTTTAGTAAGCCATTTCCCAGGGAAGGTCCTCAAGGTGCTATTCCATCAAGTGATACCTGGTCATTGCCTTGTGATTGTGCATACAGCCACATTGGGGTGGTGAGTCAACAAACCTTAATTAGGTGCCTCCTCTGAGTCGAGGGTTGTTCTAGAAGAGATTGAAATACAAACATGAAAAACCACATAGTTTTGCCCTTCACTGAGTTCACAATCCAATAAGGGGTCCACAGCCTCTAAATAAATACTTAATGGTGCAAGGAAGAGGAAGGGGGGAAAGCGAGGCAGCAGAGCAAAAAAACTGTGATGAGGCCAAGGTCACCCTTAGCTGTTGTGGAGGATGAGGGAAGCCTCATGAAACCACATGGTACCTCAGCTGGGTCTTAAAGACATGAATATGGTGAAATGAGGAGGGGAATCTGGAGCACTGAGAGAAGACAGGTAAGATTGGGGAACATTTAGTAGTTTAAGTTTGGTTAAAACTGAGAGTGCATTGAAGAAGACCAGTGTGAAGTGAGGCTAAGATGTTAAATTGGAGCCACAGTTTGGAGAGCCTTGAATGCCAGGAAAAGAAGTTTATATTTGTTGGTAAAGGCAATAGGGAGCTACTGTGAGTCTGATCAGGAAAGTGGCACGGTCAGAGCTTTAGGAAGATTATTTTAATAGCTTATGAAGGATGAATTGGAGAGACTGCCAATGGGAATACTGGTTAAGATGCTGTTAGAGTAATCCAGGAAAGTAAGGACCAAAATTTCCAGTAGTGTAGACTGTACTGTCTTCTACCTTGACCTACCCTATCTCTTCTTTTCATACCCTTTTCTAATTCTCTTCACAGCTCCATCATCTCAGTTCCCCACTCATGCTCCTAAAGTTGGAGTCATTTCTGTCTCTTTCCTCCCTGCCAACTCCCACACCTCACCAAGGAATGGAATTTTTTTTTTCAAAACACTTCACTCATTTGTCCCTTACAATTTACTCCATGAGGTAGATACTATCACCATTTTACAGATGAAAAAAATTGAAACTCAGAAGTTAGGTAACTTGGTCAAGATCATACAGTTAGTAATTGACCAAATGGGATTAGATGTCTTGTTTCCTAACACCCAATACAGTATTTTCTTTGCTCCACCCTCCACACTCTCTTTTTAAAAAAGTTTTTTGTTAAATATTTCCCATGTAAATAAATTAATCATTTAAAAAAATTTTGACTTCCAAATTCTTTCTCTCTTGTCCCTCCCCCTTCCTTGAGAAGGCAAGCAATTTGATTTCAATTATATATGTGAGATCATACCAAACATTTCCATATTAGCCATGTTGCAAAAGAAAACAAAGAAAAACAAACAGTGAAAATAAAGAAAGTGAAAAAGTATGCTTAAGTCTGCACTCATAGTTCATCAGTTCTCTCTCTGGAGTTGGATAGCGTTTTTCATCATGAGAGCTCTGGAATTGTTTTGGATCAGTCTTGGTCAGAGAAGTGAAGCCTTTCACAGTTGACCATTGTACAGTATTGTTACTGTGCACAATGTTCTGGTTATGCTCACTTCACTTTGAGTTTATAATAAGTCTTCCCAGGTTTCTCTGAAACCATCCTGATTGTTATTTCTTATAGCACAATAGTGTTCCACCACAACTGTTCAACCATTCCCTAGTTGATGGGCATCCGTCAGGAGACAGTTGTAATGAGGTATTACTAAAAAGAATATGTCCATAGTACTTCACAACTGATGAGATATGGGGGGTGGCAAAGAGGGAAACATCAGCAAGTTTAGGAGCATGGGTGATTGAGAAGATGGTGGAGCTGTCAACTAGTGTGAGAAGAAGGGGGAAGCAGAGTAGGGGCATGTAGGGGATGGTGTATACTGCAGGGACATCCAGATGGACATGTCTAGCTGGCAGTTAGTGGTGTAGGGTTGTAACTTTTAGAAGAGTAGGATGGGAGATGGAGTTGTTAGCTACCCACTGCATACAGGTAGTTGTATGTATTATAGTCATAGGAGTAGGTGAGATCTCCCTGTCTACGCTCTGTCCTTTGATGAAGAGGGCTTAGGACAGAGATGGTTAGATACATACTTAGAGGCAAGAAAACAAGCATGAACCAGCAGAGGCAGAGCCAGGAAAGAGCTTTGTGTCACGGAAGCTGAGCGGAGATGGTATCCAGAATGAAGAAGGTGAATGTGAACAGGGTCAGATGAAGCAGAAAGACAGAGGAGGAGGCAAGTGACCTTTGAGAGAGCAGTATCAATTGAATGATAGGAAGAAAAGCCAAATGTTAAGGGCTTGAGGAATCCTGCAAGGACATTCACACGTGTGTGAGTTCATACAAGTCTTCCCAGGTTTCTCTGAAACTATCCTACTTGTCATCTCTTATAGCACAATAGCATTCCATCACAATCATAGTCCACAGTGGTCTTCCCAAGTGTGAAAGAGGCTTGAAGCAGATAAGCCTGGAAAGACAAGAGGAAGAGGTACCCTGAGAGGAGGCTGAAGGTGGGAATCCCTAATTCTGTTATTGAGCTGACTGATAGGCATGGGGTATGTGACGAGGGCAGATCCGTTGCAGAGGATATGAGCCATAAGGGTTGAGACCGGAGTGGCTTGATGTTGGAAGAGATCTTCTCAGCATGATGTAAGTAAAAAGAAACCTTGGGCAAGTAATTTTCCTTCCTCTGGTTTTCTGTTTCCTCATCAGTAAAATAAAGGAATTGGTCTAAACCAGAATTCTTTTACATTTAATTTTTTTTCTCAATTAATTGTAAACAAAAATTTTTAGCATTCATTTGAAAAATTTTGAGTTTTGTATTCTTTGCTTCTGTCTCTGTCTCCCTCTTGGAGAAATGAAGCGAGTTGACATAGATTGCACATGCACAGTTATGCAGAACATTTCTATATTAGCCATGTTGCAAGAGAAAAGGTAGACCAAAAAAACCCCAAACTCCAAGAATAATAAAATAAGAAAGGGAGGCTTCAATCTGTATTCAGACTCTCTCAGTTCTTTCTCTGGAGGTGGATAGCATTTTTCATCATAAATCCTTTGGAATTGTTGGATCATTGTATTGCTGAGAATAGCTAAGTCTGTCATAGTTAATCATCATACAATGTTGCTGTTGCATTGTACAATATTCTGTTTCCTCATTTAATTTTGCATCAGTTCATGTAAGTCTTCCCAGGTTTTTCTGAAAGCATCTTGCTCATCCTTTCTTATAGCACAATAATATTCCATCACAATCATATACCAGAACCTGTTCAGCCATTCCCCAATGGGTGGGCACGTTCTCAATTCCAAGTCGTTGCCAACACACACACACACACAC
The DNA here is from genome assembly GCF_028372415.1 of Notamacropus eugenii. Lineage (NCBI taxonomy): Eukaryota > Metazoa > Chordata > Mammalia > Diprotodontia > Macropodidae > Notamacropus > Notamacropus eugenii. Next base: position 80,441,422 of record NC_092875.1, read on the forward strand.
ACACACACACACACACACACACAAGAACTGCTGTAAGTATTTTTGTACATATAGGTCCTTTTCCTTTGATTTCATTAGGATACAGACCTTGTAATCATATTGATGGATCAAAGTGTACACACAGTTTTATAGCCCTTTGGACATAGTTCCATATTGCTCTCCAGAATGGTTGGATCAATCCACAATTCCACTAACAATGCACTAGTGTCTCTCTTCTGCCACATCTGCTCCGAAATTTGTCATTTTCCTTTTCCATCACATTAGCCAATCTGATAGGTGTGAGATGGTACCTCCGAACTGTTTTATTTTGCATTTATCTAATCAATAGTGATTTAGTTCTCAAATGCCTCTAGACAGTTTTGATTTTTTTCTTCCGAAAAATTGCTAGTTCATATCCTTTCGCCATTTATCAATTGGACAATGACTCATTTTTATAAATTTGACCCAGTTCCCTATGTATTTGAGAAATAAGGCCTTTGTCAGAGACATCTGCTGTATTCCACCCCCCGCCCCCCCCCCCCCCCCCCCGTTTCCTACTTTCCTTATCATCTTGCCTGCATTGGTTTTGTTTGTGTAAAGATTTTCAATTTGATATAATCAAAATTATCCATTTTATATCCCATAATGCCCTCTGTCTCTTCTTTGGTTAGAAATTCTTCCCTTATCCATAAATCTGACAGATAAAATATTCTCTGTTCCCCTAATTTGTATGTGATGTTTACCCTTTATGTCTAAATCATTTTGATCTTCTCTTGGTACATGGCATGAGATGTTGTAGATCAAATGTTAAGTGTTTTTATGTTATGGACACCTTTAACATTTTTGTGAAGTGCAAGGACCCCTTCCTAGAATAAAGTTTTTTAAGTGCATAAAATAAAATGTAGAGCATTATAAAAGAAGTCAGAGGTTAATGAAAATAAAGATATAATTTTTCCCCACCCAGGTTGGTAGACCCCAGGGTAAGAAGTTCTGAATTAAATGAGCCCTGAGACCACTTCTAATTCTCTATGATTAGCTAGGTTAGAGGTTACCAAGAGCCCAGACCAAGACTGGCCAGAGGGGTGCATATGAAAGGGGAAGATTTGGTAGATATCCTACAGGCAAGAGATCAAGAGACGAGAGTTGTGGAGTGAGGAACAGATGGGGAGAATCCAGAGGCTGAAGATTATTGTCAAGTCCCTTGTCATTATGGCGGGAAACATGGACCCAGGGGGGCTTCGTGGAGAATGAAAGGTTAAAGTAGCCTTGGTCAGTGCTGGAATATCCATTCAGCTTCAAACATCCTGACAATAGTACCCAACCGAAGGCTCCAAGGGGAGAGGCTTGGAGAGAGATACATTAACCTGGTAGGGGGAAGGGGAGATCACAAAACTGAGGGTACCTTGTCCTAGTTGTTATCACATGGAGGAGGAGGGGAGAAGATTGTTCAGAGAGGGTCACAAAACATAGCAGGGGGTGGGGTGGGTGAGGGCAGGTCACAAAACAGAGGGGATTCTGTCCTGGCAGATAAGGCAGTAAGCTCAGACCCTTTGTGCCACACTAAGCTGCTTGGTCCTGCTGGAATTCTCAGGGTTCTATTTGCATGTACCCCACTGTCAGATTCCTTGCGTTCTCTGAAGGGTTGAATTGGGTGGATGTGATGGGGCAGCTTCAGTTCTCACTTTCCTGGGCATACTCACAGTAAGGGAAGCATTTTGATCTTAGTTCCTGCTTGGGTCCAGGTTTGCTCTTGAGTGTGAACTAGAGCCAGTGGCCAGATCTCTGGTTAGTTCTGGTGCCGTACCCTGGCATTTTCATTTCTCCCTTTCTCACATCTCTCTCTCCCACTCACCCTCTCACTCTCTTTTTCCTGTTCCTACTTCTCTCTCCTCATTGCATGCACACGTGTGCATGCACACACACAAAGACATAGACAGATAGATACACACACATCCTTGGTCTTTCCTCTGTAGCCATGGATAGCCTGGGCCTGGGTTCCATTCCTGTGCTTTGGACTGCCCCCTCCCCAACTCAGTCTATTTGACACTCATCTCTAAGAAGCTGAGCCCAGGACCAACAGGCTGCCTGGTGATGGGTTGGTCATTTGGCACCTGAAGATGGACATGTGGCCACAACCATTTGTGCACGTGTGAAAGATCTCACCTCAACCCTAGAGGAAATAACCAGCTTTGGAAAATTTCTAACTGAAACAGAGAACAGAAAACAGGTGTGGGGTGGGGCTCGAGGCATTTCCCCAAGGAGCTTATGTTATGCTTCAACCTCACCAAATTTAGACTGAAAGTTGCCCACGTTCCCTTCTCTCTGGCCAGTTTGTGGACATGGCAGCTCCCGTGGACAGGTGGAGCCCGTCTCAGACACAGAGAAGAGGGTCAGGAAGGTGACTGAGGAGCCATCCGAAGGCTTATTCTCTTTTAAACCTTTAACATATTCTTTTCTAAGAGGGTGAACACTCAGTAGAGTTATTGCCCTGGAGCTCCTGTGGTTGGCAGGTGTGGCCATAACATCCCCTGATGAGAGCCAGTTCCCCCCCCCACACACACACCTACACGCCCCTCTCTGCGGCATGTCTCCAGGGAATTAACAATTTTTGAAGTCCCCCACCCACAACGCAAGATTCACTTCTCTCATGGAGTGTTGGGAACTATTTTTTTTTTGGTGCAATTGAGGAGGGGTTCCATTTCCCCTCAAGTCTTTCTTGTTGCAGAGTTGGTTCTGCTAGGGTGGCATATAAGGACCTAGTGGCTTAGAGTCACAGGACATCAATAAGATTGCTGGGATTGAATTAGAGGAAGCTTGCTGTAAGGCCTTTATGTTAATAGAGCTTAGATCACAGGAGCTGTTCTATCCCAGAGAAATTGCCTAGACATTTAATTTAACTGGGTTGTGGTACCCTCAGGGCTTAGTGGGATTCTCTGAACAGTTACTTTGTTTAACCAACCAGTGGAGGAACCTTCCTGCAGGACCTTCAGTGGAAAGAGCAAGATGGGGGCACAGAGTTCGAGCCACCTGGGGGAGAGACAGTGCCAATACCTGAGAGGTAAGGACAGGATAGGATGCGTTTGGAGAAGGTATTGTCATGTTATTTCCAGAGGACTTCTGAGAACCTGGGTAGGGTGTCTGGCAGTACCTCAAACCAGTGAATGTATTGTGTCCCTCCTCTCCTCTCTCTCTCTCTCTCTCTCTCTCTCTCTCTCTCTCTCTCTCTCTCTCTCTCTCTCTCTCTCTCTCTCTCTCTCTCTCTCCTTTTCTCTCCCCCCTCTGTTACATTTTCAGTCTCTCTTTCCTCCTCCCTCCTTCCCTCCCCACCCCTTCTCCTCCTCACCATTTGGACTGTGACTCAGAGCTGCCACTAAGCACTGTTCTGGGTCCCATTATCTACAAGGAGACAGGGATATGTTCTTGGCTCCAACATGAGAAATTCCTTCAAGTACCAAACCCTGGGTGTGACTACAGTTTATATGCCATCCACATGTGGACTGCTGGATCCTGTCTAAACTAGTCCCTACAGGCTCATGCATGGGAAGAGGGCTTTTGGAGTGTTAAGGGAGAAAAGTCACTTGAAATCATGATTCTTTGTTGAGAGTCATTTGAGCAGAAGAAAAAGTAGATTAGAGGGGTGAAGTCATAGAATCCCAGGTTCTGAAGGGCTCTCAGCCATCATCCAGACAAGCATTTATTAAACTATATGCCAGGCACTGTGCTATGTGCTGGAGATGAAGTTACCTACAAAAAGAAAGACCTTGGAAGCCTCCCTGTGACATCCTTGACAAGTCACTTGAGTGAGGCTGAGTTGTATAGCGCAGGCATGCGTCATAGGTGGTGGACTATTGCTAAAAGCAACATTGGCTGATTGGTCTTTTCTTAAGCTCACTCTGGTTTTCAGGGATTTGTGGCTCTAAGTACCCAGCTAACCCCTGTCAGAAATAAACATCCAGCAATTCACTTGGATTCTTTGTGGTCCCTGATGGTCTGTTCTTGGAAGGAAGGGATATGTAGATGAAGGGAGAGCTAGACATGAAATTGATGGTTCAGAAACCAACTGAACCTGACCTCGGAGTCCAATCGGGTTATTCTGTATATTAAAAATATACAACAGTGATACAAAATACAATTAAAATACACAGTTAAAATAGTAATGATCTCTGACATTTATAAAATGTTTTATAGCTTACCAAATCGTTACTTCCATACTTCATTTGATCCTTGCAACGAACCCTGTGAGGGAATAAGTATGTTATTATCCATAAAATGAGGATGATGAGGAAACAGAAATAGAGTGACTTGTCTGGCAGTGAATAAGTGGTGAAGCTGAGATTCAGACCCAGGTCCTCTATCTCTAAATCACCTAGGTGGTGCAGTGGCTAGAGTGCTGGACCTGGAGTCAGAAAGGCAGAAGTTTAAATTTGGCCTCAAATCTCACTGGCTGTGTGATCCTAGACAAGTCACTTAGCCTTCATATGCCTCAATTTTCTCAACGTCGGGTGAGGATCAAATGAGATATTTGTAAAGTGCTTAATATAGCGCTTGGCACAAAGGAGGTACTTAATAAATGTTTATTTCCTTCCTCTCTCCAGCTTTGCTCTCAGTGAAATTGGTTTTCTCTGATTTTTCCCATTTTTTTCTTACTTTTCCAAACTCTTTATGATGTCAAATATATAAATTAAATGTAAGAAACTTTTATGCTCTCTCTCTCTCCCTCTCTCTATGTCTCTCTCTCTCCCTCCCTCCCTTTCTCCCTCCCTCTCTCTCTCTTTCTCTCTCAGCATTGGGATCCCTAACTACAAGCCCCCTTTCCAGGCTCTCATTCCTGCATCATATGCTGGATGGTGCTTCTCAGGGAGAGGAGAAAGATTTGGATTCAAGTCACCTCTCTAATCTTTGTGGGAGTACGACAATTGGGGATGAGAGCCTCTTGGCAGCAGTAATCTCTCATATCCATCTAGTCACCAGAAGAAGGTGTTCTGCCTGTTACTTAGTTTCTCTAATTCAGACTTGGTATAAAGAAGATCATGGGGTGCAGGTAGGTGACACAGTGGATAGAGCACTGCCTGTGGAATCAGGACGATCTAGTTCAAATTCAACCTCAAACACTTGATACTTACTAGCTGTATGACCATGGGCAAGTCACTTAACCCCAATTGCCACACCAAAAAAGAAAAAAGGAGATCATGCCTTGGTTGTGGGTTTTACAGATCTGTCAAAAGCAAGAGGAATAGAAGGGCATGGTCCCTAGCACCTGTGAGGGGGCTTCCAGCTAGCTCAAAATAAAGTGAGATCAGCTGGAGGGAAAGATCAACTAGTGTTTGTACTTGTACTTTGTCCCTTCCCAGACCAGACAGGCTCTTTCCTGAATTCCTTCATGCCACATTATCGAAGGCAACTTGCTATGACCTTCCTGAGGCAAATCTCAAGAGAGCTGACACCCCAGGGACAGACAGGATTCCAACTATTGAAGAGTGAAGTAGGTGCTGGTACTGGGGAGGTTCTAGGTTGGTATGAAGTGGGCATTGATCCTGGGAGTGCTACAGGTTGGGGTAAAGTGGGTATGGCTCCTTTGGGGTGGGTTGGTTTTTCACCAGAGATTTCTTCTCTGGGTCCAGGGTTCTTCAAGCGTGTAGAAGATACAGATCACATAAAGTCCCAGCACAACCTCCTCACATCACGAGGGAAAAAGGACATTGAGGATGGGAGTTCATCAACCCTCAAATGTCAGAGGCTTGGGAGAATGAAATTGCCCTCTTCTGTGCTGAACTCTCTCTTGCTTTGTGTCTAGTTGTACTCCTGGTTATTCTACTTCCCACCCCCAGCTCCCCTTTTTTCCTAAAAAACCTTTTTTTACATGTATTTCTTATTTGTCCCTTTCCTCTTCCCCTCATGCAATGAACCATGAACAATAAAAACAAGATCTTCATAACAAATAGGCATAGTCCAGAAAACAAATTCCCACATTGGCCACGTCGAAAAATATCTGACTCATTCTGCATTTTAAGCCCATCGTTTTTCTCTGGCAGGAGCGTGTTCAGTTCTGCGGACTCCAGCTTTATCAGTCCATTGGCCCAATGTTCTCAAATCTTTCAAAGATGTTGTTGTTATGTGAATTGTTCTTTTCTGGTCATTTCCCTTTCCGTGGAGGTTTCCCCTGAAACTGTCATCATTTCTCATAGTGCAACGATATTCCGATCTTTTGACACATTTCTATACCGCAACTTGTTTAGCCATTCCCACTTGGCTTTCAGGTGACCGCAGAGTTTCTATGAATTGTTTTTGTTTATGTAATTCCCTTTCCTATTCCTTTGATCCTTTGGGTACATGCCTAGTGGTAGGATCAGGGACACTCTTCCTTTCCAGGACTGGGGCAGGGAGAATGTTATAGATAATATTTATATAGCTTGTAATGTGATTGGATTTCCTGCTTCCAAATGGAAAAGATGACACAGGATGGCCCCAGATGGCTGTACTTTGAGACCCAACACTTTGTTGGGAGTGGGATACAAGGACCCTTCCTCCCCTTCCAGGATACTCTAAAAAAGTAGCTAAGCCACCATTACCTCACAAAGGGTTGTCCTTTTATTGTGGGGATGTATGTTTAAAGCATCTGGTGAAGGGTCTGCAGGTTCATGCTCTGCTACTTCTGCCTCAGATCTCTGGAGAGATGGCAGATGCATTGTCCTTAGCTCAACTGTCTTTAAGTACAGACATTAATAGCCTCCATGTGTTTGGAAAACCACTGGTGTGCAGCTGTGGCAGCCCCAGGCAGTCTGTTGAATGTGGGGGAGTAGAATGGAAAGCTCTCTCTCTGTTGTGCTGGTTTGTTGTTTTTCCAAGGAGATGTCACTTGGTATGATGCCACTTTTGACCAAGTTTCTCTTCTCAGAAGCCTCCCCCGGCTGTGATGCATGAGGGGGTCCTGACTCACTTACACGGGAATTCTCCGAAGTGGAGAGAGAGTTACTGTGTCCTGCGTGGAGACTCCTCTCTAGAGTGGTTTGGCAGTAAAGAGGTAAAAGTGTCCACTTTATTCTCAGTCAATGTCAATGCCAACACCAGTGCCAATGCCAAACTGAACACTTGGCTCTAGACGTCTTGCAATCAGTTTTTTGCAGAGGCAATTCTTCTTGGGAAGAATGCTAGACATGGAGCTAGTGGTATCTTTGCTCCTTGGTGCTGGTATGACCTTGGGGAAGCCATGTCAGAATCAGAGTCAGGGTGAATATGCATTTATTATACATCTATTATGTGCTCACCTGCACTGTGCTAAGTACTGGAGGTACAAAGAAAGGCATAAGATGGTGCCTGCCCTCTGAGAACTCACAATCTAATAGAGGAAGAAGCCAGAAGGGGCAGGGGCATGAAGTCATGTGGTCATGGAGGAAAATAATCTAAAAAGATAGGAGTTTCCAAGTTGATTTCTTCTTGCACATTGATGTGTCTCTGGAGATGATGGCATTCAGGAAAGTAGCCTGGTGGGAAATGCTGAAGAGAATTCCCTTAAATAGTGGAGAATCTGGGATAAGCTTCCCAATGTCCATCCTCTACCCTCTTCAGTCAGAGGGAGGGACAGAGGGAGGAAGGGAAGGAGGGAGGGAGGGGCTCCTCTCTGGGACCTCTCTGAGTCTTATTGTTCTCATCTGTAAAATGCGGTTGCACTAGATGACCTCCAAGGTCCATTCCAGTTCTGACTCATGACCCTGCGCATTGGGTTCAAATCTTGGCTCTGATTCTTGCCCAATGTGTGGGCCTGAGCAAGTCACTTAACCTCTGGAATACTCAGTTTCCTCATCAATAAAATGGGAAAACAATACCTTTACCATCTTCTTCCCGCAATTTTGTGAGACAAACACTTTGTAAACATTAAAATACCGGGGTTCTCCATTTCTATGAACATTACTCTCATTATTATACTATTTGTACGGATACCCCCTTCTCTTTGTCTCAGGCACCATGTTCTTAGGCACCCTTTATCCAGTGGTCACAGAAAGTCAGAGCTGGGAGATCCCTTAGAACTAATTAGCCAAACCCTTTGATTTACAGAGGAGAAAATTCGAACAGTTCCTGTCATTGGTTGTATTTTCTATTTTGAAAGATCACTTTGATTTTTCTAGAAGCTTCTACTTTGCAGTCCCAATCAGTCAATAAACATTTATTAAGTGCTTACTATATACCAGGCACGTACAAAGACAAGAAGAAATAGTCCCTGCCTTCAAGGAATTTATATTCTAATAGGAGAGGTAATCATGCATATATCAGTACATATACTCCATATACAAGTCAAAACTGGATAACCTTGGAAAGAAGATACTGGCAGTTAGGGGGACTGGGAATGGCCTCATGCAGAAGGTCAGTTAATATTGACCAAACATTCCATGGGGCTGTGGTGAGTGAGGTATTCAATAACTCCAACCAGCATAGCATTTGGAGTCCATGATCGTGTAACTCCCTTACACTGACCTCTAGTAGCTGTCCATTGCCTCTAGGATAATGTGTATTCCTGAGCCTGGTGGTTAAGGCCCTCTAACACTCTATTTTCACCCCACTCTTGTAACTTCCTTTTACCCTACTCCTTTCACAGATTCTCCATTCCAGTTAAACTTGAATCCTAGCCATTCCCTGAATTGGACACTATCATTCACATTTGTAAAATCCATCCCCCATGCCTACAATGCCTCCCCTCATCTTCCTCCTAGAATCTTTGTCTTCCTTCAAGACTCAGTGGAAAGACCACATACTCCATGAAGCCTTTCTTTTTCCTTCCTCACTTTGCACTCCTTCCTTCTTCATATTACCTTGTATTATGTTTAATTTACAGGCATGGTCTGTCTCTACCACCACAGCCAATAGAATGTAAGCTCTTTGAGAACAGAGACTGTTTTTCCTCTTTTTTTTTTTTATTCCCAGGACCTAGTAGAGTACCATGCACATGATAGCTACTTAGTAGATATTTCTTGGATTGAATTAAATTGAATTGGAATTTCATTAATTAAGATATAGATGCCTAAAGTCCATCATTAAGTCAAAGGCAGAAATCAAATAATGCTCTCAGTGATACCATCATGGCTATGGGCCCTTCAGAGTAGGAATGAGAGGCTCTTGGAGTGGAATTAGTGCCAAATACCTGTGAGGTGGACAGACAGGTAAAAAGATTTCTTCTCCCATCATCTTTGTAGCTGCTATTTCTTCCCAGATATGAGCTGGCTTGTTCATGTGTCCCTCCCCATTCCCCCATTCCCAAGTCATCTTGTCTCCACAGAAACTTTAGGTCAACAGAGCACCAAATCTTGTATTTGAATTCAGCAGATGTTTAATTAATCAATAAAAAATGAATTTGGAGGTAGAGGACCTGAGTTCAAATATTGGCTCTTCCACTTACCAACTATGTGACCTTGGGCAAGACATCTACCATGTCTAGTTTTAGTCTTAAACTCAAGTTCTAGTCCTAGACCCATAACTAACTTGCTAAGTAACCTTGAGCAAGTCACTCCCCAATCTCTGGATCTCAGTTTCCTCTTCTGTAAAATGAGAGGGTAGGATCTTTGAGATCCTGTTCGTCTCTAACTCTACAATCTTGGCATCTTGATAAACAGCAGTGGTGGAAATTTCAGTAAGGGATGGTCTCTGCCTTCATGGTAGCTGGAGTCTAGTAAGAGGATAATTATCATACAAAATAATAAATGATGAAGGTATTGGAGAGATATATAAATTAACACTGGCTTCTTGATGCCAAAGTGGTATAAGGATTGAAATAATTCTCAACTGGGAAGAATCTGGGAAAGTTTCCTCTAGGAGGTGACTTTTGAGTTTTAAAGGATTGACAGGAATTTGAACAGGCATTCCAGGAGCAAAGGTCCAGAGGTGGGGAACTTTAGGATATGTGCAGAGACAGGAAATAGTTCATCTTGACTGGAATATGGCATGCATGGGGTGGGGAATTGTTGTTCCAGCTGTCATTGTTGCTGTTGTTTGTGCTTTGCTTTCAAAGAGCACCAAAGACATCAGGAATTGCAAGTGAATTGGATTTAAGTGAGTCAGAGCTGTACAAAGTCACCAGCCTCACTCTCCTCCAGAGCCATCTGGGTCCAGTGGCAAAAAATGCTGGAGCTGGCAGGGCTTAGGCCTTTTAATCCAACTCCTTCATATTACAGATGAGGAAACTGAGGCCCAGAGATTAGAGAGTGACTTGCTTAAGGTGACATAGAAAATTATAATCCTTCAGGTCTGGGATCAGAACCTGAGTCTTCTGACTTCCTTCATTGCAGTGCCCCATGAGTGAATATTTGGGGGAGTTCTTGCCTCGATAGCTGCCAATCTTCCTAAGAGAAGCAATTTTAGGATTAAGTTGTAGTTGAGAAAATTTCTGAAAAGTCCCTTTGGGTGTCTTTCTAGGAGCAGAAATGTGGCGATGAGCCACAGGGGTCTGTGGCTTTGACTGGTTACACACTAGTGGCCTCATGGAGGGAATGTCTCTACCAGAGGTTGACAGGTAAGACTTTGTCACTAGAGAATAATCACAACTGCTCACATTCCTGTGAGTGCCCCTTAGGTGCCCCTGAGGTTTACAAAGCCCTTTCCAACAACAGTCCTTTGAGGTGAGCCGGGCTAGGATTAGGCAAAGGCAGAGCACCATCATTTGTTTCTAAGTTCCCTCACCTGCCTCAGAAGAACATTCAGAGGCTTGGAGACCCCTTGTCATGGAAAGATTGATATGAACCCAATTTTAAAAGCAAGATGGCTCTCCATTCTCCACATCTTATATTTAAGGACATTCTTCATTTATCTTGGATTGGCTGTGTGGCACAAGATACGAAGCCAAGCTTTCTTCTTGATTCTAAGACCAGAGTGAAGCCTAGAGTCTTTTTCTTTTCCAGGGAGCCATTCCATTCAAGATCCAGATCCAATCACTGAACCTCCTCTGGGATTTCCCATCTATCTCTGCCACCCTTTCCGACATCCCCTCTGCTTGTACACTGACACAATAGAATCCCAGGACACCTGGAAATTGGTCCTGAGAGATGGGATTCGGCGCCGGGGGACAGGTAGGCCTAAGCCCAGTCCAGCTGAGGTGATTTCTCCAAGGGGCTGCAGTTAGAATTATATCTGTGTCCCATGAGAGGGTCCCTTGTGTCCCAGACAAGATCTGGACAAGTTCCTGAGTTCTCTCCTCTTGCATACACTTGATGGATGGGTCAGTCTCTCAGAAAAGTCTCTGTCACTATGGAGTCGACCTTTCTTGACTGGTTCATTTAACAACAAACAACATAGTGTTAAGCACCTACTTCTTCTAAGGTCAGAGAAACCATAGGATCATGGACTGAGTGACTTAAAAGGCCCTCCGAGGCCATCTAGTACTACCACTCTCATTTTACAGATGAGGAAACTGAGGCCTAGGCAGGTTAAGTGACACATCCAAAGTCATACAGGTAATGACAGATCTGGGAATCCCTACTCTCACATACTAGACAAGTGATCAGCCAGCCTCTTCGTGGAGGTCTCCAGTCAGAGATGGAAATGCCTTTTAGAGATGGGTCAGACCTGAACCATTGAGGTCACCTCCAACTCACATCCTGTGGTCTAGATTTTTCACTTCCCCAGCTCTGCCACTTAATACCTACCTGTGTCTCTGTTTCCTCATCTATAAAATGGCTGAAGGGTTGGACTCAGTGACCAAATGTCTTGATTTTTTTTTCAAAAAGGGTATGTGTGTGTGGGAGAGGGTAGTATCTTTCAACAACAGAATATTTATCATGTGCCCCTTGAGGCAATCCATTCTATTTTCAGCCCAGCTCTTATGGTTAGAAAGTTTTTCCTGACATCAGGCCTAAATTGCCTCATTATAACTTCCATCTCTGGGGTCAAACAGAGCAAGTCTAGCCATCCACAGAGTAGCCCTTCAAATACTTAGACACCCTCACCCCTGCCCCCAATCTTCTCTTCTCCAAACTAAACATTCCCAGTTCCTTCAATTGATCTTCCTATAATGAAGACACAAGACCCTTTGCCATCCTCTTGGCCTTCTCTTATCAATGCCCTTTACAAGCGTGGTGGCTGACATGCTGTCCTCATGGAGCTCAGTCTAGGAAGCTAAGATGCAAGCAGATAATTAATGCTCATGATACATTTCCAGTAGATGACAGAGGATATGCAAAGCTCTTTGAGATCGAAGGAGGTTGGTTGTGATTGGCTAGGAGAATCAGAGAAGGTGTCCTTGACTGCTAGGTAGAATTTCAGGGCAAATAGCAACCTCCTTAAGCTGACTGCCACATATGGACCAAAGTATGGAGGAATGAAAATAAAATTGGCTTCAGTTTTACAGAGAAGAAAATCCCCCAATGTGGAGGCATTTCTGGATGCAGTGAAGTCTTTCAGACAGGAGAGAGGCATTTATGGAGTCGACAACTTGCTTTTGGGCACAGACGCAGAGGTTTGTGAAATAAGTGTATCTGGGGGGTCACCCCCCTCTGCCTACAGGGGCTGTGACCCAGGGAGGGACTGCTGGAGAGGAAGCCTGTCTCCTCCTGTCATAGAGGGGTCATCTCTGCCTTCCTTTGGCCTTAGATCCTCACCAATCTGCTGATGCGGGATCTGTTGCCAAAGCTTCGAGCCCAGAAGCCGGCCATGCTCAGGGGTGTGGAAAGTCGGAGGAAATGGGCCTGGAGGAAGGTAAATTCTCCACTCTAACTTTTCCTGTTGTTGACCTGAAAGTCGGTTGAGGCGAACAGGCTAAATTCATATTGTTTATTCCCTTAAAGCTAGCAGTTACATGATCGTGGAGCCAGAAGGAAACTCCCATCTGATACAAGGATGACCAGGCTTAAATCTGTTTTAGGACAATCCAAGGATGTTTGTGTCCTTCAGATTTATGTTCTCTATATGTGTTTAACTATACCATGAGAAAGGAATAAGTCATAAATATAACAAGATAAGAGAGTTGACAAAGAGTCAAATTACAACTTCGGATATCTGTGTTTTCTTTACCATTAACATGCCATAATATAGTATATGTCCACAAAATATTAAGATACGGAAAATTTCCATTATTCAAGATAGTGTCTCAGGTTAAAGGTCTCATAAAGAAAGCTAAATCAGCCCCATCTGGCTTTGTTGACATAGGAAGAGGTATTCTCTGAGTTTACATCAGAGAACAAAGAGGCTATTATGTCCAGGCTCTTCTTCTGATTGATTAATTCAGGCTCTGGCCCTCATTAAAATCCAAAACTGATATTAAATGATTATCACTATCCACAAGTTTATCATTGCTTAAGCCACATGGGTTTTTGCCTCTGGCTTAAGTCCAGTGTCTCAGGGTTGGTGGGCAGAGGGTATAAAACAGGACTTCTCAACCCTTAAGATCTTAACCATGGACTGATTCCCTGGGGTCCATGGATAGATTCCAGGGGGCTGTGAATTTAGATAGGAAAAAACACTGCATCTTCATTTTTACTGATCTGTAACTGAAATTAAGCATTTCCTTCAATTATTTAAAAACATTATTCTGGGAATCCCAAAATGCAAGGGTACAGGGCTCAGGTCTGCCTCAAAAGACTTTCGACCACTCAAGCCAATTGTGACGCCAGTACAAGCAGGCCAGACTCTTAAGGAATCTGAGCATTTGATGAGGATAAAATTGGTACTTTTATACAGAAAGACTGTGGGAAAATATGAGTGGGATTAAGAAGTGGCAAGTAACCTGGGGTGGGCTAGGTACAGACAATCAGGGCCACAATAAAAGGGCAGTTAAAAGGATTATTGACTGGGATGGGATGGGTGTTTCAGGTGAGGGCCAGGGATCTGGGTTCAGGGGTTGAGTTACTGAAATTTGTGGGAAAGTTCAGTGGCTTTTCTTTTAGGGGTCCAGTGTGAATCCCATCCTCCATCACATGGCTCAAGAAAGGTTAAAAACCCCAGGTATACAGGGTGATCCTATCCGTTATTTATAGGAGACCATACGCAGAAACCCCACAGTCCACAGAGCCCCTCCTATGGGGCAGGCACTTGGTGTCAGTCAGTACTCGGGACTGTGGGAATGGGTGCCATGACACCCCCACCTCCTTTCCCTACCAGAAAAAAGAAAAACCCAAACAAGAAGAAATACAACCAACATCCTTGCTATGTATTGGCACTGTGTTTGTTTGGTCAACACTTGGGGCCTTTGGGGGCAAGGGAAAAGCCATTCAGAACACTGACTCCCCTCAAATATTTCTGCTGTGACATATATAAATAAATGTCTTTGATATAAGGATATATGCTTTCCTAATTCTCTCTCTCTCTCTCACACTTATCTACCCTTCCTTTCATTCTGCTCTCTCTTCTTTTCTTCCTTTCCCTCCCTCCTTCCTTCCTTTCTTTCACTCCTTACCTCTCTCCCCTTCTCTCTTTTCTCTCTCTTCTCTTTCTCTCCTTTCCCATCCTCTATCTCCCACTTTCTCCTGTCTTTCTCTCTTCCTTTCCCTTTCCCTTTCTGTCTCTCTCTGTCTCTGTCTGGCTCCTGCTGTTTGAACAGTTCTTGGATGAAGTTTATGTTCTAGTATTAAAGCTGATCTCCTCTGAGCTTCAAAATTTTCATCAAGAAAAGGAAGAACTTCAGAAGGAGTTAGAGAAGAAAATTCGTCCCGAGGCAGATCAGATGCTCGGATTAAGCAACCAGATTGCTCAAAAACTTCAAAGTAAGAATTGGTTGGGTGAGGAAGACACTGCTTCTGCCTGGAGCAGGCTTGCAGAGACACCAGATTCAGCTCCACCCCTCCACCCCCACCCCAAACCTGCCTCCCACTTCCCCCACTTTTGTTTGCGCTGCTTACATTCCAGTGACTGAGCCAAGGTCTTTTTGATGAGTCAGAGAACTGTCCTGTGACGCTCGTATCTCCCCCCAAATCCCAGGTGCCTCCTTCTTAGTGCATCCCCCAGGCTTTCTGCCAGGCCTAGGGCCTCATGAAACACTCTACTCTTTCTCCAGAAATGGTGTGTGGCCCTGCCGAGTCCTCCCTCTGCCAGGAAGTAGAGCCCCAGCTGGCCTGGGTGATGGAGGAGCTTCTGCGCCCTGTTCGCCAAGGGTTTGGCATGATTGGCACTGTCCTCATCCATCGAATGGACAGTCTGCTCAGAAACGTGCAGAGAAGTCGGGTTGTTGCTGTGCTGAAAGAGGAGGTGAGACCTCCCCATGTGGTCCCAGCTTATAGCCTGAAAACTCCCCCTCATCCCCCTGCCTTTCTAATTAAAATTTTAAAAAAAGTTATTAAAGCATTTATTTTTTCTCCTCCTTTAAAAAAGGAAAACAGAAACCTTGTAGCAAATACTTATAATAGAGGGGTTGGGGAGGGGGTGGAATTCTATGTCCAAAAATGTGTTTGTCAATCTATAAATTCTTAGTTCATCACCTTTCTGTCAGAAGGAGGCAGGTAGCATTCTTCATCATGAATTCTCTGGAATCAGGGTGAATCACTGCATTGATCAGAGTTCCTTAAATCTTTCAAAATTATTCATTTTTGCAGTTTTGTTAGAGTTTAAATTGTTCCCCTGGTTCACTCTGCATCAGTTCATATAAGTCTTTTCAGGTTTCTCTGAAACTGTCTCTGTTCATTTCTTAGAACCCGGTACTGTTCTATTACATTCATTTACTGTCATTTGTTCAGCCATTTCCTAACTGATTCAATTGAGGGGTACTGCTTTATTCCATTTGCCACTATAAGAAAAGTATTATATCTTTCTTTGCTCTCTTTAGTTTTAATTACTTATTTTCTAAATTAAATTTTATTTTTCAATCAGTGAAAATATGTATTTCCTTATTCCCTTCCCCCCAAAAAGAGAGAAAAAATAAAATCCTTGGTATGAATATGTACAGTTGAACATAACAGATTTCCAAATTGGCTGTGACCCCTCAGATATATGTCTCAATCTATACTCTAATGCTATTATCACTTCTCTGTCAGGAAGTGGGTAGCATGTTTCATCATGGGTCCTCTGGAATAGTGGTTGGCCATTGTGGTGATGAAAGTTCCTAATTCTTTCAAAGTTGTTTGTCTTCACAATGTTGTTGCCCCTTGAATATTTGTGCTTTTCTGTTTCTGTCAGTTTTGCCAGTTTGATAGGTGTGAGGCATAACTTCAGAGTTGCTTTAATTCATGTTTTTCTACTTATTTGTGATTTGGAGCATTTTTTTCTCATTTGATTATAGATAGCTTGGATTTCTTCCCTTGAGAAATACCTGTTTGTATCACTTCACTTTATCAGTCAATTTAACTTTATGAATATCAGTGCTACGCCTGGAGTCAGGAAGACAGAAGTTCAAATCTAGCCTCAGAGCTTAGCAGCTACGTAACCTTTGTCTGTCTCAGTTTTCTCAACTGTAAGATGGAGATAATAATAGCACCTCCCTTGCAGGGTTGTTGTTGAGATATTTTGAAAAGACTTAGGCTGGTGCCTGGCACATAATAGATGCTTAATCGTTGCTTGATTCCTCCCTTCCTTCGTCCTGCAAACCGCTTTTCCAGGAAGCAGATATCTTTGCCCTGGAAATTGTCCCCCTGGATGCCTAAGGAATTACAGAGGGTTAGGGCCAACAGCCTTTGATTCCTGTGACTAAATCAAGCAGGAGTGCAGGCTCCAGTTACTTGTCTGGTTCTCCCTTCGTGTATCCTGACTTGATCCATACTTCCCTCAGCTGTTCTGTAGGTCACTGGCACACATCTTGTGCTTATCTTGTGGGGAGCTCACATTTCCTAGAGCCTAATAAAACGCAGAAAGAGTGCTGACCACGAAGGCTGTTTGGGGCACTTCCTTGGCACATAAGGGAAGTGAAGTTATAATAGGAAACATGTGGAAATCTCCTTCCTCTAAGGGCCATGATATGAAGAATCATAGACACTGGGGGCTGGAAGGGAGCTCAGGGGGCACTTGTTGCTTAAACAAGAATCTCCTGTGGCCCCTATGATTGACTGCGCTGAAGACCTCCAGTGACTGGGGAGGCAACCCAGGTCACTTAGAAAGTTTGTTTTGACCTCAAGTCCAAAGCTGCCCCTTTGTAACTGATGAGCTCAGGGTACACGATGAGAATGTTGAAGAAATGATGGGATATAGACGTGTGGGCTCTAGAGTCTTGAAAGAATTGTTCAATTATGCATGTTTGTAACAAGGGTTTTATTTTTCTCTCTTATTGGGGGGAAGGAAATACATGTTTTCATTGACTGAAAAATAAAATTTAATTTAGAAAGGCTTTTATTGGAGTAACACACCCAAGCAGGCCTACTCCCCTATGGCATGGCAGAGCCATCCTGCTTCCCCTAGGAGGCAGAAGCTATTGGCCAGGTTAAAGGTCAGGTTTAAATGGAATAGGGGGAAGGAGGACAAGAGCATGGGGAGAAGGGGCAAGTGAAGCTCTAGAATGCCTGGGATATCAGGTAATCCAGAGATGCCTTTGGGATACAGATAAGCAAGGAGAACAGGAAAGGGGAGGGGGAGAGTTGTTCTGGCCTATCAGGTAAAGGGGTGCTTTGTGAAATCACACAGGTAAGGGGGCTTCAATGCATAGTCTTCTTTGACCACTTTTCTGGCTGGTCACATCCTGCATCCTGCTTGTTCCATCTGTCTCCAGCACTCCTTTCTACCTCATCAGTAACTACCATCCATTTGTCCCCTGGGGCCACACAGAACAAGTCTAATCTCCCACTGGACAGCCTCTCAGATTCCTGGAGATAGATATCATAGCCCACACCCAACACGCCCCGTCTTGTCTCCTCTGGGCTAAAAACTCCTAGTTCCTTCAACCAATGGTGGCACCTCTTAGATGAACTCTAGCTTCTCCTTGCTATTCCTAGAATGTGAGGCATCTAGGACTAGACAGACCACTCTAAATATATTCTGAAATGAGCAGAATACTTTGAAACTACAGCACTGTATCACTTTCTGCTCTGGCTGTTATGCCTTATGTAGCCTAGAATCATGCTCCCTTTTATGTATTTCCTCATTGACTATCTTTGTTTCGGCTAACTTTTGTATCTCTAGTGTTTAGCACACACAATGCTCAGCATATGTTGTTGTTGTTGAGTCCTTCTGGGATGACTCCTGTGACCCAATTTGGGATTTTCTTGGTAAAGATACTGGAGTGGTTTGCTATTTCCTTCTCCAGCTCATTTTACAGATGTGGAAACTGAGGCAAACAAGGTTAAGTGATTTGCCCAGGGTCACACAGCTAGTAAGTGTCTGAGGCCAGATTTGAACTCAGAAGATGAACTCAGGAAGACTCCAGGTCTGGCACTCTATCCACTCTATTCACTACACCACCTACCTGGATTTTTTTGTTCCCTGTAAGTCCCAGCTAAAATTATACTTTCTACAAAAAGCCTTTCCAAATCCATCTTAATGCTAATGACTTCCCTCTATTGATTATCCCTAATTTAATATGTCTATATCTTCTTCATACATAGCAGTTGTCTCCCCATTAGAATGTGAATTCCCTAAGAGTAGGGATCTTTCTTTCTTTCCTTCCTTCCTTTCTTCCTCCTTCCTTCCTTCCTTCCAACTCTTCCTCTTCTTCTTCTCCTTCTTCTCCTCCTCCTTCTCCTCCTCCTTCTTCTTCTTTTTCTTTTTCTTCTTCCTTTCTTTCTGTTGCCAGCACTTAGTATACTGCCTGGTACATAATAGGCACCTAATAAGTGCTTATTGACTGCCTGACTAAATTGCTTCTCGTTAACGAGCAGAATTTTGTCAGGAATTTAGCAGGATCTCTAGTTTATGAGGACAGAATTTATCTTAGTTTGGCCATTTGAATTCATTGGACAATGTTGCTTACGCTTACTATTTCCTCACTTAATCTTGACCATCAATTTCCTAGCATCCATTTTTGTTCCATATTTCCCATTCTGAGACTCATCCTTCTTGGTAAAGAAACAGAAATAAGTCCTCATTAGTTTTCTCTTCTTTTTGTCATCCAATATCACCATACCAGTTCTCCTGAGTGGTAATTCTTCCTCTAAAAAAGCTATCTTCCTTGTTGTCAGGTAACATTAGTCATCAGTCTTTGTCAACTGCCTTCCTCATCCTGTTCTGGAAATTGGTGTTCCTAATGATGAGTGGGGGATCTGGACCCCTGAAAGGGAAAACACTTGAATCTCCCCACCAATTTCAGAAACTCAGATGCCTGAGCATCTGGCGCTCCCCAACCCACCTTGATTACTTAATTAGCTTCCTTGCTACTCCTTAATCCCATCCAGATCTTCCCTTCTGTATAAAAATATCAATATTACCCCTATTAAATTACACACATTCTTAGAATCTCTCACCTGCTTGTATTGGTGTCACAAATACCTCAGGCTCGTCCCACAAATATCTCACAAATATCTCGTCCACCCAACTGGTGTCTTAGTAAACTTGTTATTTGGACTGCAAGAAGGCTTGAGTGGCCAAATTCTTTCGAGGCAGACCTCTGTCCTGTACCCTTGCACTTCAGAATTCCTAGCACCCCTAGACTGCAACACTAGCACTGCTTTTACAGGAGTATGCCATGATACTCCCTGCCCCAGCTACCTGCCTTTCCTTCCATTATCTTTTTTTGTTGTCTTTGTAAATCAAGGTGGTTGTAAAGTGTCCTACTGCAGTTCTCTTTAGACTGCTTCCTCTTTTCTTCCTATTGGAACTGTTTGCATTGTCCAGAGATTGCTTCCAAGACTTTTCAACTTCCTTGTAGCTTCTGAGGCCATGGGATCTTTCCTATCCTTTCTCTGAGCTCTAAAAGTGGCTCTCCCCAATTTAGGGAATGACTCCTATCAGGGAGCAAACTGAGGGAGCTCCCTTGGCATCCTCATTTTGAGTGGCTACACCAGACTGGGGCCAGCTAGTTTCCATGTGTGACACTTTCACAGGTTTGCTCCCTGGGAGATATGCCCTGGGATTTAGGGCTGATGCACCCATGTTACCAGGAGGCAGAGCTCTACCGGGACAGTCTTCAGGATTTGAAGGAAAGATTTGGTTTTCGTGGCACTAAAAATCTTGTCTTCAGCGCTCAGGATCTCATGCAACAGGTACCATGAAGCAAGGAGAGCCAGGGTGAAGCTCATCTGGGGGTGGGTGAGAAGGAAGCATGGAGTATATCATGGTGACTTTCCCTACCCATGAGTGTATCTGGGGTCTAGGAAAAGGTACTTAAAGGCCGTGAAAAAAGACATCTTTTCCACATCAAGTGCCTTTCTTTAACATTTCGTAGCTGATGGAGAATGCTGTGTACACCTTCCAACAGCTTTCAGACCAATATGTGTCCTCAGTAACTCGACGAAGACAAGTCATCTGCTTGCTGGAGAAGGTCAAGGGTCGTGTGTTAAAAGTAAGATACTCCCCCCACCCAACCTTGTTCTTGCTGTGACTGCCCTGCCACAGGCTTGTACTGGCTGTTCCCCATGCCTAGAGCACATTCCCTCCTGACTGCTATCATTAAAATCTCTGCTTCCTATTAAAACTCAGTTCATGCACTACCTTCTGCACAAGGGCCTTCTGGATCCTCCGAGCTGCTAGTGTCTTCCCTCCAAAAATACCTTATAAGTGTTTTGAGTATACCCTTATACATACATACATATGTATGTATAATTATATATGTATACACACACACACACACACACACCCATACCCACCCACCGACACCCATACCCACATATATATACATACATGTAAACCCATATATATACACACACATATATATTATATGTATATATATATAATATACATACATATATATAGTTAACAGGATCTTACTGAGCCAGTCTCTAACCTGAGAATGATGAAACAGTAGGCATATGCCAATAATCAGGTAGCCATTTAATTAATTGGTTTCACTATGAGGAACAGATTTGCAAATTGGGAGTTCTCCTGATCAGAATTCCACCTTACTGAAGTGAATACAAAGATTTCATACATAAATCATTATGGAAAGGGAAGGAGGAAGGTGGATTACAGTAATTGTTCCCAGGGCCAGAGTGATTTCCCACAACAAACCTACAAATGGAAGACAATACAAATAATTCTGGAGTCCACTCTTTGGGGATCTTGACTTGGTGGGTCACAGGACCAGAATTCTGTGATGGGAACAGGTTCTACAATCTTTGATTCACTTCACTTAAGGTATGCAGACAGAAGGATGCCAGAGATTTCAGGAGTGTCAAGGTCTGCTTGATCATTTTGAGCTGCATTGTGAGCTCTGACTCACAAGCTGGATAAGGCAATTCTTGAGAATTCTAAATTATTAGTGTATTCATTAGACATATTGTATAGATTAATAGGGGCAGCTAGGTAGTGCAGTGCATAGAGCACCAGTGCAGGAGTCAGGAGGACCTCAGTTCAGATCTCACCTCAGACACTTGACACTCACTAGCTTTGAGACCTTGGGGAAGTCACTTAACCCCAACTGCCTCATCCTGGGTCATCTCCAGTCATCCTGATGAATATCAGGTCACTGGATTCAGATGGCTCTGGAGGAGAAGTGAGGCTGGTGATCTCCACAGCCCCCCCTCACTGAAAACAAAGTCAAGTGCAAGTCATGTCATCATTTCTCTGATGGCATGGTCTTCTTTGGCAATGAAAGACGACCACACATTTAGATTAATATAAAATCATAATGCCCTTCTCAATACATACATGTCAGATCAAAAAACATTAAGTACCTGCTATGTGCCAGGCACTATGCTAAGCTCTGAGAATGCAAAGTAAGGCAAAAGACAGCTTCTACCCATGAGGAGCTCACCATCTAATGGGAGAAACAACCTGCAAATACCGAGGTACAAAGAAACTGTAAACGGGATTTGTTATGTCATTTCAGACTCTCTGTGACCCCATCTGGGATTTTCTTGGCAAAGATAGTGGAATGGTTTGTCATTTCCTTCTTCAGCTCATTATACAGATGAGGAAACTGAGGCAAACGGGGTCAAATGACTTGCTCAGGGTCACATTTTGTCTTAGATGGAATTTGAACTCAGATCCTCCTTATTCTAGGCCCAGTGTTCTCTCTACTTGCCCCTTGCTTCCTTACAAACAGGATCAATTGGAGATAATCAACACAGGGAAGGGACTCACATTAAGGGAAATCATCTTCCTATAGAAGGTCACATTTTAGCTTGGGCTTGTAGGAAGCTAAGAGGTGGGGATGAGGAGGGAGAGCATTCCAGGGCTAGGGGAGTCAGAAAAAATGCCTCCAGCCAAGAAATGACTTGTTCTGTCCCAGGGATAGCAAGGGGACTAATGTCACTAGATTGAAGAGTATGTTGAAGGAGGAGAAGACTAGAAAGGCCGCGGAGGGGGTGAGGAGTGAGATTGTGAAGGACTTTGAATAACAAACAGGATTTTCTATTTGCTTCCTCTAGCTAAATTGTGTTGGTGCAGTGTCTAAAGTGCTGGGCCTGGAGTCAGGAAGACCTGAGTTCAAATTTGGCCTCAGACACTTGCTGGCTATGTGACCCTGGGAAAGTCACTTAATCCTATTTGCCTCAGTTTTTTCATCTATAAAATGAGCTGGAGAAAGGACATGGCAAGCCACTACGGTGTCTTTGCCAAGAAAACCCCCAATGGGGTCAGGAAGAGTTAGACACGTTTGAACAACACCAGCAGCTACACTGCAAACAAACTCCTTCAGGGTCCCCAGGGCCTGGCACACGTATGTGTTGGTTTCTTGGTTGGACAGCGATCAACATTGGCTTGTTGTCTGATTGTTCTTTCAGAAATTCGAGTCTGATAGCAGGTTTGCTCAGAAGTGTTTTGTTCAAGAGTGGCTGGCCCAGATTTTTCTTCCCTACCTGCTGAGAAGATTGGAGGTGGGCTGCAAACTGGTGAGTGTGAAGCCCTCCAGGGCAGCTTCCCCCCATGCCTGAGCCCCCAAGCTTTGGTTCACTCCAGGGAGCTTTCAGCCAAGGAATTGTGGAGAGGCCTTAGGCTTCCATGCTCTCCCTCGATGCCTAAATAAGGCCATTGATCTTTGTGATGACAACGATGGGAGCAGTCATCTCCATTTTAAAGAAGAGAACACTGAGGCTCAAGGAAGATGAGTAACTTGCTACTAAGTATTTTATACCTAGCAAGTGTCAGGATTCAAATCTAGATTTTTCTGACTCTAGGACCAAGATTCTTCCCACTGTACTATACTCTATTGCCTCCTGAGATGTCATAAATGAATGTAGGTCTAAAGTCTAAACTAGAAAAGGCCCTAGAGACAGAAAATGAAGGTTTTCTTACTGGGATGACAAACTCCACTGGTCTCCAATCTCTCCCTCTTCATTTGATCCCTTTCTTTATCCTGCCAAGATGTTCATCTCTTCCATTCCAAAGATACTTGCCTTTTACTGAAACTTGAAGGAAGCTACAGATTCTAAGAGATGGGATTGGGGGATGGATTCCAGGCATCTGGCCTGTGCAAAGATGTGGACCACCATGTGAGGAGAGCGCCAAGATGGCCAGTTTGGCAGGAATGAAGGAAGGAGACAAACATTAAGTTCCAACTACATGCTGGGCATTGTTCTGAGTGCTTTACAAATATTATCTCATTGATCCTCACTATCACTATCCCCATTTCACAGATGGGGAACCTGAGGCAGGCATAGGTACAGTGTCTTGCCCATGATCACACAGCTAGGCAGCATCAGAGGCTGGATATGAACTCAGGTCCTTCTGCCTCTAGGCCACTTCACCATCCAGTTGCTTCCTGAAGGGAAGAAGAGTATGTATCAAGAGAGGGTTGGAACCAGGGTATGAAAGGCTTTTAACGCCAATCAAAGGAATTTGCGTTTGATTCTATGGGCATCAGGGAGTCACTGTATTGGGCTGCGACATGACATGGCCACACCTGCCATTTAGGAAAATATTTTGGCAGTGGTGTGGCAGATCTTTGGGGTCAGGGGAGGCAGTGAGAACAATTAAGAAGCTATTGCAATAATTCAGGCCAGAGGTGATGGGAGAGAGGGGGAATAGAACTAAGGTGGTGGTTCTGGAGAGAAGGGAACAGATGTGGCAGATATGTTGGGGAGTTGATAAGACTTAGCAGCTGATTGGTTATATGGAGAGAGAGAGAGGCAGAGAGACAGACAGAGACAGAGAGAGAGAGACAGACAGAGGGAAAGACAGAGAGACAATGAAAGATAGAGAGAGAGACAGAGACAGACCCAGGAGAGAGCTTTGGGCAATGCGAACCCTGAGTATTAGTGAACATGACATATAAAAAGATACTGAGAAGAAATGGTCAGACAGTTAGGAAGAGAACCAGTATAAAGCAGTGTCATGAAAACCCAGGGAGAAGAAAGATTTTAGGAGGAAGAGAGTTTTCGACAACATCAGAGATTGCAGAGCAGTCAGGAAGGATGAGGATGGAGAAAGAGCCTTTGAATTTGGCAATTGAGTTCGTCTGCAACTTTGGAAAGAGATATTTCTGCTGAGTGATGAGGATGGAAGCCAGATGACAAAGGACTGAGGACTAACTGAGAGGAGACAAAGTGGAGGCAGTGAACATGGCTGGCATTTTTGAGAAGTTAGTGTGAGAAGGGAAAGAGATAGGTCAGGGAGATGGCAGGATCCAGTGAGGGTATATTACGGATGGAGGAGACTTGGGATTGTTTTGGGAGTAGCAGGGGATGAGCCGGTCTATCTCTAAATCCATGCTGTCCTTATGCTTTCCAGCCTCCTGCTCATATCTCTCCCAGAATGTTCCTCTTGGCTCCTCAATTTCAGTATGTTCCAAAATGAATTCAGTATCACCCTGCCACAAATCTACTTCTCCCCTAACATTCAAACTATTTCTATTATTGGCACTCAGTTAACCAGGCTTATGGCCTTGGAATTATCTTTGAGCACATTGAGACTTGCACATTTTAGGCACTTAATGAATATTTGTTGAATTGAATTGAATCCATGTATCATAGAGGCTGAGACAAACTTAATGTAGCAATGAAAATAGTAACAACAGAAAAGACAAAGTAACACAGTCTGTGTGGTGTAGGAAATCAAGAAGACTCATCTTCAAGGCCCAGATCTGGTTTTCCTAGCTAAGTGACCTTGGGCGAATCACTTACCCTCTAATGAAGAAATCCATAAAATTGGGATAACTTAGAACATCTACTTTTCAGAGCTTGGATGAGTCAAATACTTTGTAAAATGCTATATACAAATCTAAGCCATTTTTCCCTCTAGATGAGGCAAGACTGCATGAAATATTTCCCCTACAGCCTAGTACAGTGCCTTGTATTTGGTAGGTGTTTAACTGATGTTTATTGAATTGAACTGAACTTGATTGGAACATGCCACTCCTTTTCTCAAGAAGTTCCTGGGGCTTTCTTTTGCCCTTGAGTTAAGTACACACTGCTTAGTTTGGCATTTACAGCGTTTCCCATGTTGTTCCAATCCACCTTTTCATGCTCATTGTACATTCTTCTCTTTACACACTCTGTGATTTAGCCCAAATGACCTCTTTGTTTCCAGAATGCAGCATTCAATTTCTCTTCTCTGTGCTTTCACCCAGGCTGTCCCCCATGCCTTGCATGCCATCTCTTTTGACCTTTGCTTCTTAGTATTTCTAACTGCTTTCAAGCCTCAGCATATGAAGTCTTTCCAACCTCCCTAGTTATTAAGGCCCTCTTTCTTATCCTTTAATTACCTCTATGTATTGGTCTATTATATATTGTTCCCTCCAGTAGAATTTTCTTGGGGGCAAGACTGTTTTTCATTTTGTTTTTAGATCCTTCCACTATGCATTGCACATAGTAGGAGCTTAATAAATATTTGTTGGATTGGAACTGTTCCATTATAAAATGGTGTTCTTTTTAGGAGAGGAGTGGATCAGTTGCTAAATTTTCCTTAACACAATCTCATCTCCTGCTCTCTAATTCCATACTCATCAAAAAGAAAACCTTAGGATGGGGAGGGATCTGTCTACAGAAGGACAGGGCCTCCAATGTAAAGTTACCACTTGGCTGTCTTGCTGGTGTTCTGCTAGGGCACAGGTATTTACTGAGTGTCACAGGCATGGTTTGTCACTCTATGTGGAGTCTGCTTTGAATTAGTCTAAGAAAGTCCAGTCACTACTTCTCCCTGGTGAGACTGACAGCTCAGACCTCAGGAGCCAAGGAATTAAGCAACTAGACCCTTGAGCAGAGTTCATCACTCCAGTCATCTAACATAAGCCCAGGACTGGCCCCTGGACATGTTGACCAAGGAAGTTCCCAAAGACACCTGCCCTGACTTCTCTCTTCATGTTTTGATTCTAGGAGTTGCACAAGTATGAGAAGTATGTATTTGCAGACTACAGTCACATAATCACCATTGAGAACATTTATGAGGATGTAGTCTTGAGTTTCCTAAACCAGAAGGTGAATGCAGGTGAGTAGAGTGTGCTCCAAGAATACAAAGTACTCTCTCCTTAGGGAAGGGACCCTACCAGCCCTTCCTGCTCCATGAATATAAGATGCTGGTTTTAGAAGGAAGGAAGTAGGGCCAACTTCAGAACCAATTACAGAGACTACTGGCAAACCTGGGAAGAACCTCTAAGGACACACCATGTAAAGTCAACTCTCACTTATCCATGGGACAGATGGTCCCAACCCTGAGCCTTACAATTCAATGAAGGTGATCTTTTTGTACAGCCCAGTTCCAAGGGAACTTGGGAGCTGTCTGTCACTAGTATTTCCCTATACCTGGTCAAAAGGTGAATGAAGAAGGATCTGAGTTGGGTAGGGAGAACAACATACATGTCAGACTACAAACCAATGGTGTAGCATGTGAACATTATAGCTAGGCACAAGGTAAATGAATGAATGAAAAAAAACATTTATCAACTGCTCACTGTGCCAGGAATTCTACTAAAAACAGGGAAACACAAGCAACACAGTCCCTGCCATAGAGTTTTCATTCTAATTAAGGAAGATGACATGTTGGTCAGGCACTGTGCTAATTAAGTCCTTTACTATTATCATCTCATTTGATCCTCACAACAACCTTGGGAGGAAGGTGCTATTATCATTTTACAGATGAGAAAAGTGAGGCAAACAGGATTAAGTGATTTGCCCAACTAGTAAGTGTTTGAGGTTGGATTTGAACCCAGTTCTTCCAGACTTTAGGCCCAGCACTGTATCCACTGTGCCACCTATTCATTCTTAATTTTCCTAGGATTGTAAAGATCATAGTGCTATAACTTTTGACAATAGGAAGTTCATTTATTTTAGTCTGTATGAATCAGCCTCACCCATGGAAGGCTGTTTCATTCAGGGAGCAACCAGTGCTGATGGGAGTATTTTGAAAGAATTTAAGCAAACACTTAATTTGACCGAGATGTACACCTGTGTTTGGGAACTGGTAACTGTGGCATACCTTCAGTAATATTAACTCCTTAATCCACTGGAAGAGGGAGTGGTTTGGAAGATACTGGATGGCACAAGAAGCCCCAAGGTCATGCAGCCAGGGCTCAGTCAGAAACTGTGGATCATTGTGGGATGGAACTACTCAGTCTTCTACAGCCTTTGCTTTTGATGTGATTGGTGCCTCTGACCATTAGCTCATCATGCTCTCTCTATGTCTGAACAAAGAAGTGTAAAAATGAAACCTTAGGGAAGTAGTAGAGACCCAAACTAGACAAGGACAGACTGGTGAGAGACGTCAGTCTCCCAAAGTATGGATATACCATATTTGAAAGTGTTAGTTCTTCCCAAGTGGGAGGTCCAGTCTCCTGATTTGGTAGTACAAGTAGCAATCAGTTAAGGGAGGGGCCTGCTATGACAGAAAGGAAACCCTAGATGTGGAGTAGGTCTGCAGACAAGGTTACAGACAAGATGACTGCTCTTTTGTGGAGCAATACTATGAACATGGTCAACCTCATATAGCAAAAAAGTCACCCGAGGTCATAGCTAAATATATGCCATTCATCATGAGAGAAGCCTTTGTGATACTGGAGGATGGCAAAAGCACATGACCAGACAGGAGGGAAAAGATCCTCCAGCCAAGGAATGAGCCAACCCTTATTGAGCACTAGTGATCATGCTAGCTAGTGGGGGAAGGATAGGGAGTGTAGGGGAGGAGAGGAGGGAGGCTCTTAACAGAAATGTGGAGGTGTGGCCTCTGAATCTATCGATTAAGGACTGAATTATTTAGCACTTACTCTAGGAGTTTAGAAAAGGAAAAAAACATCAGGAGCTTGAATATTCCAGGAGGGCTTCATGGAAGAGGTAGGTAACACCTAGAAGGGATAAGCAAGGCTTTGTGGTTGCTATTCAGTCATTTTTTGTCATGTCTGACTCTTCATGACTCTATTTGGGGTTTTCTTGGCAAAGATACTGGAATGGTTTGTTATTTCCTTCTCCAGCTCATTTTACAGATGAGGAAATTGAGGCAATCAGAGTTAAGTGACCTGCCCTGGGGTCACACAGTATCTGAGGCTGGATGAGAACTCAGGTCTTCCTGACTCCAGGGCCAGCACTGTATCCACTGCGCCACCTAGCTGCCCAAGTAAGACTTAGCTAGGTGCATAAGAAAGGGAAGGATACTTAAGATGAATCAATTTACTTAGCCCCTACTATGTGCCAGGTATTGCGCTGGGCACAGGGATGGGGAGACAAAGAATGAAACAATTCATACCTTCAAAGATTTTACATCCTAATGGTACATAACCCTGGATCAGAGTTAACAATGCACCTGGTTTGTGCTAGAGGATAGAGAAGACTCACTGCCATGAGGGTGTGTGTTAGGGAGTGGAAGTGTATTTATCAGACCAGTGACAGATTCCTGCAGGTTTTCTTTCCCTCTTACCATTAAAA
Source organism: Notamacropus eugenii (assembly GCF_028372415.1). Lineage (NCBI taxonomy): Eukaryota > Metazoa > Chordata > Mammalia > Diprotodontia > Macropodidae > Notamacropus > Notamacropus eugenii. The sequence goes on from NC_092875.1 coordinate 80,470,173, forward strand.
AATGCATTGATGTCTTTTGTTTTTACAGTACTTCCATCTCTGAAAAATCTCTTGCCCCTTCTCTACTCCATCCCTTGGAAAAGAATAAAAAAGAAAAAGAAAAAAAACCCATTAGTGAAATTAATCAATACATCAGCTGAGTCAAAGTTTATTTAGTGTTCATTACCCATAATCCCCTACCTTCAATAGAAGAAAGGAAGGGGCATTTTTTTACCTTCTGGGGCCAAACTTGGTCATTTTAGTTATGTAGCTTTTAGTTTGTGGTTTATTTGTTTTTGATGTTTTTCCTTTCATTTACAGTTATATCACTGTATACATTTTTCACTGATGGTTTTAAGAGCCAACTAGAAGGATGAAGTACTTTGTGTGTTTGACAATCAGGAGCTATTCATAGGTTCTTGGACTAGGGAATGAGAAGTTAAAAACTGGACTTCAGGAAGGTTAGCTTGGCAGCAAAATGAAGGGTGGTTCAGAGGCAAGAGAAAATTCTGTTAATGCAATAGTCTGAGCCTCAAGGGGCAGGAGCACCATGGGGGCATTGGGAATAGAAGGCACAAAGACTGAGTGCCAGGAGAATGTCCCCCTTACCCCTACCCCTTACCAGAGTGTATTATCATTCAAGAGTTGGAGAATCTTTAGAGAAGCGGCCAGGGATTACCAGTTGGAAACCCTTACCTCTGGAAAAAAATATGAGAGAACTGGAATTGTCCAGTTTGGAGGAAAGGGCCAAAGGGCAGAGACATCTTAATCGCAGATAAGAGCATAAAGGATTTTTCCGAAGAGTATGTGGACAAGTTGTTCTGTTCATTGAAGAACAATGAGTTTACATTAGTGGGAGGAGAGTCCCTTAGGTTCTAAGTGCAATAAAATCCTCCATCAAGCTGATGAAATATTGGAGTGAGTGGCCATAGGACCCTCTGTCCCTAAAGATTTTGAAAAAAAGAGAATTAGAAAATTAACTGACTGACTGAATGAATAAGTGAATGAATGGATGGACAAAGAAAAAACCATTTATGTATTTATAATCGTACTAAGCTGAGGCTATGTGTATAAAAGCAAGACAATCTCTGCCTTCAAGGAGATTACATTCTAAAAGGGAGAGACAACACATATAAGGGAGTGATGGTTAGGGAAGGGTGTTTTGATCTGGGGAGTTAACTGGATGGTGAGAAGTCAGTTGATTTGCTTTTTCTAGAAGTAATGGTAGAGTTAATTTGATTACTGTTGAGTGGGAGGGAGGGCTTGCAGAAGTAGAAGGGGAGAAGAGAAAGGCAGTATGTTGGAAAGTGGTCTTTGTGAAAGAGCATAGTTAGATCTGATACCAGCTACATCTAGTGAGGTCTCACTGATCAGACCAGGAAGGCCAAAATTCTTCCAGGGTATGTTATCTGCCTCCAGTTGGAGGCAGTAGCAACAGCTTCCTCGGATTAGACAGCAATAATAAACCCCTTTCAATTCAAATGCTTGAAGACAGCCTCATCTACCCCGCTAATTCTTCTCAAAGGCATACTAGTGCATTGTTGGTAGAGCTGTGAATCAGTACAACCATTCTAGAAAGCAACTTGGAATTATGTAAAACAAGTGGCTAAAACCTTCCTGTCCTTTGACCCAGAGATGACACTACTAAATACTTACCTCAAGGAAGTCACTGACCAAAAGAAGGGTTCCATCCATGTACACTAAAATATTTTTAGCAGCCCTTTGCTACTGCAAGTAGCAAGCAATGTAAAACTAAGTAGATCCTCCTAGGTTGGGTAATTGTTAAATAAATTGTGATTTGCATGGGTCTATTTGAGTATCATGGTCTGTAAGAAACAAGGATCATGATGAATATAGAGAAGGGAAAGACATGAACTGACGCAAGCCCAATAGCTACTACCAAGTAAATGGAAAGTACCACAATTACAAAACAATTGAAGATGAATATTATGAAATTATAAAGAACAAAGGGTGGATTGTAGAGTGAAGAGGATTTAGGCTTGATGTGAGGGAAAATGTCCTAAAAATTAGAGCTCTTTAAAAGGGGAATGGGCTGCCTCAGGAGGTAATGGGTTCCATCTCTTTAACTGAGAGCTGAATGACCCTTTGGGCTGTTGCAGATGAGATGTGAGCATGGGATGATCTTGACGTTTGCATCCTACTCTGGGATTCTGAGATTATAGAAAGGGGCACTTGCCCAAGAGATCACATAGCTAGTTGCAGAGCTAGAATTGAACCCCAGGTCTCCCGAATCTCAGTCTGGCACTCCTTGCACTTCACTGTGGGAAGCTAGAGGTGCGATGTAGAGTGCTGAGCCTGGTCAGGAAGATCTGAGTTAAAATTCAGCCTCAGATACCTACTAGATGTATAACCTTGGGCAAGTCACTTAAACCTCTGTTTCCCTCAGTTTTCTTAACCATAAAATGGGATTGTTATTAATAATATATTATAATTAATGTATCAATAATATACCATTATATTAATTAATCAAATCATATAATTAATTAATATAATATATTAATAATATATTATATTATTATTATTAATAACACCATACAGAGTTGTTATGAGGATCAAATGAGATATTATTTGTAAAAAGCACTTAGTACAATGCCTGACACATAGTTGACACTATATAGGTGCTTATTCCCTCTCCTGCCCCCTACACATGAAGATATTCTTAAATGTTACTGTGGGTAAGTTGAATCTTTGTGAGGAAGAGGCAAATTTGGCTGAGTTATTAAAATAAACAGATCAGCAAAATGTGATTGCAAATCTAAGAAGACCAGCACATCTCTGTGGTTTACAGAATGATGGAGACAGGGACTGAAGTTAAAAGTACAATATTGTCCCTCTTGGTCACTCCCTCAACTCTCACTAGAAGGTTGGTGATGGTTATCTTAAAGTTTCTGGAGGTAAATACCCCCAAAACTAGTCCGTGAGCCCCTACCTGTTTCTTTCCTATGAACAATCATCCAAAAGACACACTTTGTTCGAAGGAAAGGAATTCAGTAAGATGACAAGATTAGAACAACAGTCGCAGAACATTCTCCCCAGAAACCTTAGACACACTTTATCACAAAATACAGTGTCATTGGTAAAAGTAGGTACAAACTTAGTACAACAGTCATGATGCACATGGGTGCAGATAACATATTGCCAAAGCTCCTCTGGTGAATTGATAATTTGTGAAATTATGAAACAGGGACTGGTTCTTTGAATACTCATTAGGAAAGACCACAATTGGCAGCGAGAAATGGGGTGGCAACTGTACTTTAATAAGCACAAAGGGTACGAACGCAAACAGCACAGAAAATACTGAGACAAGTAGCAAGAAGAGGGGAAGGATGCAGATACAGAGGGTGGTATAGGGAGAGGAGATGGGATGGAGAAGTAACTTCAGGGAAGAGGATGGGGGGGGTGAGAGGCAGAGAATATCATTGATGTAACCATGGATCAGAGTTGGGAGCACTAGGTACCATGGACCCTTAGGAAATGAAAGAAGGCTCAAAGGCAAGAATTTGAGGTCTCATTTTTATGGGGTGTTTTTTGGGGAAAACAGACCAACTCTTATCTGTGCCACCTTGGGGTTAGTTCAGTAACATATCCAAATCATCTCAAAGTTAACAGTAAAAATTCAGTCATCATCTCAAAGTTATTAGCTCCTTTTGATGTTCTGCCAGTCCATAGTTGTGGAAGTCTGGATTTTATCCAGAATTTACATATCCTAAGGCTAGAAACCTTGACAGCAGTGCCTAGATGGCTCTCCCTGATTTAGTATATATTACCAGGATTTGAATTTTGGTCAATATATAATACAATTTGTAAGTTTTGTTCCTTTGATCTTTGGGACAGTTTGTACATGACTTCCAGGTTTCCTTTTGAAATCGTATTTCCTGTTACTTTCCCTTAATACTGGCTACTTATAAACTTACTATACTGACTAGAAGAGGAGGAGGTGGTCAAGGGGAACCAGAACAAGATATGGTTTTCACCCATCTGGTGCCATCTGGTTAGGTTATGAACCCCCTCCCACATTTCCAGTCTTTTTACACCTAAGTTCCCCACATGTATTCTTCAGTCCTGGCTGTTCCACAAACAAGACACTCTGTCTTTCCACTCTGGGCACTTTCTCTGACTGTCCCTCATGCCTGGAATGTTGTCCCTCTTCCACTCCACCTACAGACCTCTCTGACTTCCTTTAAGTCCCAACTAAAATCTCATCATTTATTGGAAGCCTTCCTCAATGCCTCTTAATTCTGATGCCTTCCCTCTGCTAATTATTTCCTATTTATCCTGTATATAGCTTGCTTTGCATATTTTTTGTTTACATGGTGTCTCCCCCCATTGGACTGTGAGCTATTTGAGGACAGGGACTGTCTTTCATCTCCTTTTGAATCCCCAGGGCTTAGCATGGTGCCTGGTACTTAATAAATATTAATAATATTAATAAATATTTATTGACTGATTGATTGGGGGGGGAGGAGAAAAATCTCTTTTCCTCCTTCAAGTGAATAGCTCAATTTTCCTCCAACTCTTGGCTTTCTCTTCATCTTTCTTGAATTGCCAACTGTCTTCAAGGCATAGCTATTTAAAGTTTTCAAGAGTATGGTCAGTTTTTTGGTTGTTGTTTCTTGTTTGTTTGTCCAAAGGCCAACCACCCTTTAATGTCATCAGGGGAAGGTATCCACTTTTCCTACAAGGATGGGTCGTTTCCATCATCTGTCATTATATTTTATGACTACATCAAAGTATCCCCTCCTTACAAAAGTGAGAAACCTAAGTGACTCTTGGCTCCCTAAAAGCAAAAATAATTGAGCTTGAGAGATAGGCAAAGATGTCCCTGGGACAGAGACAGCTTCACTAAGTTATCCTGTGGCATCTTGGAGTCCAGGTTCCAATAGCAGCATTGTTCACCAGCTATGTGATCTTGGGTAAGTCCCTTCTCTCTGAGCCTCCGTTTCTTTGGCTATCAAGTAGGGATAATAATAAGAGTTAACATTTAAAGTTTGTAAAGCATTTTATATTTGTTATTTCATTTGATCATCTTATGAACTCTGGGAAATAGACACTATTATTTACCTCCACTACAGATGAAGAAACTAAGGTTTTGAAGGTTATGTGACTTACCCAGGTTTACACAGCTGGTAAATATCTGAGGCAGGATTTGAACTTCTTGCCTCTGATAGATAGTGTTCTATCCACTACACCACCTAGTTGCCTGTAAGACACCAATACCTGCACTATTTATCTCAAATGGTGGCTATTCAAATGACATGTTTATGAATTTCTTTATAAGCTGCAAAGTTGGCATAGGGACATGTATCTTTTGTTATGCAGAGACTAGAGATTTCTGTGTGAGTCCAAAATCTTCTGGACTGAAGTGAGTAGTAGATAAGAGGTGAGGAAAGGAACTTAAGGGACTGAAAAGGTATTCAGAGGGGAAAGAGTGCCTGAAAAAATGCTCCACATAAATTTTGTTCTTTTTTCAAGGAGTGGATACAGTAACTGAACTAAGGGGCTTCCCACCTGGGGAGAAGAAGGAGGTGACTGCAGAGACCTGCACCCATGCTACACTTTCCACATGGAATCTAGAAACCATTCCTTCTACCTTGCAGTGGGACCCAGACTCCTGCCAAGATCTCCTCCAAAATTCCCATTGTGAAGGAGATCAGGAAGAAACATGGAGGAATAGGGATTCCTGTTCTATTCAGTGGCCATCTGAATTGCTACGCAAGGACCCAGATGAGATCAAAAGAAGTGTCCTTGTGAAGGGGTTGACTACAGCCATGGACATGGATGTCTTCCAAACAGATATACTGGAAATGGACATGAAAGGGAATGGCAGCCTTATCAAATGGAGCCAACCTACAGAGTTTCTGAAATTCCCATGCCCAGAACAAGAGCTCACAGGGAGTGGCACCCAGGCAGGTGACATCCGAGCACAGCTCATGGCAGATGGAATATACTCCAATGTCGCTGTGAAGACTTTGCCTGGAAGACTAGGGAAAGGCAGGGAAGTGGTCATGGAAACACTGGAGGGGGAGATATCATGAGAAAGGGCCACGTTGCCCATCCTTGTGGAAAGGTGTCTAGCCTTCTGTTAGTGGGAGTTAAAAGACATCTACTCTGAAGACTGAAGTTTAGAGCAGCCCCCCCCTAAGCTCAGGGACAAAAAGGAAAATAATTTCATGGAATTCTACTCCTCTATATATGAAGGGAAAATGTCAAGGTTGAATAGTGATAAAGGCTCAGGAATAATAAACACATTGATACAAGTTAAATAATTTAGTATTTCATAGCATAAATCTCATTAGAGTCCCTTTCCCCTACCCTAACCTAGCATTTCACAGAATCTTAAAGGAAGGAGGGAAATAAGAAAAAAAAACAAACCCAACACCATTTATTAAGTACCTACTATATGTCAGGTACCATGATCAGCACTTTACAGATATTATCTTATTTGGTCCTCACAACAATGGGGTAGGTGCTATAATTATCCCCATTTTTCAGATGAGGAAACTGAGGCAAATAAAGAGTAAGTGACTTACCCAGGGTCACACAGCTAGTAAGTATCTAAGGAAAGATTTGAACTCAGGTTTCCCTGACTCCAGACCTAGTGTCGTATCTATTGTGCAACTTAGCTATCTCTGGAAAGAGATTGGGAAAGAATCTGCTCTGACCCATATTTAAAAAGGAATCTCTTCTACTATTTGCCAACAAGTGGTTATACAACTTCCAATTGAAGATTTTTTGGGAAGGAGGATCCTCAATGTCCTAGATTTGGGCCAACCCTAATTGTTTGGAAGTCCTTCCTTATATTGAACTGAAATCTGCCTACGAGCTAGGTGCCCCAGTGGATAGAGTGCCAGGCTTGGAGTCAGGAAGACATCTTCCTGAATTCAAATCTGGCCTCAGACACTTACTAGCTATGTGACCCTGGCAAGTCACTGCACCCTGTTTGTCTCAGTTTCCTCATCTTTAAAAGGAGTTAGAGAAGGAAATGGCAAACCTCTCTAGTAACTTTGCCAAGAAAACCCCAAATGAGGTCCCAAAGAATCAGAAACCACTGAAAATGATTGAACAAAGATCTGCCTTAGTACAATTTCTACCACAGCTTCTGGTTCAACTCTCTGGAGCCAGACAGGACAAGTGTAATAACCCTTTTCCACATAACTTCCCTTCAGGTACTTGAAGACAATGATCATGGTGCCCCTAAGACTCACCTCCAAGCTAAACATTCACAGAGCCTTCAATTAATCTTCCCACAGTGTGGATATTAGTTCCCTTGCCATCCTGACTGCCCTCTTCTATATTTGGCAGTACATAACACCAACAATGTTATGGCTAAAATATGGTGCTTAGAATGGAGTACAGTTCTCCAGATATGATCTGATAAGGACAGAGGACAATGGAACTTTGACCTCCCTAGCCTTAGATACTGTGCTTCTCCCAAGAGTCACCCCCCAATAATGGACATTATGCCTCAGTAAGATACCACCTAGTATCATTTTAGGGGTTTTTGTTTGTTTGTTTTTGGTTGTCATGCCAAACTGCTGTCTTACAGCACTTAAGATTTTTTTTCACAACATGACTAATGTGGAAATATGTTTGACATGATAGTACATGTATAATGTATATCAGATTGCTTGCTCTCTTGGAAAGGGGAGAGGGAAGTGAGGGACAGAGAAAAAATTGGAACTCAACATCTTACAAAAATGAATGTTGAAAACGATCTTTACATACAATTGGGGAAAAAATACTATTTAGTTAAAAACAAGAAATGCATAGTATGATACGAAGATGGGCTTACCACAATGCCTCACATGTAGAAGGTGTTTAATAAATGTTTATTGAGCGATTGATTGATCCATATGGTAAGAAGGAGGGATGATGGGTGGATAGCCATAGTACCCCAATGCAATGCTGGCAGAAAGTGAGGAAGGTGAATGGATTCCGGATGGTGAACTTTTGGAAGGTGGGTGAGAATATCATAAGATGGGCATCCATGAGTAGATTATTATTTGCTTTATTATTAGAGGGAACTTGTAAAATGATGAGATCTTAGATCCCTTTGAGTACAGTATATATGAATATATATGCCAGGGACTGTGCGCCAAGCATTGGAACGACAAAGACAAAACCGAAAAAGCATCCTGCCCTCACCTGGCTTTCCCTCATTATGCTAACTAGTTTCTTGAATGTTCTTCTTCCTCATCTCAATCTCTTCATGTATAGGAGGTGCTTAATAAATGCATCTTGGTTAGATCATACTGGATCTTTATTTCTTTGACTATCAAACATTGCATATAGTACCTTTCAAGTAGTAGGTGTTTAATAAATGTTGCTTATTGGTTAAAAAAAACAACTTAAGGTTTACTCCCCGCGCCATATTTTTAGTTTTTTCATTTTCTTACCAAATACAGAGGCTACCAAAGACGGTTCTACTCCTCAAATTTATGCCAGGCAGTCCTTTCATACCACAAAAATGGGCTCTTTGACAGTATGAGTAATTTATACTACTATATAACCCAAGGCCCAGGGTCTACCTGCAGGTATCAGACTCTTCATTTAACATTTAATCATGTCTGAGACAGACAGACAGACAGAGAGACAGCCTTGATGATTATTAGCCCTTCTATGTGTAGGGAACAGATTGGCCTTGGCAGACTTGGCAGACTTCCTGACTTGAGTCTTGGATCAGCATTAAAGATACCACTTCTCACTTTTCTGCCTCTTGGCCAGTGGGACAGGATGTGGTTTTCATTTTAGATAATCTTCACTCACATTTCTCTTCTTTGAAGCACAAATTATCATCTTTCCATATTCCCCATCTTCCTTGGGTCAGTAATTTTCCATTCCCAGTTCAATGAATCCTATCATACACAAGATACCACCTGTCATGAGATTATTTTCAGTTTTGAGGTCATTCTTAATTAAGCTTGTTGGATTCCACATTAATTGTTTTATGCCACCATGAAGGTTGCTGCCACTGGGTGACAGGAAAGGTGGCAGACGTTTCCTAATGGAGATTGAACCATCTGGCCATCTCAGGAAGGTAAAAATGGAACCTGCACTGACAGCATACATGAGATTCTGAGTCAGATTTTCAATAATAATGAAGGTAACTCCTTAAATTTAAAAGATTGTAATATATATATATATAAAATAAGCTACCAGGCCATTTTCAAAGATGTCGAATATAAGATTACACAGACTGTCCCAAAAGCCATTAAAGCTTAAAACTGCACTGAGACTTTTGGGATACCTGTATAGGCAACTAACAAAAATATAAAACCAAAAGCCATTCCTCAACAGATAAATGGTCAAAAGATACGAACAAATTTCTGTTGCAAACTATGAACTAATAGAGAAAGGCAAATCATCCTAACCCTGAGGTTTGATTTCCCATTCCACAAATTGGCAGTGATGGGAACAGGAAGCTATGACTTGGTACAACCATTCTGGAAGGCAATTTGCACTTATGCCAAGATAGTGACTAAAACGTCCATACTCTTTGACTCTTGTCATATACCACAAAAAGGAAGGTCTCATATACACCAAAAGATTTAAAACAGCGCTTTACGAGAGCAAAGACCTGGGGTGGGGGGAATAAGTGAATAACCTATGGAATGACTAAAGCAGTTCAGTTATATGCCTGTAATAGAACGTTACCATGTCTGCTGTGAGAGACAAATATGATGAATATAGAGAAGCCTGGGAAGATGAAAATAGATGCAAAATGAGGTAAGCAAAGTCCAAAAAAGAGCACATATATAAAATAACTAAAATAAAATAATGGAAAAAAGAACAAAGCCATCAAAACTGAAGGCTGTGAAATTATAATGACCATATAAATTATAATAACCTGCCCCCCTCTTCTCCACCTTCTTTTCAGAAGCTGGGGGACTGTGGCTGTAGAACACTGTATATTATGTCAGAGTTTCTCAACGTTTTGGTTTTTGTCGGATATTTTTTTCTTTATTCTTTGTTATAGGGGATGTCTAACTGCCTCCAGTGGGGAGAGAGGGATACCTTGGAGAATGTAGATTATATATAAAAAAGAGATAACAAAATGTATTTTTAAAAAACACTGCAGTTTTAAATTGTATAAATAAGACATACCATGTAGGACAGATTTACAAAATTATCATAAGAAGATTTTATTCACAACTGCGTAGAAATATATTCTGTTTATAATCTCCCTTTGCCATTCATTAATTCTCTGACTGCCTGATTCAAAGTAATGTATCATCAGCCTGAAGGACAGTCTTGGGTGTTAAATGCTTGGCATTTATTTCTAAGGTTCTTTCTACTCCTAAGAGTCTGTGATTCCATGCAATTCTTAGCAGGAAAAACAAGGGTGTGACCAATCCAAAAGTCCTTCTGGTAGGTTTCCTCCCTTTTTCTCTCCAGAAGAGGGAAAAACCTTCTTGAGCCCCCTCTGGGTTAAATGTTTGATATCAGAATGTGTATATCCTGGGTGCAGTCCAACTGAATAGCAGAAGGAGGTGTTATGGGAAATTTGGGAGGAAAGGAGGAGAAACCAACTTGGCTCAGTTATCAGCCCTGGTAGAGACAAAGTATGCAGTCGTCTTGGACTGAGAATCAACTGCAGACTTTGTGTCAGTTTTAGGAACTTTATTATTCAGGGCAAAGGGACTGAAACAAATGTAGAAACTCACTTCTATGTGTCCTGTGTACATATCAGTTTTGAACCAACCTAAGGCTGGGCACCACCACCCTGATGCAGGTCCTCAACTTCTTACACCTAAATTATTGAAATAGTCTGCTAATGGGCCTTCCCGTAATAAGTTTCTCCCCACCCTAACTGATGCTCCATTCAGCTACCAAAGTGATTTTCTTAAAGTGCAGGTCTGACCAAATCAACTGCCCTACTTAATAAACCCCAGTGGTTCATCATTGTCTCCTGGATCAGATATAAAATGCTCTATTTGGCATTCAATTCCCTTCATGACCTACCCTCCCTGAAACTTTTCCAGGCTTCTAGTACCTCCCTCCCTCCCTTATATTCTTTGATCCAGTGGCATTGACCACCTGGCTGTTCCATGAAAAAGACACTCCATCTCTCTGCTCCAGGCATTTTCTCTCTCTGTCCCCCATGCCTGGAATGTTCTCCCTCCTCTGTTCTGATAACTAGCTTTCTTCAGGTCTCAGCTAAAAATCCCACCTTCTAAGGAAGTCTTCCCCAACTCCTTTATATTTCAGGTGTCTTCTTTCTATTAATTATTCCCTATGTATCCTGTATAAAGTTTGTTCACATTTGCTTGTTGTCTCCCCAGTTAGATCGTAAACTTCCTGAGAGCAGGGACTGACTTTTGTCTCTTTTTGTATGCTTGGAGCTGAACACAGAGTGTGGCACGTAGCAGGTGCTTAATAAGCATTTGACTAACTTTAGTTTATTGACTAAAACAAAAATGGGGTATGGAGTGGGAGGTGACTCAGATATTATAAATAAATAAAGTTTATGGAATTCATTTCTTAAAGCAATTTCTGAAAATCTAGGGAAAAAAAAATCTGATTCTGAATGGTTCTTGTAACAGCTTAAGAGCTAAGTTTTTGAGGAACAGTAAGCTTCTGTCCTTGCCTGCTCTAACATTGAAGAATTTTCCGGATTTGAACTTGGTGGCCCTCGTCCCAGCAGCCTGATCCCAGTTCATGGGTTTACAGAATCCTTTCCCTGACTTGAATACTGCTGGCTAAAAGACAGAGATGTGCTTTTTCTTTTTCTTTTTTCTGAGCTAAACTACTTTATTAAGTCTTAAGTTAGGAACTCTGCCTGCTTTTTTTCAGCTGTTTTCCAAAGTAATTCTCATGAGGGGCAGCTCCTTCTTTGTCTTTCCTTCTTGGGAAAACCCCAAGTGAACTTCCCCAGTCACATCTGGGCTTTTCTGCTCTTCCGACTTCTTGCCTGCCCTCCCTCTGTAGTTCCTCTTCCCTGCATGTTCTAAAGTTAACAATCAATAGCCTTGGACCGCTAGACTCTTTAGAAACTGCATTTCAGAAAATGTACTATGTGTCTCTCTCTGCATCTGCATTAGATACAGAGTTTAAAGTCACAGCAACCCTTACACTGAAAGAACAATGATCTGTCAATTGGTTTCATCCCACTCAGAAATGGAGTTTAACTTTATTCTTTTCTTGGAGTGGAGGACCTTGTCACTGCTGTGGCTCTGTGTACTGGGTTTCCATCATAGTCTTGATTTTAAGAAAAGAAAATGTGATTTCGTTTCTAGGAAAATTGAATAGGCTTTTTTTGTGTTGAATAATTTAGATAAGGTGTTATATACGTTGAGCAGGTGGCATGCAGTTTGGGACATTATCATTTTTGCTTGTATCATTTTATATTTCATCTTTACGTTATTGAAGCATTTTTAATCATTAAAAAATCTGACTAGGTATTTGAAAACTGGTATGTATGAATACTTTTCTAAGGATCCTAAAGACAAACTAAAATTTGAAAGGAATCATGAAAACTTAGAATTGTCCAAACTCGTCTCCTACAATGAGGAAACAGGCTGAAATAAGTTTAAGTGACTCTCCAAAACCACACAGTATCAGAACCCGGGTTTAGGAAACCAGGCTTCCTAACTCTAATTCTAATGGCAAGTAAGTTTTTCCTTATAATTTTGTGAAAATAGGTTCTAAAAATTTTCTTGACAAGCCTGTAATCTGTGAAAATTTATATATGTGTATATATACATATGTATATATAGTATAGCAAATATCTATTCAATACAACATATTTTGAAAAAATACTTGTGTTTTCTTTAAACTATTGGCTAATAAAAATAGATAGCATTTGTATTCTGCTTTTAAGTTGCAAACACTTTACAAATATCTCATTTTATCCTTACTACAATCCTGGGGTATGTAGGTCCTATTATTATCCTCATTTTGTAGATAAGGAAAATAAGGCTAACTAATTAGGTTGCGATCACTCAGCTAATAAGTATCTGAGGCTAAATTTGAACTTAATTGTTCCTGATTGTAGGTCCAGGATGTTATCTACTGCACCACCTTCCTGCTTATAAAACCTAGGTGTAACCCAGGGATAACCCTGGTGAGGCCTAGAGGTACAGTCTCCCTGCAAATAATGAACTGAGAGACAGATTATATGTACACACACACACACACACACACACACACACACACACACACACACACACATATGTATAGGGGTAATCCTAGGAGAAGATTGAACTAATTAGCCCCCTTTTCTTGTCAGAATCCAATTACGCCTGTAAGGAAACCCTTCTGGGGACATCATCCTCAGCCATCAGCTTGTGAAGTGTACTGGGTTTCTCTTAGGAGAAGGGAAGTCAGGTGGTTCAAACACCAGTTGTTTAGCCTGGCCCTGGGTGCCCTCTCTAAACTTGGAGGAAATTCCAATGAAGGGAGGGCCAGGCACTTTGAGCCAGTGCCTCCCCAGAATGCAGTCTTGTCACAGGTTGGAAAGGTAAAAGAGTTAGCTTAGGTCCTTCCCACCAAAAACCTGTTATACAAAAGACAATCAGGGATAGCTAGCAAACATATTTATCCAAATAAACTGGAAAACAGAAATCAGTGCAGTTTATATAGATTAGGGAAGACAATAGAATACACAGGAGCAAACAGGCTTTTCAATTCAGGAATGAGATAAAATCTCAGTTCAGCCAAGAACAGAATGATCTCACCTGGAAAGCCTGCTATTAGCAATTTCTGGGGGTGTAGGTGCTGGAAATCAAGGTAGGAATGGGGAGAGGGCTGGCTTTGCTCACATAGCTAGAGTGCTTCCACTAGTCATTCCAAAATTTGCCCCTTCTCTCAATGAAGTTTCTCTCATGTGGCTCAGAGCCAGTCAGGAGTCCGATCTTCCTGCGCATGTAATAGGGCTGTCCTTCTGGGAACAACCCAACTCACCTGGGGCACCAGCAAATAATTATTAAGCATGATCACATGCAAGTTACCATGGTAGGTATTTAAAATACAAAGACAAAAATCTCTGGTTCTCAAAGAATTTAGGTTCAGCTGGGGAAATACACCACGTACACAGACAGATGAATAAATAGGAAGTAATCTGAGGGGGAGTAAAGGCACTGCATAAGAGGAAACCTAGGATAAGGATCCTAAGAGGTGGAGGTGAACAAGGAACACATACCAGGGACTGAGGACAGCTTATGTCAAGGCCTAGAAATATGAGACAATGTCAAGTTCAGGGAACAACTATTAGGCCTATTTGGCTGGAATGTTGAATGCATGAAATAAGTCTGGAAAGACAGTCTGGTATCAGGTTGTAAAAGACTTTAGATCCTAGACTGAGGAGTCAGTATTTTATCTTAAGAGCAATAGGGATCCCCAGATGATTTCTATATAAGTAACATAGTCAGATCTATGCCTTAGGAAGAGTATTATGTTAGCATGGGAGAAAAGAGACTGGAAACAGGCAAACAGGGGACTATTATAATAGAAAAGGGAAGAGGTGTTGAATTAGGGTGGTAGTGAGTGGAGAGAAATGGATGCAAGTGATGCTGTGGAGCTGGGGACTTGGCAACAGAATGGAGAGGGGGTGTAAAGGAGAGGGAAGTATCTGGGATGATAGCAAGGTTTCAATATTTAGTGACTAGAATGGTGGTATGGGTTCATTAGGGGGAAGATAATGAGTTCTGCTTTGGACATATTGACCTTGAGATATTAATGGGGACATCCAGATGGAGATGTCTGGTGAATGTTTGGCAATATAAAACTAGAATTCAGCAGATTAGAACTGTATAGATGTGGGAGTTATCTGCATATGGTTGGTTGTTGTCCTTCATCTTCGAAGAGGACCAAAATGACATCACTATTGTAAAGTGAAATTTCAGTGTGTCTGATTGTGGTTGATCAGACCAATACAAGCTTGGAATGCTCTACCACAGGTTGGGCACAGATAGTCCATGTGAATATTTGGGGTGGATATCCCAAATTTGCGCATGCTACATTTACTTTGTGCTGTGTCAATTCTGCTTTGCTCAAAGAGCACAGAACCTTTTCTTATGTGGGCATGCTATGCTGAGTGGTCCTGTGCCAGTGTCTCCCATGTTGCACAGTCAAATTCAAAGTTCTTGAGAGAGACCTTGAGAGTGTCATATGGATGTCTGCATATAGGTGATAATTAAACCCATGGGAGCTGGTGAAAGTAAAGAAAAGAATGTTGAGAGTGGAGAGAAGAGACCCAGGACAGAACTTTGGGAACTATTCATAGTTGGGGGGAGTTAAGGATGATCTAGGAAAGGAGTCTGAGAAGGAGTGGGTTTTTAGACAAGAGAAGCTGAAGAAATAAGTATCCTGAAAACTGTGTGAGGGAATGGTTGAGAAGACTAAAAACTGTAGAGAGGTCATGTAGGATTAAGGACTGAGAAAAACCTATCCAACTTGATGGGTAAGAAATCCCTGATGACTCTGGAAAGAGGAGCTTCAGTGGAGCTGATAAGATTCAGAAACCAGGTGTCAAGGGGCTAAGAAATGAGCTGGATTTACAGAGAGAAGACTTTTCCTAGGACTTTGTTTAAAAGAGAGAGAAGAACAATAACTTGAGAAGATGACAGGATAAAAGAAAGGTTTTTAAGACAGGGAGGCCTGACTATGCGTGTAGGAAACAGTCAAGGATCTGAGCTGAGTAGAGACTGAAGAGAGGGAAGATTCATGAGCAAAGGAGGAAGCTTTATACCCGAGGAGAGAAAAGGGGAGGGGACAAGAAGGCACACATACAAGGGTTGACTTTGGCAAAGAGAAGGGCACAGTTAGTATGGTTAAGCAACTCCCTCCAGTGGCATAACGCAGGATGTGAGTAGGAGCAAAGAAAGAAGATTGTAGGGATAACCCAGGATTAGGGACAATGTATGGGTGGGGACACGTGAAGGGGACAAGGGGCAGTGTGAGACTGAACTGGTCAATGACAGGGCCAAGACTAACGTGGTAAAGTCAGGATAAAGAAGGTGTGATGGATTGGGAGAACCTATTCTCTCTATAGGTTTAGGAGGGGGTGAAACAGAGGGAGAAATGGAGGGTCAGGAAGTTAGAATCAGAGAGAAACTTCAGAGTTTCAGGATCATGGAGGCAGCATAGTAATGAGATCCAAGGTATGACCCTGTGGTTTACTGACATGGAGTAAAGACATATAGGTATTGAAGTGCAGAGGGGCTAGGATGTTTGAGAGGACATCAAAATCTGTGCTAAAATTTTCAAGTATTAGGGCAGAGGTTGGAAGCAAGAAACCTGTGTCACAGGTATATACACAAATCTTTGAAAAAGAAGGGAGAAGAGCACCCTAGAAGCCAGTGGATGACAGAATCTGAATAGGGTGATTGTTGTTGAGTCATTTCCAACTCATTGTGACACCATTTGGGGGTTTTCTTGGCAGAGATACTGGACTGGTTTATCATTTCCTTCCCCAACTCATTTTACAGATGAGGAACTGAGGCAAACAGGGTGAAGTGATTTGCCTGGTCACACAGCTAGTTAGGGTCTGAGGTCAGATTTGAAGGAAGAGGAGTGTTCCTGACTTTAGGCCCCCAACTCAATTCATTGTACCACCTAGCTGCCCTGATAAGAGATGGCTGTTGTTCAGTTGTTCAGTAGTGTCTAACTCTGCATGAACCCATGGATCTTCCACTGTTTCTCAAAGTCTGTCCAAGTTCATGTTCATTGTGTCCATGAGACTATCTATCTATCTATCTATCTCATCTTCTACATTTTCCTTTTGCCTTTCCTCTTTCCCAACATCAGGGCTTTTTCTAATGAGTCTTATCTTTTCACCATGGCCAAGGTAAGTATTTAAGCTTCAGCTTCCATATTTGACCTGTTGAATAGACTGAATTAGTTTCTTTAAGTATTTGACTGATTTGACCTCCTTGCTGTCCAAGAGAATCTCAAAAGTCTTTTCAAGCACCACAATTCAAAAGTGTTTACACTACAGCACTAACCCATCTCTCACAACCATATGTTGCTACTGGAAAAACTGCCCAGATTTGCCATAGCTTTCCTTCCAGGGAGCAAGTGTCTTTTAATTTCACGGCTGCAGTCACCATATGCAGTGATCTTCGAACTCAAGAATACACAGTCTGACGCTGCTTCCATGTCTTCTTCTACTTGCCAAGAAGTGATGAGATCAGTTGCCAAGATCTTAGGTTTTTTTATATTTAGAATGAGAAAGACAAGAGATCTCCAAGAAAATCAGAGATATAAAGGGAAAGTTTTATGTAAAAATGGGCTGACAAAAGGTAAAAGCAGTAGAGATTTAACAAAAACAGAAGAGATTAAGAAAAGGTGGCAAAAATAAATAAAAAAACTATACAAGAAAGATCTTAACATCACTGATAGAGATGGATGGAATCTCTACAGAAGAGAGGTTACAAAGTGATAGAAAAAGAGGGGTAATTTGGAAATGGCAGTTAGGAACAAGAAATATGACACACACTTTTCTCAGCCCAGTTGGGATAAGGTGCAGGGATGAGAGGAGCATCCAGCATTGGGTATGGTTGCTGTCCAGGAAGTAGGGTCTCCTGGAGGGTGTTAGGTTGAACATAGAAAGTTGGAAAGAATGTAAGAAAAGATTTGGGTTTCGGATGAGAGGGAGGTACCAGTGAGAACAATAGGCCAGGGAGTATAAAGAATTGGGAGAGGTTGGGAAAAACTAGATAGGACTGAGAGAACAGGGACTGGTAGTATCATAAGAAGATTTTCACTTCAGCAGATAGCTACTCTGAATCACAGGTGTCAGGGGAGGAGGAGTTAAGAATTTTCTAATTACTGTAGAGGAAAAGTTTCAATTGACTAGTGACCCTACTCTACAAGTTCCTGTAGTGATGGAGAACAAATAGCAGTAACCTGTATTCCTCCATAAACAAAGTAGTGGAGGGTGTAGAATCAGTCAGTAAATATCTGATGATTGATTTCCCAGGGACCAAAATAAGCACATACTCCTCGCCATTTCCTTTACACCAACCCAATATAGTAAAAAGTGCAAGTGGCTACACATGGAAGATATGTTGGGACTTCCAATTTGATCTGTGAGATTCTGGCTCTGGCCCCTGAATATTTATAAAGGGCTGGGAGCATTTATTACCTGTGTGACCTTCAGCAAGTTACACTTACTAGCTGAGTAAACCTGGGCAAGTCATTTAACTAAAGTTTCCTCTTCTGTAAAACAGGAGTAACAATATCCCCTGCCCCCAGGGTTATTGTGAGGATCGTATCACATAAAAACGAGTAAAATGCTTCGCAAACATTAAAGTCTTATATAAGTGCTATTATGTAACAATCTCTGGGCCTCTGTTCCGACATCACTCCAGATGATCCCTCACGCCCTCTTCAGCTCCGGAACGAAGAGTTAAGCACGCTGCTCGGAGGTCTGGGGAAGCTGGTTGGAGCAGCTAAGGCTTCTTCACACGTGGCAGTGGGCTTGAAGACGGAGAGGTCTTCACACTCAGTGTCTGAGAGAGGGTGGGGTTGGAGGCCAACCCCCCGGGCTCCCTAGATGGTAAGGGGAGGAGTAGATGCAGGGGCAGGGGCCGAGGTGTCAGCGGCACCCCCCACCTAACAGGGTGATGCTCGGGGTTTAGAGAGGCTGCCCTCCACTTCTGACGTTCTGTGACTCCTGGGTGAATGAAATACCCCATCTAAAAGTCACTTCGGATGGGGACGCACAACCCTAAGACCCAGACGCAGTGCTCGACTCAGCCGCTCTGTGCCGCAGGAAGCCTGGGCACTGGGCCACTTAGGATCGGCTGTTCCGTCCTTTTAAGGCCGGTGCCCGGCGCTCCGGCCGTGGTGGGGTCCTGTTTGTCGGACCCAATCCCGTAGGGCACAAGCCCAGTGTCCTCCCTGCACCCGGGCTGGGACACACAGTGAGCCTCTCCCCAGGCCTCCAGGTCTAGGCTCAAGAGGCGGATCCCTACCAGGCTGGGCTCCGTGGCCGGCTGTGTCGGTTGGGGAAGGGGCAGGTCTGGGGAGGAGGGACCACCCCTTTACGGCCAGAGACCGGTGCTGGGGCGGGGCGGGGCCCGGGCTGGGGGCCTGGAACACGAGGCCCTTTGCGTTAAGGCCGGATCCCGGCGCTAGGTTCATACGGAGTGGGCCGACAGCTTCCGCGGGAGACGCGGTGGCGGGGCCGGCGGGGCTGGCCTGGGCTGGGCTGTGTGCGGAGAGCGGTGGTCGGAGGGCAGAAAGGCGGCTTAAAGGCGAGGCGGCGGGCCGCAGCGGTCAGCCACAGGCCGGGTTCTCTCGCCATGGGCACAGCCTGGGCCGGGAGCCGGAGCCCGAGCTCGAGCCCCCGGGCCCCGCGCCTGCTGGGCCTGGCGCTCTGCGCCGCCGCCGCGCTGCTGCTGCGGGGCCCGGGCCGAGCTGCCGCCTACTTTCCGGAGGAGCGCTGGAGCCCCGAGTCTTCCCTGCAGGCGCCGCGGGTCCTCATCGCTCTCATCGCCCGGAATGCGGCCCACGCGCTGCCCTCGACCCTGGGCGCCCTGGAGAGGCTGCGGCACCCGCGGGACCGGACCGCGCTATGGTGAGGATCCCCATCTCTGCCCCCTGCCCCCTCCCCTGGCGCGGGCCCCTGCCCAGCCGATCCCTGCCCTGAGCGCCGCGTGCCTGTGCCCGTGCAGGGTGGCCACGGACCACAACGTGGACAATACCTCGGCAGTGCTTCGGGAATGGCTGGTGGGCGTGAAGAGCTTGTACCACTACGTGGAGTGGCGGCCCATGGACGAGCCGAGGTGAGGCCTGGGAAGGGATAGTGCAGGAGGCGGAAAGCTGTCCTGCAGGGGCACCCAACCATGGAGACCGCCCCCAGACACACACCGCCGGGTTTCCCTCCTCTCAGCACTCCCCAGAGGGATAGGCTGCCATCTGGTCTGGGGCTCCAGCCTGGCTCTGGCACTAACTTCTTAGGCAATTGTGCCACCCCACAGGTCCTACCCTGATGAGGAAGGCCCCAAGCACTGGTCCAATTCTCGCTACGAGCATGTGATGAAGCTCAGACAGGCAGCCCTGAAATCAGCTCGGGACATGTGGGCAGACTACATCCTGGTAAGAGCCGCTTCCCACCCTTCCCCTTCTTCCCCTCCGGCCCCCATCTCAGCTTCCCATCCTCTTGGCTTTATGAAGGAAGAGGAAGTTGCCTGTCACAAGTTAAAACTGAATGGGTGCTGATCCAAGAGAGGCAGCAAGAATGTTGACCTTGGAGTCCCCAAAACCTGAGTTCAAAATCCACCTCAGATACATATTGTGTGATCTTAGCCAAGTCACTAAACCTCAGTTTCTTTTTCTGTAAAATGTGAATAATAATATTTCATCAGTTAATATATGCTTTGCACACTTGAAGTATTCAGCTTGACCCCTGTGATTTCATTGGTTAGAGGCTTAGAGAGCCTTGGGGAATTGCCTGGGGACTGACTGAAAGGACTCTCCTAGGATCACCCAGACAGTATGCTTCCCAGTCTGTACTTGAATCCTTGGACTTTGAGGCTAGATCTTCATTCACTCTGTGCCACATTGCCTTTGGAACTTGTTTTATAAAGGTCAGGGGGTTTGTTTGTTTGCTTATTTTGGACTGGCTCAGTGATTTTATTGGTATAAAGAACTCTCAGAGGAAGAAACTCCTTGTTCCAGTGCTGCTCAGTCTTTGCTCTGCCATTTATAGTCTTAAGAGAGTTGCCTGGAACACCAAGAATTAAAGTGACTTGCTCAGAGCCACTCAGCCAGGATCCATCAGAAGCTGAACTTGAACTCTTGACTCTAAGGATGCCACAGTACCTCTCCATAAATCATCACCATCATGATCAGAAAGGTCCCATTTGATAAGCAATTAAAATTTAAGTGAAAAAAAATGCCCCATTTGCACCATCAGCGTCCAAGACTGCTTTGAGAGATGCAGGGATCAGGAATCCTGGTATCACTGTGGAGTTGACAGATGTTCCAGGATTTCTTTGGCCCTGGGTAGGTTAGAGTGAGCACCTTTCATGACAGAAGCAGCAGGAGGCAGAGCAGAATTAAGGTTGAGAGTATGACTGCTCTCTCCCTATGGACCTGGAGAGACAAGTCTTTTTTTTTTTTTTAATTTTGTAATGTTTAACAATCACTGCCATACAATTGTGATTTTATCCCCCCCACCTACCCCCCACTCCCCCCCTCCCTCCCCACGACTGCATACAATTCTGTATAGATTCTACATATACTTTCCTATTGAGTATATTTTCACTATAGTCATGCTATGTAGTCAGACTAAGATAAATGAAAGAAATTGTATAACAGATCAGAACATGATACACAAACACATACACATACACAAACATGATCTGCTACAATATGTGAGTGACTTCCATATTTCTCTCTCTGAGTGTGGCAGGCATTTTGCCTTGAGATCCTCCATTGGGATTTTTTTTTTGGTAAGAAGTTCTTGTGTTATTACAAAAATCTAAGTCTACCAGAAAAAACTCTCACACACTGTGGTTGTTGCTGTGCATAAAGTTCTCCTGGTTCTGCTCCTTTCACTCAGCATCAGGTCATATAAGTCCTTCCAGGCCTCTCTGAAGTCTTCTTGTTCATCATTTCTTATGGCACAATAGTACTCCATTACATTCATATACCATAATTTATTCAGCCATTCCCCAATTGATGGACATCCCCTTGACTTCCAGTTTTTGGCAACTACATAGAGTGCTGCTATAAATATTTTTGTACATGTGGGACCCTTTCCCATTTTTATGATCTCTTGGGGATATAGTCCTAGTAGCGATATTGCTGGGTCAAAGGGTATGCACATTTTTGTAGCCCTTTGGGCATAGTTCCAAATTGCTGGAGAGACAAGTCTTGCAGGAGAAGGAGCTGGGCTATATACAGTGCAGGAGAGAATATAGAAACCTGAAATAGCTGGCATCACAAGTGCTTCTTGCTGTAAGCAAACCTGGCATGTGATCATCTAGATATATCAACAGGTAAATTAATTCTTTTCATTTTGCAAAAGGATTGCCATCACCTGCTCCTGCCATCATCCTCACCCCACTGTTCCTTAAAATAGCACATTTCCCTAGTTTTTGCAAGGTCTGTGAATGTAGATACAGAAGCACTTTGAACTGAGGTGATCAGTGTTAGCACCCAGCGGAGACTTTTTGAGGATATTATCTCAGCTTCAGTTTGAATTTGAACTTTGAGTCCTAACTCTGTCACTGGCTAGCCATGTGACCTTGAATAAGCCATGTCCCTCAGATAGGTCTCAGTTTACCCCTCTGTAAAATGGGGAGGTTGGTCTAGATTTTCCTTTAGGTCCTTGTCAGTTCTGATATTTTATGACCTAAAGGGAGATCTTGGGGCAGCTAGGTGGTGCAGTGGATAGAGCACTAGACCCGGAGTCAGAAGGACCTGAGTTCAAATGCAGCCGCAGATACTTAACAGCTGTATCACTCTGTGCAAGTCATTTACCCCTTTTACCTGAGTTTCTCATCTGTAAAATGAACTGGAGAAGGAAATGGCAAACCACTCTAGTATCTCTGCCAAGAAAACCTCAGTGGAGTCACAAAGAGTCAGATATAACTGAAACCACTGAATAGCAACAGATATATATCTTAGATTGAAACTTCCAACCACTACCTTGTCTCATTTAACTAAGTACCTCTAATTGTCATTAAAAAATATGAAATTGAGAAACTACCCCTAAACCAAAAAGCAAATAAATATTCAAATCTACACTCAATTCTCTTTATTGGAATGATGTTAATGGAATCATGATCACTGTTGCATGTGGCATTTTGTCTTCTCCTTTTTACACTTAGCATACTTCTCAGACACATTTTTGTCTTACCAGTGTCCATACATAGTCTCAGTAATAAAAGCTCCCGTTCTATACTCTTTAAAGATTTTCAGATCCCTTTAAGGTTAATAGTGCAAGGATTATTATCTTCATTTTGCAGATGGAGAAACTGAGACTCAGAGAGATGGAGGGACTTGTCCACACTCACACAGCTAGTGAATATGTGTTGGAGCTAGGCATTCATTCAATGCAGGCCTCAGTGCACCAAGGTCCAGCCCAGCGCTCTCCCCATTCCATCACCCTGCTGCCATCAAATCACTGCTTACCTAACACCCTGTTCAGGGGGATGAGGGGAATGTTGGCAGTCATTCAATTTTGAATGGCACAGCTGAGAATGTCTTTGCATAAATTTTTTTTTTTCGTTTTGGAGTGTGGTCTCCAAGAGAGGAATTTCCAGAACAAAGAATATGAATAGCTTTGTGGCTCTGGTTTGTGCTGGAGGAGTTTGGGAAGTAGATCACAAACCTTTCATGATACAAAAGTGTTGAGGGACTTCAATTTTCTGAGAATCTGCTGGCCCCCTTCCTTAGTCCAAAGCAGAGTAGCTAGTGATTTCTTGGCCAAAACTGGAGAACGGCGAAATGTCTAATTTTTAAAAAAAATAATGCTTAGAGAAGGGAGCCAATATCACAAAGAGCTAACGTAGTTTTGTCAAGAGCAGGTCATGTCAGACTAACCTAGTATTTTTTGACAGGGTTATTCTAATAGATCAAAGGAATCCAATAGATACAGTTTGCCCAGATTTTAGTTAAGCATTTGCCAGAGATTCTCATACTGTTCTTGTGCAGAAGATACAGAGATGTAGGCTAGATGGTTATGGATATGGTTGGTCAATATGATGGTATGGTTAGTCAATAACTATATGGTTAGTTAACATGATAATATGGTTAGTCAGTAACCATATGGTTGGTCACAGTAACTATGTGGTTGGTCAGATTCAAGGTGTTCTCATTAAGGGTTTGATGTCCACTTGGAAGGAGGTCCTTGGCCTTGTGCTGGCTGGCATTTTTAATCAATGATGTCAGAGACTGTCAGAACCAGTCGAGATGTTAGTTTTTCTGAGTTGCTTTCGCCCCCTCTTTTTAAATCTTTTGACACAAGATATGGCTCAATGGATAGGGAAAGAATTATATTTGAAAATGAAGGTAATAGAAGAACACAGGCTATCAGTAAAATGTGATTAAAGTTGCCATGTGAAAAAGTATCTGGGTTGACTAGGACTTAAAGACTGCTATGCTGGCTAGTGTGAGAGAGGCTGGAGGGCAGGAGGAAGACAGCTGGGGGGGTGTTATGTCCTGAGAACTTTGGACAAGCCAGCTGGGTGAGGGCTGCCTTAGTCATGTGATATGAATTCTACCCTTGCTCTCTTCTTCTGCTTTTTAGTTTCTGGATGCCGATAATCTTCTGATAAACCCAGACACTCTGTCTCTGCTGATCGCAGAGAACAAGACAGTTGTGGCTCCCATGTTGGACTCCAGAGCTGCCTATTCCAATTTCTGGTGCGGAATGACTTCTCAGGTAAGTAGGTCACAACGTCCATACAGAGTGTGGTGTTGACCACGGGGAACGTAAAAGTCCCACTTTCAGGATTTTGGTAACCCTAATTCTGTTGGCTTCTGAACTGGGCATTTAAGAAATATCAGGGTTTGTCTGCCCTGCCTTTGCTTTCTTAAGACCCAAACAACTTTGTCTTTTGCTTTCCACTGAAATGTAAGTTCCTTGAGGACAGGAACTAGTTTTTTGCCTTTCTTTGTCTAGCTAGCACTTAGTACATTACCTGGCACATTAGTAAATTAATAAAGCTATGAATACATGCTTCTTGATTGATTCCTCACTAGTTCCTGCTTTCTTCACATTTACACTTTTTTTGTACAGAAATACAAGCAGCTCTTCACTGTGTATGATCCTTGTCCTCTTGAACTCACCTTCTAGGGCTCTGAATCTCCCTTAGGAGCTCCCTGGGTATTCCTCTTCTACTCAGGGACACAGTTGTCTTTCCTCCCAGGGCTATTATAAGCGGACACCTGCATACATACCCATCAGGAGGCGGGATCGCCGTGGCTGCTTTGCTGTTCCCATGGTGCACTCCACCTTTCTGATAGACCTAAGAAAAGAGGCCTCCCGGGAGCTCTCCTTCTATCCCCCACATCCTGATTACACCTGGTCCTTTGATGACATCATTGTCTTTGCCTTCTCCTGTAAGCAAGCAGGTGAGCATTCCCGGCCTTATTACAGACTTGGGGCATCCATGTGACTTTAGACAAGATTCGGCTCCAAGGAGGGGGTCACCCAAAGAATAACAAAATCTCATATTTGCATAAATACCTCTGCCTACGCATCCACCTAGCATGGTCTTTGAATCAGCTTGGTATTTGAATGTTTGTGTATTGTATCAATACAACAACACTTTGACTTCTTTTCTGGTTTTTGCTGCTTGCAGAAGTGCAGATGTTTGTCTGCAACAAGGAGGTCTATGGCTTCCTCCCAGTACCACTGAGGGCCCACAGCTCCCTGCGAGATGAAGCTGAGAGCTTCATGCATGCCCAGCTTGAGGTCATGGGTAAGTCTGATCCCAGCCTATGTTCACCTGAGGGTCTATCTGGAAATGACTGTCTTCTTCCTCTTTCTCCATTTCACAGTCTATATTTGGAAATTCTCTGTGTCCTTTGAGAAGTTCCAAGAGAACATCTCCCCTGGACCATAGCTATTCCTTTGTCCCAAGATTGAATTGGGCAGCATGGAATTAGAAAATTATATCTCTCTTGAGATTAGATCTCTCTCCAGGCAGAATCTACCCACCCATTAGAATCCTTTGTTGTAATGAGGAAAAGTAGTTAAACAAAACTAACCACCACAGGGATCATGTCTGATAGTAAGTGCGACATTTGGCACCTGTAGTCCGCCATCTCTTTACTGAGAGGTGGGAAATATGTTTTATTATCTATTGTTTGGGATCAAAATTGAGCATTCTGTTTAGTCAGAACTTGACTGCCTTTTGAGGTTGTTTTCATTTGCATGATTATAGTGGTTGTGAATGTCGGTTCTTCTGGTTCTGTTTTCTCTGTTCTGCAACAATTCATGCAAACCTTACTATTTTCCTCTGAATTTCTCATATTTTTCCTTTACTACAGTTCAGTCAGTTTAGTAATGCACTATTATGTTCAGGAGTCACAGTCTGTTCAGCCATTGCTTAATTGATGGGTACCAATTGTGTTTCTTTCCTTCCTTCCTTCCTTCCTTCCTTCCTTCCTTCCTTCCTTCCTTCCTTCCTTCCTTCCTTCCTTCCTTCCTTTCTTTTCTTTTTCTTTTTCTTCCTTCCTTCCTTTCCTTTTTTCTCTTTCCTTTCTCCCTGCTTTCTTTCTCTTCTTTCTTTCCTTCCTTCCTTTCCTTCTTTCTATCTTCCTTCCTTCCTTCCATTCTTTCCTTTCCTCCTTGGTCCCTCCTTTCCTTCTTCCTATTTTTTTTTGACTTTCTAAAAGTACAGCTATGAGTATCATGTGGCGTACCTCTTTGCCCTTGTCCTCCTAGGGTATATATTCAGTAGTAGGATTAGTTAGTCAAAGGGTATGGGCAATTCAGTGACTTCTCTTGCATAATTTCAAGTTGTTTTCCAGAGTAATTGGTTGGACCACAGTGTATTAGTGTATCTGGAGTAGAAGCTCCAAACCCTCCAAAATTCACTGATCATTCCAGTCTTTTATCACCTTTGTCATTTTGATAAATATGAGGTAAAACCTCAGAATTGTATAAACATACATTTCTCTTATGACTCATGATTTGGAACATTTCCCGCATTATCATTTGTATTACTTTTGAAAACTCTTTATATATTTTGACCATTTATCTATTCAGTAATGGTTTATATTTTTGTGTCTATTCCCTATATATCTTGGATGCCAAAGATAACTGATGTAAAGATTTCCCCCTCTCCCCCCACACTTTTCCAGTTTTTCTTTTTATTTGAGTAAAATTGATTTTGGTAGAGTTTAAAAATGTTTGCTTTACCAAAATTGACTATTTGGTCGTTTGCAGTTTCCTTGGTCTCTTGTTTGATCATGAATTCTCTTTCCCTTCTCCTCCAATTTTTTTATAATATAACCTTTTGTTTAGGTCACTTAGGGAAGCTGTTACAATATATGTAGTATATGGTATGAGATGGTGATCTATCCCTAATTTCTGTCAAATTACATCAGTGAATTTCTCTCACTATTGATTGTGCCTGGTTTCTATTAATACTAAATAGAGATGTTGGTGGTTTTTAGTGCATTTATTTTGTATCTGGCTACTTTATTGAAGCCATGAATCACTTTGACTATTTTTTTTGCTGGTTCTCTGGGGTTTTCTAAGTAAATTATTATTTCTTCTGCACATAGGAGTATTATGGTCTTTTGTATTTTTTGACAATACACTTACCTTTAATAATTCTCTTTTTTATTGTAATAGTTAGCATTTTTAGTACCCTTTTGGGGTGATTATAAGAGTTAAAGTTGAAAAACCCTGAGGGATCATAAAATAATATCTTCTTGTTTTATTTATGTGAGAGGTTAATAGTCAAGGTAACACACCTAATCAATAATAGAATTGTAAAGTTTAAGGGACAGTAAAGAACCCAGACTGGCTAGAACAGATGGTTTGTATTGGGAAACAGTGGTGGGATAAAGCTGGAAAGATAGACTGAAACTATTGTGGACTTTAAATGCCAAGTTCAGAAGCCTGGATTTTAAGCAACAGGAACCACTGAATATTTCTGAGCAGTAGTAATGATATGATGGATTTCATTGCTGTTCAGTCATTTCAGTCATGTCTGACTGTTTGTGACTCCATTTGGGGTTTTCTTGGCAAAGATACTGGAGTGGTTTGCCATATTCTTTTCCAGCTCATTTTGTAGATATGGAACTGAGGCAAACAGTTGCCTAGGATCACATAGCTAGGAAGTATCTGAGGCCAGATTTGAATGCAGGAAATGCATTGGTAATCTTTGGCCTAGCCTGGCAGTCTATCCACCGTATCACCTTGCTGAGCGTGATATGATAGAACTGATTAGTAAAAATAATCTGTGTGTATTTGGTGAGGGAGAGAAGAGACAAGTGTCAGGGAGATGGATTAGAAGGCTATTGCAGTCATCCAAGAAGGTAAAATTCATTTTCTCCCTCAAAGATAATATATTTGGGAGGTGTTCAGTCTAGTTAGCTCAGTTTCCTCATCCATCAAATGAGATGGAAAAGGAAATGGCAAATTACTCTAGTATCTCTGCCAAGAAAACCCCAAATGGGGTCACAGAGAGTCAGATATGACTGAAACGACTGATCAGCAAACAAAATGAGCCAGTTACTGTAGGAATATACAGAAATGCAAAAGCAGGTTCCCTGTCCTCAAAGAGCTATTCTGGTGGAGGAGACAACATGCATACAGCTATGTATGCAAGATATATTCGAATGTATATGAAAGCAATCTCAGAGGGAAGCTGTTGGGGAAGAGAAGACTGGGAAAGGCCTCTTAAAAAAAGTGGCATTTGAAATGAGTCTTGAAGGAAGCAGAGGAGCCAGGAGGTGGAGGTGAGGAAGAAGAGAACTGCATATACAGAGGATAGCTGAAGATGCCCAGGGTAAAGAGGTGGAGGGGTCATATTCAAAGACAACAAGAAAGTCCATGTTGCTAGATCAGTGTTGCTAGGGGAGTAAGGTGTAAGAAGGCTAGAAGGGTAGGAAGAGGCCAGCCAGGTTGTGAAAGGCTTTAAAAGCCTAGCAAAGGAGTTAATGTTTGATTCTGGCGGTATTAGAGAGCCATTGGAGTTTGTTGAGTGGAGGAGCAGGGTGATATGGACAGACCTTTGCTTTAGAAAGATTACCTGAAACATGCCATTTAATTCTTTAAACTACAACCAAGGCTCCTGAATAACACAAGTTAAGGCCCCTGAGATTAGTCATTACATGTAGTAAGAAATATGAGCACCTAGGCAGACTCTGAGAATGCTGTAAAGTGTGGGACCCTGTCCAAGGGAGTGTTAGAGAATAAAGTAGTGAAATTCTGTAAACCAAGGAGAGCCATGTTAGAATAAGAAATTCTGTCACCCCCTGGCTTTTTCTTTTGGGAGCCTTCTGTTGGGGAGGGGTCAGAGAAGCTGTATTGTCATTGAACATGTGGTGAAACGGGCATTAAACAGGAGGGATAACAGTGGGAAAGAAATTATAGGGAAGCACTTCAAAGGAATAATCAGAAGAACTTAGTGACTTAGCTAGGAGATAGTGGGAGAGTGAGGAGGCAGAAATGACCTAGCATGTGGTCCTTTGTGTCTGAGAGAATGGTGGGACCATGAATGAAATCCAGATAAGGAAGTGGGAGTATCTTTGGGGGGAAATGTGCTTGTTTGTGGACATGTTGAGCTGGTGGGATATCCAAGTAGACATGTGGGCCTGGAACTCAGAAAGAGATCAAGAGGACTGGAAACGCAGGCTTGGGAATCTTCTGTGCAGCCATTCATTGGAGCCATCAGGATGTTTTCTGAGTGAGTGGAGTGAAGAGAGGGCTTAAACCTGCCTCTTGTTTGTCTTTGAATTTCCAGTGCCTGGCACAGCACTTGACAACAAAGTAGAACACTTCAAAAGCACTCCTTAGAGAATAGCCTACTCTGGAGTGAAAGGAGACAGTGGAGAGGGAAAAGAACCCTGGAAAGTGGAAAGGGAGAAAGTGGTCACAGGACTATAGAGTAAGAACTGCAAGTGGTCTTAGACATTATCTAGCCCATTTTACAGATGGGGAAGCTGAGGCCCAGAAAGGTTTAATAGATTGCCCAAGCTCAGTAATCAACAAAGTCAAGAATCAGTCAATCAAGAAGTATTTATTAAACTCTTACTGTGTACCATGTACTCTGCTAGGTGGTGGGAATATAATGATGAATGTTAAACACGGTCCATGCTTTCTGGAAGCATAACATACAAGTTCATCTTGAAGGCAAGTTACTAGCAGCAAGCTACTAGCAGCATGTAGAAGGTGGTGTTTTAACTGAGGAAATTAAGGGCGTATGCAAGAAGAGGGGATGTGTACCAGGCATGGGGGACAGTCTATGAAAAAGCATGGAAATGGGAGATAGAATATTATGTATGAGGTCTATATCATTGAATGTGTTAAAGTCTACCGGGAAAGGTAGAGTGGAGCCACATTGTGAAGGATTTAAATGTCTCATTAGAACCTCCATGCTCTAGCTTTAAGTCCAGCATTTTTTTCACATGGCACCATATTGTCCCTTTTTTGTTGGTTTTTTGTTTTTTGATTCAGTCTTTTGTTTTTCCCCAGTTCCATGTAAAAACCATTTTTAACATTTGTTTTTTTCCCTTCCTCCCTCCCTCCCCCCACCCCACCATTAAGAAGGCAAGCAATTCCATATGGGTTATACATGTGCAGTCATGCAAAACATTTCCATAGTAGTCATGTTGTGAAAGCAAACATAGACAAAAAAACCCTTAAAAAAAAATAAAGTAAAAAGTACACTTCTGCCTGTATTCAGACACCATCAGCTCTTTCTCTGGGGATGGATAGCATTTTTCATCATAAGTCCTTCAGAGTTGGCTTGGAGCATTGCTTTGCTGAGAACAGCTAAGTCATTCACAGCTGATCATCTTACAGTATTGCTGTTACTTTGTACATAGTACATTTCACTTTGTATCAGCTTTCCAGGCTTTTCTGAGAGCATCCCACTCATTGTTCCCAATAGAGGGGTCAGGGAGAATGAGGAGGGATTGGGGACTTAACAGGTCACTGCTGATCCGGAAGGGAAAATGGGGAAATTAGACTGCAGAAGTTGAGGAGAAATGAAGGAAGTGGAGGACATCCGAGCCCAGAGGGCAGACCCTTCGTTGGAGGTGTTTGGCAGTTTGGCTTCTGCTGGTGGTTCCTACAGCTGCCTTCCTGTTCTGGCTGGAGTCCAGTCCATAGCACAGGCCAGTGCCTGTTCTCCCCCTCGAATTCCTTGGGAAAGGTTCACACTGTGTCTTTGTCCTAACTCTAGACTCATAGAACTGAAGGTTGGTGGAAGTCAGTTCAGCTTTCAAAAGGCCAGATTCCTGTCCCTGGGCATTTTTTGTGGGGAAGGCAGTTGCTTTAGTCTGTGTGGTGTTGCACCTTGGCCCTTCTGCTCCAACCGATCTGCTTCTCATCGTCCTGGCCTGGAATGCTTGTCTGCCTACCTCTGCTCGCTTCAGTTTCTTCTTAAAACTGCCTTCCTCCATGGAGATTTCCCTGGCTGACCCAGCCTGATAATTCCAGACATTTCCTTTCCTCTTCTCTGATATCCCTACAGCATTTACACAAAATGATTTCCCTTCTGTATTTGTTTTTCCGTTCCATTGTTCTCAGGCACATCTCATGTATGGTCTCCTGTGCATATGTATCCATTTTCCATGTGTGTGGTAATGTGATATGATATGATAGGAATTATATGTGTGGGTGTTTGTGGTGGGTGGTTTTGAAATCACATATCTGATAGTCTGAGGCTAGGTCAGTGAATGGACTATCATGCATGTCTCTTAAAATTACTGATTTTATTTTTTAATCACTTTAATTTACAAATATATTCTTCTCTCCCTCCCTACTCAGAGAGCGATCCTTTATAACAAAGATTAAAAAAAAGAGGGGGGGAAGTCAAGTCAGCAAACCCAACTAACATATCAACCACGTTTGAAAGTATATGCAGTGTTCTGTACCCAGAGCCCTGCCCCCCACTCCCTTCTGCAAAGAAGAGAAGGAGGTACATCTTTTCTTTGGGGCCAAGTATGGTCATTATTGTGTCGTGTTCTTCTTTTCACTTGGAATATCGTTGTCATTGTGTGTATTGTTTGCCTGGTCTTTTTTATTTTGCTTTATATCAGTTCATACAACTCCTCCCCCCCACCCTTTTCTGTATTCATATTCACTGTTTCTTACAGCCTAGTAATAATGCATTGGGTTCATGTACCACAATTTGTTTAGCCATTTTAGCCAGATAGCAAATAAACATTTATTAAATACCTACTATGCACCAGGCACTTTGCTATGCAGTGGGGATACAAATATAAAAAAGAAAATTTCTACCCTCAAGGAGCTTACACTCTAATGAGGAAAAACATTATACTTAAGGAAGCTGAAAAATAGAGGTGGGGTAGGAAGGAAGGGAACCCAGCTTGGGAGCATGAAATCCGAAGGAGCACAGGGAATAAAATTAACTGAAGAGATAGCTCTCTGCTCCACACTCCATTCAGAGTGGTTCTGGGAGCAGATCATTCTGATGAGATATGAGTTCCAAGGTTGATGTGATCTTGTAGGATGATGAAGTTTCTGGGGCATGACAGTGATAGATATCTACTTTGTTTCCAGTTCTTTCATACCATAAGAGATTCCATGCATATCTTTTTATTTTTTATTTTCCTGTAGTAAAGTACCCCCCAGTGGAACCTTCACATTTTACCTCTGTCCAGGCCAAGGTACCTGATAAGATGGGCTTTGATGAGGTGAGGATGGTCGCTAATTCTAGGGAGAGCCAGGCTTGGGAGGAGGAGGGGGGGAGGATGGAGGGAGGCTTTGAGGCTTGACTGTGGCCTGTGTTTGGCCTTGTAGGTCTTTATGATTAATCTTAAACGTCGACTGGACAGACGTGATCGTATGCTGAGGACTCTCTATGAGCAAGAGATTGAATGCAAAATTGTTGATGCAATAGATGGAAGGTGAGTAGTCAGGGGACCTGGGGAAGTCCTGGATCACAGGAGGAACCAGTGGCATTGTGGTTCCAGAAATATGGGCTACAAGTCCTGTGGTGAACCCTCTCTCTCCTAAGGATTGCGCAGAATTCTTCAGCCCTGGGATGGTATGTGGGGCATCCTTTGACAGGGTATGGCTAGTCTCACCCTCCATTACCATAGGAATCTCCAATCTTATTCGTGGGGTGTAGCATGCTCTACATGTCCTTAGTTCTGTGGGAGGGGATATACAGTCCACAGCCCTCCTCACTGGGCAGATGAACAGGTGTGAAATGCCAGGTAGCGTCTGGTGGGCTCATAGGAGTAGCTGGGTGACACACTGCTTAGAGTGCTAGGCCTAGAGTCAGGAAGACTGAAGTTCAGATCTGGTCTCAGTCACTTACTAGCTATGTGCCCCTGGACAAGTCATTTGACCTCTGTTTGTCTTCATT
The DNA here is from genome assembly GCF_028372415.1 of Notamacropus eugenii. Lineage (NCBI taxonomy): Eukaryota > Metazoa > Chordata > Mammalia > Diprotodontia > Macropodidae > Notamacropus > Notamacropus eugenii. Next base: position 80,503,154 of record NC_092875.1, read on the forward strand.
TCCTCAGCTGCAAATGTGGGAATAATATGAGCCCCTACCTTGCAGGGTTGTTGTGAAGATCAAGTGAGACAATAGTTGTTAAGTCTTTAGCCCAGTGTCTAGCACTGTAGGTGCTAGGAGGTACTATATAAAAGTTTATTTCCATCTACTTTACCCCCATATACTGTCTACAGCTGACTCAACCATCATCTGGAGGCTTGAATGGCTTGGAAAATAGTTCTGTTCATCTTCCTTCTAGAGCCATGAACACCAGCCAAGTGGAAGCACTAGGGATTCGGATGCTGCCAGGTTATCAGGACCCCTACCACGGCCGCCCACTCACCAAGGGGGAGTTGGGCTGCTTCCTTAGTCACCACCAAATCTGGAAGGAGGTGAGTGCCAATGAAAAGGGCTCCCCTGGCCCGATGCCACAGTGTCTCAAGAGTGCTCTGCTGGATGGCATATGGGTTTCCATATCCCCACAAGGCTCAGAATGGTATTTTTAGCCTATAGACCAGAGTGGGAAGATAGGGCAACATGATAGCTCTCTTTGAGGATTTGAAGGACCTGTCCTCTGGAGGAAGGATTCAACTCGGTCTGTCTGGCCTCCCTAGGAGGGACGGAACTAGGAGCAATGAGTGTAAGCCAAAAAGAACACAGTTTGGTGATGTCAGGATGGACTTACTAACAACCAGAAGTCCCAAACAAGAATGGTTGGTTTGGAAGGGAGGAAGCACCCCCTTGTGGCAGGTCTTCAAGCAAAGGAGGGGTGGATGAATGTCAGGTGTGTTAAAGAGGAGACTGCTCCCTTCTAATTTTGAAATCCTGTAAGTCTGTTCCTACGCGACTTGGAGCCAAGCTTATTTCAAGGGCTGGAGGACCCCCAGGGGGCATGTAATCTGACCTGAGCAGGAATCCTCTCTTGGGCATCCCAACAAGGGGATCATGACGATCCAGATAGGGGTGTGGGCATCACAGTTACTTTCTGTTGATCATCAGAAAGGGCATGTGATGTAAGAGAAATAGTGGATTTTCAGTCAGATCTGGCTTCATATGCCAACTTAGACACTTCCTGGCCATGTAGACAGGACTAAGTCACTTAACTTATTTGAACCTCACTTTCCACATTGGTAAAAATAGAGATAATGATATGTCTACTATATACCTCCTAGGGTTGTAAATAAAGACGCTTTGCAAACTTCCAGTGCTATAGAAATGGGAGTTATTTTTATTGTTTTTCCACTTTGGGACAGCTCTAATTTTTCCTAGGTTTTTCCAAACCCCTTTCAGTAGTATATTCCTAGTGCCACCTTCTGGGGCCAAGGACAAGTCTTGTCCCTCTTCCCCATCTTAACCTTTCACATACTCAGGAAGTAGCTGTGGTGTCCCCCTGAGGCCCCTCTTGTCCAGGATGTCTAGCCTGGATGTCCTGAAGAGTGGCTGTGGACCTTCTAGCACAGGGAGAGGTTGAGGAAGCCTAGCTAGGTGCTTCCACAACTTGCTGTGGTCAAGGGACAGGAAGAGAAAGGGCACCCTGGAGGTGGAGGATGTTATTTACCCTTAAAAGGTGGTTGCTTCTAAAGGATAAGGCGTGTTTGTGGTTGTTTGAGAGATGGCAGTGTGAGTACCCTGGGCCAAGAAGGAGGAAGAAGGCGTCAGGGCATAAGGAGATGTACAGACCTTCTGTCCTTGGCCAGAGTGAGGGAGAGGATAGGGCAGGTTGGCTGGACCTGGGCCAGGACCAGGGCTTCTCCCAAAGCTAAGACCTTGGCTGTCTGCCTTTCTTTCTGGTGGGATTAGTCAGTTAGTCCCTCGAAGTGACTGAAGCACTGACCTTGGGGGAACAGAAGAGGGTCAGTGTCAGGGAAGGAATGGGAGAAGAAGGGCCTTATCAGAATCATGGCTGGATTAAGTAAAATGGAGGTTAAGGGCATCCTGGGTTAGTAGAAATGATTCTACCTTCCATTTGGGGGGTTAGAGAAGATGAGACAACTAAGCAGGCCCCTCGGTCTCTCAGCTGCCTCATGGGCCATCAGATTTGGTGGTGGGGACATTCTATTGCATAGGGAGAGTATGACAAAGAAGAAATGGTCACATTCATCTGTGGCCACTTATATTTCTGTGTATCAGCCTGATGTAAAAGCTTGTGTGTAGCTGCATCTCCATGTGTGTAAATATTTGTCCTTGAGTACACAGGTGTGTGTGTGAACTGGTGTGTCCCCATCCTTCATCTCCAAATCTTGCATTTCTGGTGCATGCTGAGTCAGCAGGTAGCAGTGTGCAGGACAGATTTGTGCTTATGAGTGAAGCAGGTCAGAGAGTAGCTGTTTCAATAGTGATACAGATGAGGTGACTGCCGAGAAGCTCAGAGATTCTCTAGACCCTAGGCATTTGTGGATTGGGGCTGCCTGTTCTCCCTGCTCATTCATATCACCTGGTTTCCTTCTCAGATTGTAGAGCGAGGGCTGGAGAAATCTCTTGTATTTGAGGATGACCTCCGTTTTGAGATTTTCTTCAAAAGGCGCCTGATGAATCTGATGTATGACATCGAGGAAGAAGGTCTGGAGTGGGACCTGATGTGAGTACCAGGGCTGGGGTCCACCAGGGGCAAGGTTCAGGGCCTCAGGCTTTCAGTCTCCCAAACTGAGCCTCTCTTGTGATCAGAACACTCAGGAGAACAGATTCTCACTCATACTCTTTTGTGAAGACCTCCCGATTGGGTAGGAAGATGTCAACAAATGGCACCAGATTGTATTGAGAGGGTTCTGGGATCATCAGCAAGGGGTGAGTGACCCAAAGAATGTGCTCTCAGCTCCTCTCCTCTGGGCTTCTGGGAAGCAGGTTCCCTCTCTCTGCTTAGGATGGGGGCAAGCCAGGCCCAGGTACTATCCCCTAAACTTGGAAACTCCCCTTTGCAGGACTGGGTCATAGAGTATAGACTTTTAGACCTCTGAGGTAATCACTGGCTCCATAGGGTCTTAGACTTAAAACTGAGAAGTCAGTTAATCCAGCTCCATCATTTTACTGTTGAGGAAACTGAAGCCCTAGAGTGATTGCATTCCCAAGGTGGGGGAAAGGAAGGGGAAGGCAGTAAGCATTTCTACAGCACTTATTACTTGCCCGGCACTATGCTGAGCACTTTACAAATATTATTTTATTTAACAAGCCTGAGAGGAAGGTGCTATTATCATTCGCATTTTATAGTTGAGAAAACTTTAAAATGAAGATAAAAAGAGGTTAAGTGACTTGCCCAGGATCACACAGCTACTAAGTGTCAGAGGCTGGATTTGAACTCAGGTCTTCTATACTCCAGGCCCAGCGCTCTGTCCACTGTGCCCCCTAGCAGCAGAGCCCAAGTTGTCTGCCTCTCAAATCCAGCACACTTTCCCCTTTACCACAGGGTCTCATTTTATTAGGTCCTCTTTCACTCACAGCAATCTCTTGAACAGCAAATTTTTTTGAAATCCAAGTATTCTACACTCTGGGTTCAAGAAATCAATCTCCCAAAGACAAGTTTGGAGAGGCACAATTGGGCAGAAGTTTATTTGAAAAAGATCTTGGGATTTTAGTGGACTAAGCCTACTTTGAGTCACCAGTATAGTTCAAAAGAAGCTAAGATGAGTTTGGTTTGTATTAAGAGGGTCATGGCTCCCAGGAATAAGGATGTGATAGGCAGCTAGGTGGTGCCATAGTGCACAGAGCTCTGGGCATGGAGTCAGGAAGACTCCAGTTCAAATCCAGCCACAGATACTTACTAGCTGTGTGACCCTGGGCAAGTCACTTAACCCTGTTTGCCTCAGTTTCTTTATCTGTAAAATGAGCTAGAGAAGGAAATGGCAAACCACTTCAGTATTGCTGCCAAGAAAACCCCAAATGGGGTCATGAAGAATCAGATACAACTGAAAGCAAAGGCCAATTCTTCTGTATTCTGCCTTTTTCAGACTACATCTGGAATGAGGTATTCAGTCCTAGCCCCAAGATAGAGAAGGGTCTTGAGTCTGTCTTGTGAGGATTAGTTGAAGGAACTGGGGATATTAAGTTTTAAGAAGAGAAGACATGAGCAGTTGAAAGCTATCTAAGTATTTGAAAGGCTGACCCATAAAGTTGGGACTCAATTTGTTTTGTTTGACCCTGGAGGACAGAACCAGGGATGGCAGGTAGATGTTGCAAAGAGACAGATTTAGGTTTTGTCAGGCAAAACTTCCTAACAATTAGAACTCTCCAAAAGTGGAAGGGGCTGGCCAGAGAAAGGGTGGGTTCCCCCTCCTGGGAGGTCTTTAAGCAGAAGCTGGGTGACTCCTTGTCAGGTATGCTGTTGTAAGGATTCGATTCTCATTTGAGTTGGACCAGATGGCCACAGAGGGCCTTTCTAATTCTAAACTTTGAGATTTTGTGAAAACAAGAGAGGCACTCCCTACCCCCCTCTCTACCCTAGTTGAATCCCTACAGTGAGCACTTTAAGGATGGCCCACAGGGTCCCAGCAGGGGCTTGAATTAAGCCTAGAACAGACCTACAACAGACTTACTGGCTACAGCTTAAATAAAATTTGAATGTAGCAACACTTCACTTATTTAGAAGTCAGCTATCCTGCAACCCAGGAAATATAGGACATAGATAAGAACCCAGGAATATACTAGAAACATCCTTTGGTAGACAGCCATATGGTAAAGTACATAGGTGAGGCCCTTACACCTCACATGGAATCCAGTAATTTAGCAGCATTCTTAACAAAAACAAACAGAAACTTAAAAAAAACCCCCCACTATAATAAATATACATTTTAAATAAGGATGATAACAGTGTGTTCTCATTTGAGTTTCCTTCCCATCTTTGTCTTTGTACCTGTATTCATAAAAAGTTTATTTTTTCCTTTACCCAGTCCAAGTCAGTGTATACACTTTCTCTGGTTCTGCTTTTTTTGCACATGGCTTTTTTTTCTACTTCTGTAAGTCTTTCATTATTTCAGTACGTAAATGGATCTGTGACCTTGTTACCCATCCCATAATCCATCTGTACCTTCTCACCTCAGATGCTGCCGTTTTTCAGTAAACCCTCCTGCGGGTCCACCTCATGCTGCTAGAGGTCTTTCTTTGGTTATTTTATTTCATGGATACCACTGAAACACTCAGGTGGCTCATGTTTGTTCTTACTAGGTGGCCAGCCAACTTCTTTTTTCCATTTATGCACTGCCCATCTGTCATCCCTTGCTCTTGCTATAAGATCAGCCTGTTTCCTTTCCTAGTCATGGTTTTCCTTGATGGTGTCTCTTCTGCCACTTTTCCCAAGCCATTCATTGTTGGCAACATACCATTTATATACATCTGTGGGTTCTTTCATAGTTCTTTTAATCACCTGTAGTTGTGACTTATGTTTCCCAGCAATATAGCAGTAACCAAGAGAACAGTGATATTTAAAGATGTATGTGATTTCTCAAATGCAATGTTATCCACTTATCTACAATTTATCTCTGGGCTCTCCTCTGTGTCCACCTGTAGTATATACTCAAGATACATGGATTGATGGACTACCTCAATGGGCTGCCTGTCCAGCTGCATGTTATGATCTGGGCAGTATGCATTCTTCATCCACTTTGTTTCCATGGTGTGGATTGCTAGACTAACCCTTTGTTTTGAGTGGCTATGGATCTCGTTGAGGAGGCACTGGAGTGTTCCAGGGCTCGATGAATTCATCATGGTATCATCCACAAACAGGAGCATCGAGAGAGCTTCTCTGTCAATAAGGAACCCCTCTTCTAATTGGGCTTTGCACAGGACATCCTCTGTGACACAGGTGAACACCTTTAGTCTCCCTATTTTATGCCATAGTTGATGCTGATACTTAGCAGGTCTCTGGACAAATTATCTATATGGTCTCATTTTTGATAGAGAGAATATCTTACATGATATTGTAACATTTGCATGGGAGACATCTTCTAAAAGGTGAGCCTTTAAGGCCATATTTTGCTCAATGGATTAAAATGCTTTTTATAAAAAAACCAGTAAACAATAAATCAGTATGATACTGTTTTGCCTGCACCTGTAAATTGTACAAGTGTGAAGATGTGATCCAGTATAGAAAATAATTTAGGGAAGTTGCCTACTTCCTTTTCATTTTCATCGTTTACATCCTTGATATATATTTATTCCCTTCTCATGAGAAAGTAGATAAAGCAGTTGGCAGTTGTTGATCTCTTCTTGCTTCTTTCTTTTGTACTGTCTCCAGTGCTGTCCTTCTTTTGGAACTTTTCCTCTTTGAGAATCTTTAAAAAGTGATTCCTCTAGTACTTTTAAACAAATTAGGTCACATCCAACATTTAGTCTGGTCCCATCCCTGCTTTCTGACTTTATCATCTTAAATGCCACTGCTGCTTCCATACATCAGTGGTATAATGAGGTTCCACTCTGATTACTGATGAGAATAGTTCACTATAGGAACACTGGAAGATCTATTCTATTTCCTTATCTATTTGTTGTTCTCCTAGTTCCATTTACAAATGTTGATAGGATGAGATTTCACTGGGTTTCTTGCCAAACTTTCTGAAGGCTTTTCTTCCCCATGACAGCTTTTTCCAGTTGTTCTGAGATTGTAATCATGCTCCTCCATGATGTTTTTGCAAATGAGTTTGTGCCTTGGGCTGGTAGTGTCCCTTTTTGCTCTTATCTGTTCTATCTTTCTGCTTGATAAGGAAATCAAATATTTGTTGGCTGAGGTATCAGAACTAAAGTCTTCTTGTTGTGGGGGCCGCTTGGCATCATTTTAAAGATGTCTCTGAAATAGTGGTATTCTCTTTATTTTGATCCATTTTCCATTCAAATTGACAGCATGTTTAAAAATCTTGGATGGAGTTACTCTAAGTACATTTAGTGTTGTATTCTCATCTTTGTGTTTTTTTCTAATTTAGTATTGGTTTTTACTGTTACTCTAACTTTAACAAATTATTGATGTATTTTGTTTTTCTGTCACTCGAAGTTCTCCCTGTATCCTTTCCCTTTCCCTTCCCTGTATAAGAAAGTCAGCCTTTAAAACAAAGAATGTTATAGGACAAAAGACAAAAAGAGTTTACTAAGTTCTAAATGAATTAAAAAAAATTTACTCATTCATTCAGTTGGAACATCCTGTAGTATTTGATGTGATGTTTGGAGCTAGATTCAAGTTCCATCATCCTGTAATACACTTTCTCCAATAATTCCTCAATTTCCTCAGTGTTTAGTACTCTTGGATTTATTAAAAACAAATATTTGTTGAATAGTTACCTTTAATAAACCTTTGTTGTGTTTAATTAATCTATTCCCATACCACCCTCCCCCTCCCTCGGATATCCTGTAGTTTTCACACAGTAATTAGCTCTTTCTGGTGTATTTTGAAATTATCTCTTCATTAACCTTTTTTCATAGTTCCCCTTTTTATATTCTCATGCATTTATTTTTCTGCACAGACTTCTCTACTTTTTTTTCATTTCTATAAAGTAACTCATTGGTATTTTACTTGCTATTATAATGAATCTAAAATTAATTTGAGAAGGTGCGTGTGTATGTGTGTTTTTGTGTTTATATATGTGTGTGTGCACTTGGATGCATCCATGATCTCCTTGATGGAGGTACTTTCTTTACTGATATGGATTGTAGCCTTCTATGGCTTTTCATGCTTTGTAATTTTGGTCTGAGTTTACAGATGAAAAAAAATTGGAACTTTTCATAAACACTCCCTAAAGAGTCTCCCAAACATGATGGAAGTTTTTCTCTAGTTCCTTTTGTATCTTGGAGATGGAAATAATGGTCTGTCTACTTGTTGTTGTTGTTCGGTCATGTCTGACTCTTCATAACCCCATTTGGGGTTTTCTTGGCAAAGATACAGGAGTGGTTTGCCATTTCCTTCTCCAGCTCATTTTACAAATGAGGAAACTGAGGCAAATAGGGTGAAGTGACTTGCCCAGGGTCATGTAGCTAGTAAGTGTCTGAGGACAGATTTGAACTCGGGAACATGATCCTTACTGACTTCAGGCTTGGCGCTCTATCCCCTGTGCCACCTAGCTGCCCTGGGGGCTCTGTGTATACATTGTCTCTTGCATAGATCCACCTCATTTTTGGCCTTTCAGAATATTTTTATGGCTTTTGTCTTTATGTTTTGATAATGTTTTTTCAAATTTAAAAATAATTTTTTGCTTTCTTTTTTTATTTAATGTCACCTGCATTTCCCAATGTATTCCTTTGTCTACCCCACCTATAGAGCCATCCCTTATCTTATAATAATGAAGAAAAAAAGAGGAAAAAAAAAGAAAACCAATATAGCTAAAGAGTCTACACTATGTGCACATGTATGTGTGTGTATCTTTGTGTATATTGTATGTCTATTGTGAGAAGGGAACGCAGACTGTAGTCTGTACTCACAAGCTATGATTGTTTTTTTAATTAAACCAAGCTTAATAAAACTAAATACAATTCAGACACCTTTTTAGCTATTTTTGCCCTTTTGTTTGTCTTTTCCTCCCTTCAAATTTAAGCAGAACATCCAGCACTTTAACCAATATTGTATTTTTTAAAATCTCTTTTTGGAGGCTTAATCTCTTACATTGTGATTATAACTATTACCTAGTTTCAAGCACCCTGTTTTTCTGCTGAGTCTTTAAAATTTAGTGTTAAATTCCATTGACATCTCAAACTCAGCATATCCCAAAATGAATTTCTTTTATTTCCCCTAAACTTGTCCTTCTTTCTGACTTTGGTATTTTCATTAAGGCAGTCTCGTGTTTGTAACCTTGGGGTTACTTCTGACTCTTTGCTCTCCCTTCCTTTCCCCATCTAGTCCAATTTCACTGCATTATCCTCTCTGCTACTTTCATGCTGCTTTTTAATTTTATCCTGTCTGTCCCCCACCATTTGTATAGCAGTCTTTATTACTGCTTTACAGAAATTTTTTTTTTGCTTCATTCCAATCATCTTCTGATCTTTCCCTGAACTTTTTAGAGGAGATGGACTCTTCCTTTAAATTCTTAAAGGTGCTCTTATCTAATGGATTTGATCTTTCAGGAATTTGGGGGTTGACTCCAGTGTTTGTTAGGTTTTCATTTGTTCTTGGTGTTATCCCTTAATTTTTAAAAAAGTTTTATTGATGTCCTTGTGTTTTTTACACCATAGTTACTTTCTGAAATATCCTGTTTTCTTCCCATTGAATTCTTCTCTTTGTAACAAAGAAAAGTAACTAAGTAATACTGATAGACAAAATGACCCTGTCAGGTACTGTGTGCGACATTCTGCTCTCATACTCCCCTACTTCACTATCAAGAGGAAGGCAATGTATTTCATCAACTCAGCGGTTCTCAGGGATGAGGATCAGTTATTACAAATAATCTGGGTTTGTACCATTGTTTTTGTTTTACACTACTATAGTTATTGTTTATAGTCTCCAGGTTTTACTTATCCTGTACACATTTATGTTCATGTTATGAATTCTTCACAGGCTTCATTTCTTATAAAGGAATAATGTTTCATTACTCTTGTAGACCACAGTTTATTCAGCCATTCTCCACTCCTTGGGTAGCCTCTGTGTGCCCAGGTTTTCATTACCACAGAAATTCTGCTCTGAATATTGCTTTTTGTGTTTGACATCCTTTGGGCACGTGCCACGAATGTTCTTTTCTAGTTTTCCTCAAAATGCAACATCGTGTTAATATCAAATAGTTTCTTTGTTTTATTCATTGTGTTTGTTAATAATCCTGGAACTTCTTCTTCTTTGAGGTATTTCAGTGGCTGATTTTGAGGGGGGACAGTGAAAAATCTGGTTCCCTTGTGACATCATAATAGCTAGCATTCATACAGCACTCTAAAGTTGGCAAAGTGTTTTACAAATATTGTCTTATTCTGGCTTCACAACAACCCTGAGAAGTAGGTGCTATTATTTATCCCTGTTTCATAGATAGCAAATAGAGGTTAAGTAATTGGCCCAAGGTCACATAGCTAGTAAGTATCTGAGACCAGATTTAGGTTCCGGTCTTTCTGACTTCAAGTCTAGTGCTCTGTCTATTGCTGGAAAGTCCAGCTCACTGATTCATCTCAGCGTAGATTCTAACAAGCATGGCTATCTGGTCCATCAGCCTGCAGAATATTAGAAGTAGCAAATGAGAAAGAAAGGCAGGCATAGTGATTGCTGACAGTAAAAGCAGAGATGTAAAAGCTAGAAACAGATTTAGGGGAGTGTAAGAATCCAAGTGTCCAATGGAAAGAGGTATGGCTTAGGAATAGAGAAGAGCTAGCTTTTAGTCTCTTTCTCTACTCCTAAATGTGTGACTTCCAGCATGTTACTTCCCCTCCTTCAGCCTCAGTTTCTGTATCTGTAAAATGAGAGAATTACAACAGGCAATTTGTTTTTACTCTGTTAATTATTCATCTGGCTCATTTTTTTATTTTGGTATTTTCCTCTCTTTTTAAAAAAATCATTAAGATAATGATTGATTTTTTTAGTCTTAAAAATAGTCTATAGGTTTTTGTTTTTCAGATTTCTCTGTTTCTTCTCTAATTTTCATGTTTTCCTCTGTTGTGTTTTTTTTGAGGGGGAGTGATAAGATGATTTCTGAGTGCCTTCCAACTCTAACATTGTTTGGGTCTTATGTGAAAATGCGTAGAAGTATGGGGCCATGGAGGGTTGAGATCAATATAGCTTCATTCACCTCTTTAGGCCCCAGGAGCAACAGGGGAGAATAGCTGATTTGTATTAATGACCCTAGGTCATTGAAGTAGGATCACAATCTTGTTCCATGTATTCTGTTGACAAAGGCTGGGATTTGTGTAACAAAATTTGTATTTCCATCTAAAATGGTTGTGTAACTTTTCACAAGAAGATTGGAAATAAGGTTACAATTATTTTGGGGCCTGGTGACTCATGGGAGCCATTCCTCAGGTGTGGAGGGACTGTGATCTGCATTAATGAAGGGTGTGACCACAGTGACAAAATCACAGGACTTTAAAAAAGTTTTCTTTAACATTTTTATTCAAATTTCTGAATTCCAAATTTTATCCCTCCCTCCCTACTTCCTCTCCTTCCTCCCCGACACAGTAAGCAATCAGATAAAGATTACACATGTACAATTACGTAAAACATTTCCACATATTAGTAATTTTGTACAAGATGACTCAAAAGAAAAAAATGAAAGTGAAAAATGGGATGCTTCAGTCTGTATTCAGTCAATATCAGTTTTTTTCCTCTGTTGGTGGATAGTATACTTCATCATTAGTCCTTTGGTATTTGCTGAGAATTTGCTAAGTCAGGGCTGCACAACCCGTGGCATGCCAAAGGATTTCCTCTCCATACAATGGATATTTTTCTTTACGGTTTTCATGGGTCACTGGAAATCCTTTGGCATGCTGGCCCGTAGGCTGCAGGTTGTGCAAGTCTGGGCTAAGTCATTCACAGTTCCTCATCAAACAGTGTTACTGTTACTGCATACAACATTCTGCTGGTTCTGTTTACTTAGTTGTATTTCAGTTCATATAAGTCTTTCCAGATTTTTCTGAAGGCATCCTACTTTTATCACTTCTTATGGCACAGTAGTATTCCATTACAATCATGTGCCACGGCTTGTCTAGCCATTCCCCAATTGATGGGTATCCCTTTGATTTCCAATTCTTAAGCCACCACAAAGAGAACTGATGTAAATATTTTTGTGCAAATAGACCCTTTTCCCTTTTTCTGGATGTCTTTGGGATATAGACCTAGCAGAATCACAAGACTTGAAATATGATGTTGGTGCTTTAAATGAGGTCCGGTCAATGTCACTGAGGATTCTCTGTGCAAGTTCCCAAATTTGATGAGAAAGGCCTCTTCAAAGGAGGCCACTCAGCATCTTCACAGGAGAGGTAAAAGGAGACGGCTCAAGACTAACGGGTTTGTTAAAGGGCATTCTGTCCAGCCAGTCAATGCTTCAGGAGGGCTGGAGATGCTACAGTCCTCTAAACAGGCATCCAAATTGCAATTATAATGTAGTATCTCTAAAGACAGTTTCCTAGCTTCCCTTGTTATGTGGGGAAATCCTCTCTCTGATGCCTGCCAGACGTTCTCTCTCCTTTTCCACATTCTATGGATGGTGACTGGCAAAGAGAAGGCATCATGTGATCCCTCTGCTTCCACATCCATACTGTACGATCTGTGAACACAGTTGAGTGCGGTGGGATGTTCTCTGATTTATCCCAGGTTAGCTAGCAGGGGGGATATGAAAGGTCTTATCTAGGGCACAGGTATACGCTCTGGGGCTGCGTTAGCCCTGCTAGATGCTTATTTCTAAAGATGTTCTTGGAAAAGATGGGGAGACCTTTGCTGCTTCATTGGTGAAAGTAAACAAAATGAATGCTGAAAACTTGCAGGACACCAGCCAGTTGATGTGGCCGTAAATCATCCCAGAGAGCTTTCACTCCTCAGTGGCCTGGTCAGTGCCAGGAGAATGGCCTTGAGTTCTGTCAAAGTGAGAAATCAAAAGTGTTTATGGCTTCTTCTCCCCCCTTTTGGGATTCTAATTTTAATAACCATAACTAACATTTATATAGTGCTTGCTATGTACCAGGCATTATGCTAAGTGCTGGGGATACAAGAAGAGGCAAAAGGCAGTCTCTGTCCCCTCAAGGAGCTTACGATGGAATGGATGGTAATGGCTGACATTTATATAGCACCTACTGTGTGTCAGGCATTGTGCTGAGTGTTTTACAGTTATTACCACATTTGGTCCTCCCAACAACTCTGGGAGATAGGTGCTGTTATTATCCCCATTTTACAGATAAAGAAACTGAGGCAAAGAGAAGTTAAGTGACTTGCCCAGGGTCACACATTAGAATACTAATATGTGTCTTAGACTAGATTTGAACTCAGGTCTTCCTGACTCCAGACCTAGTGCTCAATCCACTGGAGCATCAAAAATGGACCATGCTAATTTGGAGTCTAGAGGGAGGGGGGAATAAATTCATAACACAAGAAAATCCTAACAAGACCTTTTTTATTATTAATATAGCCATGCATAAATGTGTATATGCATATATCCATATATATATTTTGTAGCAAACAAGATGGACTCATTTACTTCCCAGCATGAGAAAAGAGAGTACTTATAGTTGTAAAATTCTAAAAAAGCAAAAACCATGTCCTTATACAGTTAAGAAGAAAGGGTCCTACTCGTGATGGAAAATGCTATATCCACATCCAGAGGAAGAACTGATGGAGTCTGAATGCAGAGTGAAGCAGATTGCTTTCACTTTACTTTTTTATGTTTTTTTCATTTCTTCTGTTTCTTCTTTTGCAACATGACTAATATGGAAATATGATTTACATGATTTTATATCTGTATAACCTATTTACATACATTCATACACACACATATATAACCTGTATCCAGTTGCTTACTGTCTTAGGGAGGTGGGAGGGGCAGGAGGGAAGCAAAAAATTTGGAAGTCACAGTGTTATTAAAAAAATGTTAAAATTGTCCTTATATGTAATTGGAAAAAAAAATACTATCAAGAAGTGGTCATAGAGAGCACAGACCCTATGAAATGGGAATCAAGCTTGGATTTTCTAGTGGAGATCTCGATTCCAAGTCTGGTGTTCTGGCCTCTATGCCAGATTTATGAATAAGATATAGTGGTTGTTTTGGGAGACTCTAAACTGCATCAGAACTTTTTGAGAACTTTATCTTGTGAGAACCAGTTCAGCCAGGTAGGCAGCCTGCCATAGTGGTCTTGGAGTCAGAAAGATTTGCCCCTTGAGCCTTGGTCTCCTCATTGGTAAAATGGAGTTAATATTAGCTATAGTGCCACAGAGTTCTTATGAGGCTTACATGTAGGCTACTGTGTGTAAAGCACACACATATGTACTACAGTATTACTGTTGTTTATTATTTTGGGACTTACAGTTTCATAAATGGAAGAAATTCCCTTTACCAAAGCAGACTGGCAGTTGCTCTGACTGAAGGTATTAGTGAGTTGCCTGGGATACTGAAATATTAAGTGACCTAGCCATGGTCATACAACCTGTCTCCTGTCTGAGGAGGACTTGGACTCAGGTCTTCGTTACTCCAAGACCAGCCTTCTCTCCAGGATACCATAGTGTCCCTCATTAATAATAAAATGGAGTCAGACTTGGAGAAGAGAATGAAACAGAATTCTCTCTTCTTAGGACACAGGTGGGGGGCTGTGGCAGCAGAATGGGGCAGATGCAGTTGATACGTTGGTTGTTTTTGCTGAACTGTTGAACCCTAAAGGGAACAGACTTTGATATTTTATAAAACCTCTGAATTGGAAAGAATCTGGAATGTCGTAATCCTCTTAAAAGAGGGAAACAGAATGAGAAGCAGGGCAGGGAGGACTGGGAACTGCTTCAGGGAAAGAGCTATTTTGTTTTATTGTATTTTTATTTTTCCCCAGTTACATGTAAAAAAAATTAACATTTGTTTTTAAAACTTTAAGTTCCAAATTCTCTCCTTTCTTCTCTCTCTACCATCCCTCACTGAGAAGAGAAGCAGTTCAATATAAGTTATACATGTATAGTCATGCAAATATTCCCAAAATAGTCATATTGCAAAAGAAAATATAGACCCAAAAAGAAAAAAATTCAAGAAAAAGTCTGAAAAGTGTGTTTCAATTTGTATTCAGACACCACCAGTTCTTTCTCTGGGGATGGAGAGCGTTTTTCATCCTAAGTCCTTCAGAGTTGGCTTGGATCATTGTATAGCTGAGAATGGCTAAGTCATTCGCAGCTGATCACCTTACATTGTCGCTGTTACTTTATACACAGTACATTTCACTTTGCATTAACTCATGCAAGTCTCTCCAGGCTTTTTCTGAGACCATCCTGCTCAGCATATCTCATAGCACAATACTATTCCATCAGAATCACATACCGTAACTTGTTCAACCATTCCCCAGTTGATGAGTATCCCCTCAGTTTCCAATTCTTTGCTCCCAGAAAAGAGCTGTTATAAATATTTTTTGTACATATAGGTTCTTTTCCTTTTTGTTTTTATCTCTTTTGGGATATAGACCTAGTGGTGGTATTACTAGGCCAAAGGGTATGCATGGTTTTATAGCCTTTTGAGCATAATTCCAAATTGAAAGAGCTGTTCTATCAGCAGGATACCAGATCCAGGGTTTGGTTTCGGTCATGTTTGGTTTCAGGCAGGTTCATTCTCCTGCTGTCCAGAGACTTGAGAGGAGCCCTTGTTGAGGGGATGACCACGTTAGGGTTTGCTCTGGACAGTTGCAGGCATCTTGTTTCTGCTAGTGTCTTAAGTGCTTTCCTGGCTCTGGGATGGGGCCACTTGTCTCTCTCTCCTTCTCTCTCTCCAGCTATGTGGGCAGGAAGCGGATGCAAGTGGAGCACCCAGAGAAGGCGGTGCCACATGTTCGGAACCTGGTAGAGGCTGACTATTCGTACTGGACCCTGGCCTATGTCATCTCCCTCCAGGGAGCACAGAAGCTGTTGGCTGCTCAACCCCTCTCTAAGATGCTCCCTGTGGATGAGTTCCTGCCAGTGATGTTTGATAAACACCCAGTGTAAGTGTGTGGGGAAGCAGGGGTATGGTAGGAGTGGCTAATAACCGTCCTTATTCTTGGGATTCAGCTCCCTCTGGGATGAGCCTGAGACATGGAGCAGACACTTCCTTGATGTGTCTGTTATGGGGAGACAGCCCATGTGTGACTCTGTTTTGGAGTGCGTGTGCCATGTTGGAGGACAGGGGTATGTGTCTCTCTAGCTGGTTTTTTGAGGGGAGGGGCAAGGTAGGGTTATCACCAGGAAAGCCCCATGTCTTTCCTGGTAAGGAAATGTAGTGTCCCCCTACTGGAGGAGACAGCCTGTCTTTCAAGTTTATTTCAGTAAAACTAGAGGCTTTGTGCCCTTGTCTGTGGTCTTGAAAGAGAGCAAGGTCATGTGAGAGCCTGGCAGCACCTGGCTGGTTGGGTCATTTTGTCTGCAAGTCCATTACAATCCATTCAGTGCTACAGAGAAGGTTTCTCAGGGTTGGCTGGTCTGGCTATAATGGAGCTCTTTGGTGCTAAGTTTTCCCAAAAAAGTATCCCCTGATAAAGACTATATTATTTGACTTGATTCCTGATTTACGTAAGTTGGGGGTTTGGCCTTCTTTGGGGACTAGTGCTACCATCTTACAAGGCTCCCATCTCAGGGATCAAGGGAGAGGCCACTCTTGACCAGAGGAGGGTCCAATAGTATGAGATGGGGAGATGAAAAGACGGACAGAGTTGGGAATAGCTGTAGCTCGGAGCTGAGGGAACTTAGAACCCCCTGAGACAAGGGGTGCTGAGAGGGGAGGGGAGTAGCTGAAGGAGGCAGGACAATTCAGGGGAGGTGGCAGCTCAGCCTTCAAAGAGATATGTTTTCTGCAGGTCTGACTACAAAGAACACTTTGAGAAACGGGACCTGCTGGCCTTCTCAGTGGAGCCTCTCCTTGTGTACCCCACTCATTACACAGGGGATGATGGCTACATCAGTGACACAGAGACCTCAGTTGTTTGGAATAATGAAAAGGTGAAGACAGACTGGGATCGAGCCAAGTCCCAGAAAATGAAGGAGCAGCAGGAGCTGAGCAAGGAGGCCAAGAACTCAGACGTCTTACAGTCTCCACTTGACAGCACAGCCCGAGATGAGCTGTGATCCCGCAAGAGCTGTGTCTCAGGAACCCCAAGGGCCTGGCATCTGTGGGGAGCTGGGGTGGGCACAGCAGGGAGGGAGGGAGCAAGGGAGCAAGAGCAGGGCTCAGGCTACAGGGAGGGAGAACCTGGCACCAGAACTGTACCCAATTGGCACCTCAGACTCTGGGAAGACCTATGCCAAGATTATAAGAAGACCCCCCGGCTCAGTTTGGGGGAAGCATGGTAGCATGGGCACACAGTGGGGTCTTAATAAGTGCATCACTGATTAATCCTGCAGTGTGCCCTGCTGGAGAATGTGTTTTCCTGAGGACCTGGAAGAAGCTGCCTGAAAAGAAGTTTGAGGTATTTTAAAAAATCAGTCTTTTTGAGGTTTCTCACACCAGAAAAGCCTCCAGAACTAATCAGCTTCTGAGTAGTCAGTGGGTACAGGGCCTTTCCTAGGCTGCAGCAGGCGCCTCATTTCCACCAGTGTCTGCCAGGAGTTCTTCCGGTCCTGGAGATTTTCTGAAGGTCAGAAAGCCAAACTTTTTAGCCAGGCTTTGTCCCCGTGAGGACCATCAGGATGCTGGCCTATCAGCCTGACTCTCTGCCCTAGCATTCACCATTACTCAGGTGACCCTTTTGGTCTGGCTCAGGTATTATAGATGCAGATGGAGGGATGATTGGGCTGCTCGGAAATGAGGGAGTTGTTCCGCAGGCTTTGCAGCTGGCAGCATGGCTAAAGGGACCCCCTCTGGGCGAGGGCTTTGGGCAGTGGCACCTTCCCTCCCCTTCTGCCCGCATGGATTTATGGTGACGTTGTCAGCATATGACCAAAACTAAGTTATCTTAACCTAAAATTTAATTTCTGTTTTATGGGAACAATTGGCCTTATCATTGCTGATATCTGAGATCCTTTCTAACTCTCAGTCCTGTGATCCTGGGGACATTCCCTTTGGCTTCCTTACTTATAGAACATGTTCATCTTTTACTTCCAGTGGGCTGTCTGCCTTTTTCTCTCTGCTGTCAGCCAGCTCAACGGGGTGAGGGGATTAAAGCAGACTGTCAGTGCAGACTGCCTTACTCTACTGGTTTCAAAGGTCTCCTTATTGGGGATGGACTAGAATGTTTGCCCTATTTCTTCACTTGATTTCTGTTAACCTACTTGACCCACTGGTCACCAGAAATTCAGAGGATGATGTTCTTCTTGACCTTCTGGCTATAAAACCCTTCTTTTTGAGGTGCCTGGTGTGCCTTTCTACAAGCCCCCCACTCCCACTCCCACCTTGTCTTCCTGTCAGCCCAAAGGAAACAGTTTTAGGCTGGGAATTGCTTGCTTTTATTGCAAGTAATTGTTTTTGTACGTTGTTTTTGTAAATGTTTTGATGTTCTATAAATTTTTTTTAAAAAATAAATTGCTTTCTTGGTGTTGTCTTTTTTTTTCTTCTTGGAATAAATGTTGGCATAAGGGATTTTGGGTGGGGTTGTTTAGGGCTAGAAATGTGAAGAGGAAATGATAAGTATCAGTCTATAAACATTTATTAAACTTACTATGTACCAGGCACTTTACTAAGCTCTAGACATAGAAAAGTAAGCAGCCAAATCTTAAGGTGGAGGAGCAAAGGATCATGGTATTGAGAAAAGATTAATAGCCATTTTCTGTGAAGGAGTGGTCATGGTAGGGATCAGGTTAGAGATGATTTCTTAGATGGGTGGGAAAAGATTTAGGAAAAAGGAGCATGTAGTCAGAGGTCATTTCGTTTGGGGACAGTACCTCTGGGCAGGGAAAATAGAGAAGTCATTTATTAGGATGAAGGTCCTACTCCCACCCCCATCAGGAAAGGCAGAAGCTTGATGCAAACACGTTTCCTCATCATGTCTTACCTGGCCTGTTGCAATCATATTCCTGCTTCCAGACTGTACTTTCTGCTTTACCTTGCACACAGCTACCAAACTGATATTCTCAATATATTGTTTTGAGGAATATTCAAGATTCAATATTCAAAAATCTTCACTGGTTACCTATCATCTCTAGGTTAAGATGGAAACTCAGCGTGACATTTAAAGCTCTCCACAATATGACTCCCATCTACCTTTCCAATCTTAATTTTTACTGTTTCAAACACTTGCCTGTCAATCTGGCCTCCTAGCTTTCTCTGAATGTGATATCAAGTCCCCTGCCTTCCATGCCTGAATCTCACTCCTTTCTCACCTCAAACTCTCATACTCCCTGACTTCTTTTAAAGCCCAGATGAGGTGCTGCTTTTCAAAAATGCCTTTCCTGTTGTTCCCAGTGGTTAGGATTCTTTCCTTTTGGAAATTGCTTCCATCAGCAACGCTATACTATGCATACTGTATGTACTATCTGTACATGTAGTATCTTCAGTAAAATAGAAGCTCTTTGAAGTCAAGTGCCTGAGCTCATAGCACTGGAGCTGTTTGACTTTCTCTGGCAAGGACAATTCCCAGTCTTTCCAGAGCTATCTTCTTCGTGCCAGATCAAGGCAAAACCTCATAGTCCTTCTCTTTCAGTGCTATAGCTCCTTTCTTTCAGATTTCTTTCTTCTTTCCTCACCAACCCCAAGTTGGTGGTAACCAACTCTGCTTTCCAGCATATAGAGGCATATTACCTCTATACTCTTATAAAACACATTTCCTTCTGGGAAAGAGGAAAGATCCCAGGATCCAGTAGGGCTTCAGGGTCTAAAGAAAGGGATGTGCTTAGGTCGCGTTCATCCAGGATCACCTGGCAAATGGAAGAAGGAACAAGAACCTTTAAATTGGTTCGGAGCATTGGGTAATGACCACTGGGTGGCAGCACTAACACATTTCTTGCTATAGCTAGGTGACTGTCAGAGTTGTGTTCCCATGTGTCCCTCCACAAGTTGTCTCACAGCTGTGAGTGAGGTTTAGAAGCTTTCAGTGATACTCAGAGTAATTTGTCCTTCCAGGGACTCGGGAGAACCCTTCATCCTGGTTTACTATTTAGTAGGGGAGCTAGATGGTGGATAGAGTGCAGACCTGGAGTCAGGAAGATTCAACTTCCTGAGTTCAAATCTGGTCACAGACACTTAGTAGCTGTGTGATCCTGGGAATATCACTTAACCCTATTTGCTTCGGTTTCCTCACATGTAAAATGAGCTGCAAAATGCTTTTCTATCCTAAGTTGCTACATGATGCCACTGCTTGGCTACGTACCCTAAGTGAGCCTGAAAAATTATAAAAAAAACCAAATGTATATCCAGGAAACTAACACTGCTAGCACCAAGCTAGCAGTCTTCCTTAATATGCTAATACCTTTATTTGCTTTAGGTTGGCCTGCAATCTTTAATTCACAATCCTCAAACTCCTGAGTATCCCTTTCCCAAGAGGTCCCATTGCTCTGAGACCAGAGAATTCCCTTACAACCCTAATCCCAATTCCTCAAGGGTTCCAGGGGCAAATCAGAAAAGAGAAATGCCAGATGCCCTCTAAGGACTCAACTCAAAGCCAGTTGCTACAACCTGAAGGTTGAGAAAGCTCAGGGGGGATGCTACACTTATTTATGTACATTTTATGAGACCCCCCCCCTCCTCCCCAGCCCTCCACCCCCTCCCCGCCTGGTTGGTTGCTGTCCTTCTCCAGAAGAATGACATCACCAGAATGTAACTCCTTTAGATCAGGAACTGGTTTTTTTTTTCTTGTTTTGGGCTCCAGACAGCCCAAATGCTTATTGAATTGAATTGGAGAGCAGTGCAAAAACTAAACCACACTTAACTTTATTGATGAACACATGGTAGAAGTATTCAGCAGTGCCTGGAGTGAAGGTATGATGTAACCAAGAAAAGACATTTGTTACAAATAAAATAATGTTAAACTATTTTTTTTGGCTGCAGGGTAATGGGGGGAGGGGGGCTTTAGCTGAAGGAGGCCAGTCTTGTCTGTAAGCTGCACCCTTAGGGACTACCCCAGCTGGCATCTGTCACTTCCCATCAGCAAAATGTAAATCCTGTTTTATATATGTCTCTTCTCAAGCCTGG
Source organism: Notamacropus eugenii (assembly GCF_028372415.1). Classification (NCBI taxonomy): domain Eukaryota; kingdom Metazoa; phylum Chordata; class Mammalia; order Diprotodontia; family Macropodidae; genus Notamacropus; species Notamacropus eugenii. The sequence continues at coordinate 80,523,772 of NC_092875.1, forward strand.
AAGAGTATTTCTCTCTCACTGAATGCACAATCCTGTCTTCCTCCTGCTTTCTGTCTTTCCTCTTCCTCCCCCTCCCTTTCAACCTATTCCTCCTCTCCCTTTCTCTCCTTTCCAGTCCCCACACTCCCCTTTCACCTCATTCCCTCCCTCTCAGACTCTCCATTTGCCCTCAGGTCCCTTTCCTGTTGCTTCGCTAGTCCTCTCACTACTTCCAATCCTCATTTGGAATGTCCTCTCCCCTCCCCAAAGGGTACCTGCTAGTTTTATCACAATATACTACTTTGTCACCCATCCCAAACTCCTATGACTCTGCTTACTTCGGGGAATATAGAGCCTTTCCCCTCCCTCCACCGTACCCTGTCTCCCTCTCAGGGCTTCGTGAGTTTGGGCTCATTCCAGTGAAAGCCAATGCCAGTGAGGCCATAGCGATTGTGGTGCCCACTGATGTAGCTCAGGAAGCCTCCTCGGTAGTGGGGAGAAGCATTGAAGGAGTAGCCTGCTGGCTGCCCAAAAGTGAAGATACGTCCACGGTTGGTGACGAATATCAGTTGCTGGATGTAGGTTGAGTAGTATTTGCCCAGGACTTGAGTGATCCTCTCATCACTCTTCAGAAGAATCTCGTGTCTCAGTCCTCCCTTATAGCCATGTAGGTCGCTCCAGTTGTGGGCATACTGGAACTGGATGCTGTGGAGATGGAGGGTGAAGGTAAGTGGGAGAAGGAGCTGAGAAGGGTGAGGAGGGCATCCCTAGTGCCCTTGAAAGAACATAGGGCAGGTGGGAAATGGAGGTGGGGGAGAAAATGAAGAAACCTCCTTAGAGGCAAGTTGGGAAATGAAATAAGAGGGGGTATCAAGGCCACAGATGGGGTCAGGAGGTCAGAATTTCTGGGTGAGTAGACAGGATGGTCAGGAATACCAAGAGGTACAACAGGAGGTCATCAGGGAGAGAAATAACAAGTTGAAAGAGGCTGCTATGAACCCTAAACCCTTACCCATGGATGATCCCACCACATTGTTCATAGATTTGAAATCCAGTTATCCTGCCATTTCTGTGCTCCCCAGAGAGGGTGAAGCTGGTTCCTCCGCCACTTCCATATTCTCCAGAAAATGAGGACCCTCGGTGTTGACCTTGAAACATGAAAGGGAGAAGGGCTGGGCAGTTTCTAGTCTCTATAGGGAGTTAGATTGCCACAAACTTACACATATCGTGCATGTATTATTGGCCTTGTTTTACAGATAAAGACCCTAAGACTAGAAGAGGTTAGATTCAAGAGTCTATGAAGGTTGGAGATAAGATATACCTCCCCCCTCCTCAGACAAGCTACTTGTACTCAATATTGGTTTCATTTCCTTAAGTATTTCTTCAGGATTCACTTTTTGTAGTCACATATTCTGAGATTTGGAAGAAACTTTAAAGATCATTTAAAAATATGAATTCCTCAGTTAGTGAACTAATTCACACTGTAATGTAAATGACTGATCAGACTACGAGTGCAGGTACTGTATGCTCTATTGTGTGCAAATTTCACAGCACTCACAGGGTTCCACCTGAGACTGAGTAGCAGATGGGAATAAAGGATTGATAATGTCAAGAATGGAGACCAGCAAGGAGATCAGTACTGAGAGGTTAGGAACAAGGATCAGAGATGAGGGCCAGGGATAGAGACCCTGGAGACCCTGGAGATCACTCACCATGCTCCTCAGCAGTGACAGTCACTGGGAAGGTGAAAAGTAGGAATAGCAAAATCAACATCATCTGAGGCAAGGAGAAAGCAGAGGTCAAGGCCACCCCAAAAGCTCTTGCCCCCCAAGCTTTATCTCGTCTAAGGCTAACAATGTCAAGAGTTTGGGGGTATGAGCACCACTCTCCCCAAGATCTTTGACTAACAGACGAAAGGAAGCTGGGATCCTCCTCTAGAGATATTTAGGGAAGGGAGGGGGTTGTCATTGAAAGTCCCATGCAGAAAACTTTGGGAAGACTGAGAGAATCCACATGCCTTTTCCCCTGAAAGAGTTTGATGAAGGCAGGGAAGGCATGAGTATTATAACCCCTGCCCCAGAAAGGGCTTGAGATATGGATTCTCCAGGTGGATTCGCCCAAGACTGGGGAGGTGATGTAGTTGGTGTGGCCTCACCTGAAAGTCAAGAATCAAGAGGGGATGGTCAATGTAAACTTCCAAAGAATTCAGCAGGATAGTCGGTGAGTTCTTTGAGAAGTTCAAAAGAAGGTCACTGTGAACTGCCTCACCTCCAACTACATCCTCCAGCTTCCAAGAATTAGTGATAATTTTAGTGACTGGAGGTGAGGGTTCCCTCAGGAGAAATTATCTCTGTGTTAGTTGGTGGGGATGTCTGTCTGAGGACAAGTAGGAACCTCATTCTCTCAATTCCTGGTTGAAGATCCCATATTCCCAAACCAGAGCCCACACTGGGGTAAGTTAGAATCACTGATAATTGTTTCAGAGTGATCAACTGATTTGAGAAAAATGTGTCGCTCTGTAAAGTAAGACCTTGTGCTATAATGAATTATCGTTTAATGCAGCATAGTATAAGGTAGCCCAAGGTATGTGACATTGGGTAATACATTATAATAGCACAATGTAGTACAATGTGACACAATATGTGCACACTCCATCAGCATTGACTCCTATGATCAGGTTTAACTCTCCTGAGCTCTTCCCCAGACTATTTCCTCCACCCTGCAGTTTATATTCCTCCCAAATTCTCCCAGGATTAATTTCCCACCCCTATTATTTGGTGTTGTTCTTCAATCATTTTTTAAGTCACATCTGAGGCTTCATGATCCCATTTGGGGTTTTCTTGGCAGAGACACTGGAGCGATTTGCCATTTCCTTCTCCAGCTCTTTTTACAGATGGGGAAATTAAGGCAAACAAGGATAAGTGACTTGCCCAAGGTCACATAGCTAGTAAGTGTCTAAGGCCAGATTTGAACTCAGGAAAAGCAATCATTCTGACTCCAGGCCTGTTATTCTATGCACTGTGCCACCTGGCTGCCCTTCCCACACCTACTAACAACATGTCAAAGTCTGTGCCACCCTGAGAAAGGAGAGTACTGACCTTTCTTCAGTCTTTATGGCTGGTCCTCAATGCTTCCACAGAGTGTCCAGGCAGGATCCTGTCCTCTCTGCCCCTTATATTGGAACCCACTCAGTAATGGCACTTGGCCAAACCCAGAGAGCCAATCCCTCTATCTGTTTATCTCACTTCCTCATCATATCTCAAGCCCCAGCCTCTTGAGTGCTTGAATGAGTATAGCACTGAAAGGACGAGACCTGGGGACAGGGCTCCCAAGCTTGGGAGAGAAGCTATAGCTTCATGGAATTTGAGAATTTGGGAATTTAAAGGAGTTCATCCAGTGCAATCCCCACCCTGAAATATAATATCCCTCTATCATGCCTCCCCATTTCTGTCCCCTACCCCATTTAGATTCTGCTAGAAGACCACTAGCACAAGGAGTGACTCACTGTCTTCCATTCCACTTTCGGACATTTTCTAATTGCTAGAGAGTTTGTCCTCATATTAAATCAAAGTCTACCTTTCTGTTACTTCTCTCATCCCCTGCACTGAGCGTAGTTTTGTCTTCTGAGGCTAAGCACAGCAAATCTAATGCCTTTTTCTTATGAGTAAAGTACTTAGCATGAAGCCTGGTGCATAGTAGGTGTTTAATAAATTCTTACTCCTTTCCCTTGTTCCTCTTTTGCAATTTTTGGGGTCCTATTGATTCTCATAGGGCAGTTCCCTTATCATCTTGGATTCCTTCCTCTGGACACACTCTGTGATATCACTGTCCTTCCTAGAATGTGCTACATCTGGAACATAATATTCCAGATGACTAGAGCAGAATACCACCAACCCCATTTTGGTTTTTTGGAGGCACTCATGAGTAAGTGACTTGTCCAGGGTCACACAGCTAGTAAGCATCTGCAGCTGGATTTGAACTCAGGTTAGTCTGACTCCAGGGCAACCCCCAACCCCATTTTGAGCACTATTCCTCTATATTGGCAGGATATTGAGCACTACCACCTTTAATAGACTGGGAGTGGGCCGAAGAAATATAACCAGAGTCTAACAGTTGACTCTCCCCCCCTTCCAAAAAAAATGTATCTATGGAACATTTTAAAGTTTAATCTACATTATTAGTATTTTCTCTGTCACTTTCTTAGGTTTATAAATAACAAAATAAAAAATCAATAAATTAATCAAGATTTGTAGTGTTTGTAGAATTCCAACGTGTAAATACTTACACTAAAAAATTAAGAATCAGCTCATAAGTATGTGTATAAATGGCAGTGTCTCTGTTAGGCCTCTGGATGTGACTAGGGGACAGATGTGTTTTCTCTCCGTGAGACCTGAGGCAGCTCACAGGGGGCTGGAGGTGACAGACTTTTCCACTGGAAGCTCCAAGGACCAAGTAGGGCCTTCTAGTTTTTTCTCATGGTCTTGAGGCATTTATTTGGACCCAGATCCATCTTATTTGTATGTCTTACATGGAAATACTGTTTGACTGAGTGCACAGAGTCTGAGGTATTCAATTCTCTTTGTTTTGCACTCAACCATTGTGGTTTGTGGACTGAGTTAAGTCTTGGCAAAGCCTGACCTCCGGTTAGGGAGGCTCCCCATTCTTGGACTGACCCCGAATTGCAAATCTAGGATTTCTACCTAAAAGAGAAGGGGAAGGTACCTAAGGTACAAACATGAATAGGGTGTGGCTCAGGTAGGCATAGAAGAATCATATCACACATTAATAGAATAATTAAAATAAAGGAACAACTTATAACCAGGTTTACAATCAGTTAGGAGGCTAATATTTACCTCATTTGGACATAAATATCTGTCCATTTGATATTCCACCTAGACTGAGCACTGTCTGACCAAACAGCCAAGCTTGACTAAATTTTCTTTTCAAGGACTGCCTCCTCTGATATAGAAGCTTCTCCTTTCATCAGCCACTGCCTGTAAGGGGACATTACTGCCTCAAAGGCCTCTCAGCACCTTTGGAATTCACAAGGTCATCTCTAGTCCTGGATGAGATATTCTTTCAAGGGGTCCCCAGCACAAGCCTACTATGCTTCCTGTGGGGATTGGAAGCCAGGTCACTATGATACCAACAGAGAAAGCCTGTCCTTCTATACTCCTCACTGAAATCACATGATACCACTTGAAGAACATCAGTCAGAAGTCTGTCTGTTCATCAGGCAATCAATAATCATTTATTAGGCCCCACTACATGCTAGGCATTGTGCCTAGTGCTGGGTATACAAAGAAAGGCAAAAAATCTTGCCCTTGAGGAGTTCACAATCTAATCTAATCCCATCTAATCTAATCAACAAGCAAACAGATATGTACAAACAGAGGGAAGGCACCGAAATTAAAAGGGGTTGAGAAAGCTTCTTGTACAATGACTTGAAGGAAGCCAAGATGAGGGAGAACACTCCAGGCATGGAGATAAACACCAGTGGAATTTCCCAGATGTGGGAAAGATGACAAGGAAGCTAGTGTCATTAGACCAAAGAGTATGTGGGAGGGGAATGGGGATGTAAAGTATAAGAAGACCGGAAAGGCGAGGAGGGCAGGTTTTCAAGGGCTTTGAACATGGAAAAGAAGATTTTATATTTGATCCAAGAGATGAAAAGAAACCTCAGGTTTTGGATGGGTGGGGGTGGGAAGGGAACATGATCAGATATGCACTTTAGGACAATCAGCGGGGAGGGACTTGAGGCAGAGAGACTAACCAGCAGACATGAGGTGATGAGGGCTTTCACCAGTGCGGTGGCAGGATTAGAGGAGAGAAGGGGCAAATTTGAGACATAAAGTTAAAATGATAGATTTTGGTAACAGAATAGATATGGGGAGGGGGGTGTGAGAGAATGAGGAGTTGAAGGTGATACATAAGAGAAGGGTGGTACCCTTGACAGTAAGAAGGAGGTTGGAAGTGGGGGAAAGTTTTGGGGTTTTCTTGTGCGGGAAGATAATGCCTTCTGTTTTGGACTTGTTGAGCTTAAATTATCTGTAAGACATCTGGTTTGATATGTTTAATTAGTAATTGGAGATGTGAGAGTGGAGGCCAGTAGAGAGGTTAGGATCAAATAAGTAAGTTTGAGAATCATCAGGATAGAGATGATAATTGAATTCATGGCAGCTGATGAGATCACCAAGTGAAATAGTGTAGAGGGAGATGAGAAGAGGACCCAGGAGAATGCACTGTAGGACACCCACCTTTAATGGGCATGATCTGGATGAAGACCCAGAAAAGGAGCCTGAGAAGGAATAGTCAGGTAGGTAGGAGAACCAGGAAGGAATAGTGTCACAAAAACCTAGAGGGAAACCATATCTTCTTTTAAGAGATCAGTACCCTGAATCTTTCCTTCAAAGGGTAGGGGAATGCTCGAAGGATTACTCAGTACCTGTCACAAAGTATTAAAATGCCAAGTCCTTTTAGCAATGAGTGACTACAGGACCAGAAAGTAGTCCCAAATTTTCCATGCTGCTGACTGGAATTAAGGAGAGAACATGTGCTGTACGTGCTCTGTACAGTCCACCAAGAAGGGCAAATCCAAGTATGTTCCATGTACTTGCTACATATGAAAAATTACTCTAGTGGGAGCCAGCCTTTTAAGGGACTGCACTGTTAAGAGAGAGACTATGGATAGAGAACTGAACCCAGAAACTGTGGGGGCTGCAGACCTAGAAAGCAGCAGCAGCAGCAGCTACAATAACAACAGCGGGAGAGGAGTGAACACAGTGAGTCAGAAGGAGAAGCAAGTAGAGTAATCCCTTCCACATTGAGACTTTTTCCACTGTGGTTTTAATAGATCATGGATCAGCATAAGAAATTAAACTGGAATTTTGGAGGAGTTTTGTGGAAGTTGCAGATGACATGCAAAGGCCAGCAGACAAGACACAGAAAAAGTTCAGACACTCAGAAATGCATAAAATAGATGAATAGTATTGTAGAATATCAACATATTTTATCTTTTAATACCATAATAATTCAGACTTCTTCTCTAGGATGAAGGGAGAGCCAAAAAATTAAATGAAGATTTTCCAGATTGCAGGGTCATATCCCTACCATATGGAAGGCACAACTGTAAGTACATCAGGAGATACTGACCTTTCAGTAAAGTCTGGGGCACTGCTGGCCTCAGTTGAGTTATTTTTTAGATTTTAAGTTTTCAGGTTGCTAAACCCCAGCAGAAAGGAGAGCTCTGCCTCCAAGGGAGGAAGGCTATTTCTTTTGCTTTGCTTTGTTATTTCTATATGTTAACAGATCTGTGCCTTCATACATGTTTCTCATCCTTATTGCTTATATGAGGTAGTAAGATTAGGGACATGAAGCTCTAGTGAGACAAGCAGCCAAATTTGTGATGTGTCCTAGAGTTACTGCAGTGGGGGTTGAGCCATGATTGAGTTATTGTTGAGAATTCACAAAGATGAAAGCTGGTCCATATGAGTTTGGAGCAAATCCTAATCCATGGGTCATAGCAGGCTAAGATCCTATGAGGTTTTTGACTGCCTCATCATCCTGTTACTGCATGCTGAATTTGCAGTCCACTAAACCCTCCAGGTTCTTTTCACATAAACTGTGGTATAGTCAGCTCTTGCCCTCTCCAATACTTTTGAAGCTGAACTTAATGCTTCTTCCCATTGCATTTCATCTCTCCCCCGCCCCCCATTATCTTCTTCCTCTTAACCCTGGAGAGCAGTCCTAGACCTTTTCTTGTTTGTCTTCTCAGCTCCAAAGGCACTTTTTGTTTTTCTTGGATTTTTTTCATCTGTCCTAATTCATTCAGGCCTTTAGTCCTCCTTGAAATTAGCCTTATGTTTTCAGGCTTTTATTTTTTTCCTGTAACTCTCCTTTGCATAATCTACATTTTAGCCAGTGTGGTCTACTTACTGCTTCCTGATCTTGGCATTTATCTCCCACTTTTGTGCCCTTGAACAGACTGTCCTCCATTCCTGGAATTCACTCCATCCTTCACTCTATCTCTTCAAATCCTGAGCTTACCTCAAGTCTCAGTTTCTGTGCCATCTCCTACAGTCCTGGTCCTCCCACGTGTCTTGTTCCTTGAACCCATTTCAACAACAACAAAATGTTAAAAAAACAGTAGTAACACAAATGGTCAGGGAAATTCAATAGTTTATAATATGCCTTTAGATTTATTCATTGTTTGCAATAACTACAACAGTAACTTTTGCCTCCAAAGTTCCAAATTAAAATTTATGTAATATAGCTATAATTATAAAATATAAAATATTTAACCTATAATTATGAAAATTCTACATGTAAAATGATGAAGTTCTAATTGTAAAATAATTATAAATATTTTACGTGGGACCATCCATAAGAATTAAAAGGAACAATCCAGCAATATTCTTTTATGCTTATTGTCTGTAAGATTTCGTATTACATTTCTTTATGTGTCACAGGGGAAAAATATATTTGTAAAATAATAGGGCAATTATTTACTACTTAAGGTGCCATTAAAGAACCCTTTGGACCATCACTGAGAGCCTCAAAGGAATTCTCCCAAGAGGAGAGGAATCCCCATCCTAGTTGTGAGTTCCTTTCTTTTTCAGATGATCATGCATATAATTAATTTGCTGACATATTATAGCCCCCAGTAATATTATGCAACTTCTACCTATACTGGTCTGCACCTTCTCTGCAATTTATAGTTTCAGAAAGGTGACTGGAGCATTGAGAGGTTGGTTTTTTGCATGTCTATAGATCTATCTTTATATATCACTGGATCTACATGGCTCAGGAGGGGAAAGTGAGATTGGTGACCTTGCACAGCCCTCCTTCACTCAAAACAAAGTCAAGTGCAAGCCATATCATCACTTCTCTGACGTCATGGTCTTCTTGAAAACTAAGGACAAACACAGATAGATATAATATTGAATATTTACATGTTTTTATATGCATATATATACATAAAATATCAAAATAAATGGGGACTTCAGTTTTATTTTGCTTTGATTGTCCATAGAGTATAACAAAGCAACTTGAATATAGCAGGCACTTCATAAATGCTTTTGCGATGAGATTGGATCATAAGATGATGGCCCTTTTTTATATTTCTTGTAGAATCTCAAGTCATTCTGGTCTACTTTTCCTTTCTTTAACTCTTTGGAATCTCTTATCCCAAGGTCTAGGTTACATATCTGTCTTCCCCTTTCTATCACGAACTCCAAGATGGCATGATCAGTGCTGTTTTAAAGGTTCTTGTCCTCTCCACTTCAATAAGCAATTCTCCCTTACTCACTAAAATGTGATTATTGATGATGACCATGCAAAGGAAAAGAGACATAAAGGGGAGACAAAACAAGCATTTATTAAGTACCTACTATGTGCCAGATACTGTGCTAAGCAATTTACAAATGCCAACTTATTTGATCCTCACAGCAATCCTGCGAGGCGAGTGCTATTATTGTCCTCATTTTGTAGTTGAAGAGAGGAAGGCAGACGGAGCCAAATGACCTGCCCAAGGTCACACAACAAGTACATTTTTGAGGCTGGAATTAAATTCAGGTCTTCCTGACTCTGGGCTTGGTACTTTATCCACTGGGTCATCTAGCCGGTTCAGTCAGGAGGAGATGGAGGAGAAAACGATGTCATAAAAACCCAGAGAGGAGAGAGTACCCAGGAGGTGAGGATGGTCAATAGTGTTAAGTTCTACAGAGGTCAAAACGGGGTGGGTATTGAGAAAAGGCCTTCATATTTGGCAATTAAGAGACTGTTGGTAACTTTAGAAATAGCTATTTCAAATGAGTGATAAAGCCAGAAGTCAGATTACAAAGACTTGAGAAGTAAGGGGGATCATAAGAAAAGAATGAGTACCCAGCTTTTTCTAGAGGCTTGCCTCTGAAAGTCAAGAGAGATATAAGATGGTTAGAAGGGATGGTAAGGTGTATTTACCTCCTTATGTTAAGATAGCTAGCCCACTTTAGTGTCTACAGTGGGCACACTGGTGAATAAACATTCAAAGCTACGAGTGTTACAGTCACAACATCTCTACTTAGAGAGGGTCACAGAGACCATTTAGTCCCGGTAAGGACAAGAATGCCCTCTATAGCACCCCTGACCAATGGCCATCCAGCTTTTGAGGTCTTTCTTCTGAGGCAGTCCATTCCCTGTTTGGATAGCTGTAATCTTTAGGAAACTTTTTCTTATATTGAGACTAATTATTTCTAGATTTTCCACATTCCTGCCCTTAGAGTCAATAAAACAAGTTTTCCACAGTCCTTCAAATCCTTTAAGAGTTATCCTGTCTCCTCTGAAGTTTCTCTTCTCCAAGTTCCTTGCTCTGTGAACTGGTCCTCGTAATGTATGAATGGGAGATCCTTCAACAAACTGGTTGTTCTGCTTTGAGCATCATCCATCTTGTAAATATCCTTCCTGAGATGTGGTACCCAGAACCAAACATGGTGCTCCAGATATAACCTGGCCAGGTCAGAGGTCAGCAGCTTGGTCACCTCCCTAGTCCTAGATCCTATGACCCTCTTAATACAGCCTAAGGTCATGGGGTAGCTAGGTGGTACAGTGTCAGACATGGCTGAAATGACTGAACAACAACCAAAAGGCCACATAAACTTTCTTGGCTACCATGTCACACTATTGACTCATATGGAGCATTATCTATAGAAACCTCTTAGATCTTCTTTTAAACTCTCATGTAGTGACATTATCCACATTGTACATGTGAAGTTGATTTTTTTTAACACAGGTGCTAAATTTCATCTTATTATATTGTTTTTGGATCCTGACTTGTGTTAGCAATCCCTCTAACTTTGTGTCATTCATCTTAATTCAACTGAACAAGTATTTATTAAGCATCTAATGTGTGTCAGATATTGTGCTGGGTGCTAGAGCTACAAGGACAAAAATGACACAGACTCTGCCCTTAAGAAACTTATATTCTATTGGTTGAAAATAATGTACACAGATGGATGCAAGAGCCTTTTTTTTTTTTTTGGAGGGGAGATAGATTCTGCTCTGGCTCCCATCAGAGGATAGAGCAGTGGCCTGGATACTCCCTGAGAATTCTGAGATTTCAAGGTTTTACTGATCTCTCTAGCAAAGAAAGTATACAGTAACTTACCAAGGTTGGGGAACCTGTGGTCTGGAGGTCACATGTGGCCCTCTAGATCCTCAAATGTGGCCCTTTGATTGAATCCAAACTTCACAGAACAAACACCTTAATAAAAGGATTTGTTTAATAAAACTTGGACTTAGTCAAAAGGCCATACCCAAGAAACTAGAAGGCCACATGTGGACTCCAGGCCATGGTTCCTCATCTCTGGGACTATGCAAAATTTTGACATAAGCCCTCAGAAGCTTGGAACTGGGAGCAGAAAGCAAGAAAGCAAAGAAAATAGAGGCCACGGGGAGACAGGAATCTTTGACTATGCCTTCTCTGCTCTCCCTTAAGCTAATTCGTTAGTCAATAAAAATATACTAGAAAGAGGTAGCCCTATGTCACCCTTAGAAGTGATTCTGATGTGGGGTGGAGCAGAGCCAAGATGGAGGAGCAAAGGGTCACAACTGCCAAACTTCCCTCAAAACTTCTACAAAATGACCACAGAAAACACCAAACTGAAATCTGAGTGAAGAAGCTAACAAAAAGTCACACTGAGTTGTTTTTCTATCCCAGGGTAACTTAGGAAGACAGAAAAAGAGGTCTGTGGATACTGGGGTGGGGTGGGCCTGGCTGGGAGTTTTGTGTGAGGGAGAAGCAGCACCAGTAGCACCTATGGGCCTAGGAGGTAGCAGCTGCAACAGTAGCACTGGGGGCACAGGAAGTGACCAATGTCCAGGAATGGTAAGAGTATTGATCACTTGGTCAGAAAGAGATTCCAGGGGATCCCTGTACTAGCTTTGGGCACAGAATTAGGTACCATTTGGCAGCTCCTTATCTTATTACGCAGTTTCAGGGTGTAGTCCCAGGGCAAAGAGGAATGTTTAGGGAGTAGGGGTCCTATCTAGGTAAGTACTTGAGCACAGACCAGGAGGGCAGTGACCAGACCATTCCCTAGATCACACTATACTGGAAACACTGAAAACCTACAGGCCTCCCAGATTGAGCTACAGAAACAGAGACTAGCCATTCTGTTCACAAGAGGTGATCGGAGCCTAACAAAGTCCAAAGTCAAGAAATAGGTTGGAAAAATGAGCAAACATCAAATAAAGGATCTAGCCATAAGAGTTTCTATGGTGAGAGGGAAGTTCAAGACTCAAATTTGGAAGAAGACAATGACTTGATAACATCTTCAAGTAAAGGCTAGAAGAATTAAAAATGCAGACTAGACATAAGCCCAACAAGAATTCCTAACTGAGCTTAAGCTTAAAAAGGGAAAAAAAATTTAAAAACCAAACTGATCAAATTTAACCAAATTGGGCAAGTTTAATAATAGCTATTTAATAAATGTTTGTTGAACTCAATTGAATTCAGTTGGCCTGCATTTCTGCACACCTTTCCTTACTGATTCCTCTCACTAGCCTGTGTGGAAGTAGGGACTGAAGAGGCTGAATTTGGATCCCTTTCCAGGGGCTTTGCTGGACAAGTGCCAGCAAGTCAAAAGCAATGGACTCAGGTGTCCTAACCCCAGTTCAGGGCACACACTCATCCTTACCAGATCTCTGCTGACCATGACTCTAGGACTGTTAGACTGAGATGTTATCTGAAGGGCTGTGGCTAGAGTAGAGACGTTGGGGTTTGGAAACTTAGAGAAACAGGAAAGATTCATATTGACATATGACATATCTCTTTCAACTGGCAAAAAGCATTCATTCCTATATCCATAGACAAGATACAGACATTTTTAGAGATCCAGTGGTTGAGGTAACCTTCATTCACACAGAAGACACAGACCTGCTCTAAGGTGATTTATGACCAGGGTGATCCCTTTATACATACATCTCAAAGATGTGTCACAGAATCATAAAATCATAGAATTGGTGTTTTGTAGGATGTTAGAGGGCATGAAATACAACTCCTCCACAAGGCATGAATCCATCCTTAATATCAATAACCTGTGGCCACCCAACCTTTACTTGAACACTTTAAATGATGGAGAACTCCCAGGGCTACTCTGTTGAAAATTTAAACACCTGTAGTTACTTAAGATAATAGAGGTACAAGGGTCCTTGGGCTTCTTGGTGGCACAGTGGATAGATCGAGGGCCCTGGAGCCAGGAGGACCTGAGTTAAAATCTGGCCTAAAATACTTACTAGGTGTGGGACCCTGGACAAGTCACTTGAATTTGGTTGCCTCAGGTCTTCATCTATAAAATGAGCTACAGAAGGAAATGGCAAACCACTCCAGTATCTTCTTCCAAGAAAATCTCAGATGGGGTCACGGAGAATCAGTCATGACTAAAATGACTCAATAACAACAACAAAGGGCTCTCAGAATCCATGTAGCTCAACTCCCTAATTTTATAGATGAGTAAAGCAAGGCCCAGAGAGGTTAAATGACTTGCCCACAGTCACATAGGTAATAAGTGACAGAACCAGGAATCAAACTCAGGTTCTCTGACTTTAAATCCATTACTCTTTCCACAGTACTATGCTGGTACATCTGAGCGGGTCTATTCCACTACGTGCAGGATATGGATCTGTGTTCTATCAAATACATTGCCATTCCTATGGCCAAGAATGCCCTTTTTCACACAGAGGACACAAATCTGCCTCAAGAGCATCTATGATTGAGGTCATCCTTCAGGGCAGAATAGTGGGAAGAGCATTGGCCCTAAAGTTTTTAGTAGATGAATTAACATTATCCTTTGTCAGTTACTAACTGTATGACCAAAGCATCCAGCCTCTCTGAACCTGTTTTCTCATCTATATGACAGAGGAAACATTTTACTGCTTACCTCACAGGGTTGTTGTGATAAAAATGTTTTTTAAATGCTCAAGTTCTCTTTAAGAGGGAAGATCTTACTATTTAGGACTCAGACCTTTCCCAAGAGGATTTAGGTCAGAATCAACCTCTGCAGACCCCTAGGACAGACCTGCCACTGAATCATAAAATTAGAGTTGATAAAGATTTGAGACATCACTTAATCCAACTCTCCAACAAAGCACAAATCCCAACCACATCTTTGACAAGTGATCACCAGTCTTTTCAGTGTTCCTGAATTCAAATCCAGCCTCAGACACTTACTAACTGTGTAACCCTGGGCAAGTCACTTACCCCTGTTTGCCTCAATTTCCTCATCTGTAAAATGATCTGGAGAAGGAAATGGCAAACCACTCTAGTATCTTGAAAAAGAAAATCTCAAAAATGGGGTCACAGAGAGTTGGACAAGATGGAAAAATGACTCAACCACAATAAGATCCAGTCTTTTGGGAGAGAACTCACCAATTTCTAAAGCAATCCACTCTATTTTGGATAGCTGTGATTGTTAGCATCAGAGCATCATAAATTTAGAACTCTAAGGGGCCTGATAAGTCATCCAGTCCGAACCCTTATTTTATATTTGAGGAAACAGAGTCTCCATGAGATCAAATGACTTTCTCAGAGTTACAGAGAATGGCAGAGCTGGGATTCAGGCTCAGATCCTCTGACTGGGCTTTGTGTTTTTTCCATTGTGGGGCCTGGGACATCTCTAGACACACAGCACACACATATAGTATCTTATTGTTATACGGTCCATTCTCACATCCTAAGGAGACATTTGGCCAAGCTCTCCCTTGTACATTCTGAGGGCACAAACCTTTCCTAAGAGGACTTTTGGTTAGGATTAACAACACATGCTCAAGAAGACACCACTGACGAAGTTCTGAACTTATGAACCTCTGCAGCCACTATAAAAAAGATCTTCATGAACATTTCAATAAACAAATAATGTAAAAGAGGATTGTATATGAAATCATGAACTTCTGCCTTTTTCCAAATATATATTTAATTTAATACGGTAGAAACAACATTGTCTTTTCTAAATTTATTTTTGCTTTCTTTTGGGTATTTTAGATGTTTTACTAATACTCTTATCTTTCCCTCTTTTTTATATCTATTGATATCAATTAAGATTGTGCAAGGATTTATCTTTCCCTTTTTATATCTATTGATACAAAAACTGTGCAAGGATTTGTTGATAGAACAGTCATAGAACTATCAACATGCAAAATCATGGAAAAACCAGCTTATTATATCTTCAGATTGACTGTATCCGAAAAAATTAGCAGGCTCTAAGCAGCAGTTCTGCAACCTTATGTAGGTTTTGACCTACATATGTAGGTTTTTATAGGCAGAATGGGTATGATGGAATTTTATGGGAAGCCGAAGGGGAAGCTCTATTTCAGATAAAATAGTGAACTAGTCAGTAAGCAACAGAATTTGCTGAGAATTGCAAACTGACCATTAACACCTGGGCTATATGTCAGCTTGATTCTTTAGGCTCTAGATAGTTATTGACTCACTTAAGTGAGGTTAGAAATTCTTTTATCACACTATCAATAACCATTAAACTCAAACACTCTTGATATTCCAATAACTTATCTTAGGTCATGGCTTGGTCTGATATTCTTCCAAGATGATGATGGGGTCAGACCCCAAACATCCTTGATCCCAGTCTAGGCCTCTATCCACCAAACATACATTCTCAAGGTCAACTGAATCTTCCCCCACCTCCACAATAGACTGAATGGTTCTAGGTTCTACCTCATGGCCAATGCTTGGACCAGCACGCTTCTGCTATCTATGATCTAGGACCTCTACCCTGTGGTCACTTGCGAGCGTCCCCAGTAACTGTCCCTGATCTTTAACTAGATTACAAGGTAGATGGGCCCAGACTGGAAGGGTGTGTGCACAGACAGCAGGCTATTTGTGGTGGGAAGTCTTCAGAAAAAAGGAAGCATTAGCTCAAAGCTTGTGATAAGGCTGGTGAGTTAATCACAATGACTAGATAACAAGTCAAGTTAAAGATAACCCTGAGTTAATCAGTAGGTTATCAAAAACCAATCATAGCCATTGGCAAACAGCTTTTGGGTGCAACAGTGTAATGTAATGTAATCTAGGAGTCCTGGAGATCTGAATTTCAGTGCTGACTCCTCCAGAGCTCTGTGTGACTTTAGGTAGATCACCTTCATTTCTTTGCTGCTCAGTTTCCTGCTTTGCCCACCAAAGCTACTCACATTCCTTGGGGTGAGGGAAAGGGGAATCTCTCTTGACAATTTGTAGGGTATCCAAATTATTACTATGCTGAAAAATGCATTAGCCAAAAATCAAGATGGATTTCAGGGTGACCTACTTGGTTGAGACTGAGAAAAGTGATTTGCGATAAGATATAAATATGTTGTGTGACATTGGACAAATTGCTTCTTTGAAATTAGGGAAACAATCATCAAAGCTGAGGTCATAGGGGAGACGAGGAAGGATATGCTTCCTGTAGTTGAGATGAGAGAGGAAGGGATTAATTTGCAGTGATGGGGTCTCTAGAGTCAGCACCTTCAGTAGATGATTTTTAAAGTCAAAAGCAGCACAGGATGTTTATGTT
Source organism: Notamacropus eugenii (assembly GCF_028372415.1). Classification (NCBI taxonomy): domain Eukaryota; kingdom Metazoa; phylum Chordata; class Mammalia; order Diprotodontia; family Macropodidae; genus Notamacropus; species Notamacropus eugenii. The sequence goes on from NC_092875.1 coordinate 80,540,292, forward strand.
TGGGGTTGAGACCTCCCTCCTTTTCAAAGGCAAGGAATCATATTTCCATAACCTTGGGTGTCAGTAAATCAGTTGGCCAACAGGCATTTAGTGAGTATTCTCTATGTTCCAGGAACTGTGCTGAGGATATAAAGAAAGGCACGCCTGCATCTATGACATCAATCTGGGCTGACTTGTTGGGTTAGTTTAGCGGATGGCCTCTCCTTTTCCCTTCACTCTGCTCCCCTTTGATTTTTGTTCTTTGCTATGAGAGCCAGCTCATCAGATAGGGGAGAGCAGAGAGAAATATTCACCATAGCAGTGATGCAAAAAACAAAAGGCATCCTCAAAATTACACATTTTAAAAGTGTATAGGAGAAAGTCTCCTCTCTGAGTTCATGTGGTAGATAATTGCTGCCAAAATATATTGACCACAATGAAGAAACTAGGGAATTAAAAACCTAGATTTTATTATGATGCTCAAGCATAGGTTCAGGGGAGCCAAAGTGACTTATTCATTTGTTAGCTTCCCTAGCTAAGAATTGTATAAAGGATGTTCCCGATGTGAAGTCTTCTCCATTATCTTGGTGACTTGTAAATATTTCCCTTTGATCGTCCTATTTGTGAAACCTCTGAATGTAGTTTAATCTGTAACCTGACAGTTTACTGTAGAATTTGTTTGCTGTTTAAGTTTGTTAAGCTTTTATGACATTGAAGAAAATATGAGATTATGGTTCTAGCTTCTTTTTAAACTTTATGGTCCAAGAGGGTATAAGATTCAATATGTAAAAGAATTATTTCTCTGTCACTTTGACATAATTTTGTCTATAAGAGGACTCCTGGGAATCCTAATGGTTGTTCAGGCTTTTTTTTTTTTTTTTTTTTTTAGGTCTCAAGCTGCTCTACTTGTATTCTACTGGGCATTCAAAGAAAGGAAAATTTGCCCAGCCCTATCCTAGGTACCTTGGACAGAGAACCAGGTTGTCCGCTGTAATTTTTTTCTTTATTTATGAGAACTTTTATTTCCTTTTATTACATTTTTATCATCCAAGACTCCCTGAGGAATGTCAAATGGTCCTCCCTCATTTCATGAGTCAGATTTTGATCAAGTAAAGTTAATATTAAGAGAAGACAGACTTTTAGTGAATCAAAATTTGCAGGAGAGATGACCCTGCAATAAAAGTAAATGTAATAAATGACCTTGTAATAAAAGTAAAAGAAAGAAAAAAGTTTATAAAGCTGAGAGAACCTGCTTTCTCTGTCTAATGTATCTACGATAGGGTTAGGCAAATTTTCCTTCCTTTGAACCCACAGTAGCATACAAGGAGAATAATCTCAGTCCCTCAGATTTACTCTCTAACCTCCCTCTTCAATGAAGCATTAATTGTAGCTGACATAGATAATGCTACTGATCATACTTTTCAAATGTGCTTGACTCAATTCTATCAACATGCAGGGTCATCTTAATAACTGATTTTTTAATGTATTGAATATGTTGTTGTTCAGTCATGTTTGAATCTTCATGAGCTTATTTGGGGTTTTCTTGGCAAAGATACTGGAGTGGTCTGCCATTTCCTTTTCCAACTCATTTCACAGATGAGGAAACTGAGGTAAACAGGGTTAAGTAACTTGCCCAGAGTCACACAGCCAGTAAGCATCTAAGGCCAGATTTAAATTCAGGTCTTCCTGATTCCACATCCAGCACTCTATCCACTGTACCATCTAGTTGCCCATACTACATATAGTCCCGTGCTTTTTAGCATGATGTTTTCAGCCATGTTGGCAAATGCTTTCAATGAAGATGAACATGGCATCAAGGTCAACTACCATATTGATGTAAGTTCTTCAGTTTGAAAAGGCTACAAGCCAAGACCAAAGTGGAGGGAGTGTTGGGGCATGATTTTCTCTTTGCAGATGATTGTGTACTCAATGCAGTCTCTGAAGCTGAGATGCAACAAAGTATGAATCAGTTCTCTGCTGCCTGTGCTAATTTTGGCCTAATAATCAACATAAAAAAACCACAGGTGCTCCATCAGCCACCACCACACCATCCATACGAGTAACCATCAATTCCAACAAGTGGAGAAGTTTTGAATGCTGTGGATAAGTTCACTTACCTTGGTAGTATATTTTCCAGGGATGTATACATTGACAATGAGGTTGATGCACACATTGTCAGAACTAGCTCAGCTTTTGGGAGGCTCTGAAGAAAAGTTTGGAAGAGAAGAGGTATTAGACTGAGAGCCATTGTGCTGACCTCATTGTTGTATGCCTGTGAAACATGGATGGTCTACCAGCGCCATGCCAGGAAATTGAATTGTTTCCACTTGAACTGTCTTAGGAAGATTCTGAGGATCACCTGGCAGGATAAGTACCAGACACTGAAGTCCTTACTCAGGCTGGGACTATGCTTCAGGGACAGCAGCTCTGATGCGCTGGCCATATTGTTCAAATGCCAAATGAATGCTTGCCAAAAAGACTATTTTATGGAGAACTTGCATGAGGCAGGCGATCACATGGTGTCCGGAAGAAACAATACAAAGACACTCTCAAGAACTTTGGATTTGACTGTGCAACATGGGAGACACTGGCGCAGGACCACTCAGCGTGGCATGCCCACTATAAGAAAAGGTGCTTTGCTCTTTGAGCAAAGCAGAATTGAGACAGTACAAAATAAATGCAGGATGCACAAATTTGGGATATTCACCCCAAATATTCACACAGACTATCTGTGCCCAACCTGTGGTAGAGCATTCTGAGCTCATGTTGGTCTGATCAACCACAGTTGGATACACTGAAATTTCACTTTACAATGGTGATGTCATTTTGGCCCTCTTTGAAGAGAGACAACAACCAACCAACCAACCAGTCCTGTGATATACAAAAACTAATGGTTACAAGCAATATTTTAAGCAACTTTATATAGGTTTTATTTATAAGGCAGAAAGGTGATAATTGAATAAGAAGGTAAAGATTTCCATATCAAAGAACAGACAGCATAAGGAAAATATCTGCATTAGGTAAAATTATAAACTAGTCAGTAAACATTAGGGATAAAACTGGAATTTTCAGACTAACCAGGACCATTAACCCCCGAGTAAGTTATTTGACACACTCATCTTAAGTGAAGAGAGGTAATAAAATTGAGCCAGAAATTCTCTTATTGCTAACCAGCTAATCATCTGAGCTAAAATTTGGTGTCTTGGCTCAATTTCTGTACCGTGCTGTCTTAAGCAAATAGTGGCAATGTTAAAATTCCCTTACGACATAACGTACCATGGTACTTTACAAGAGCTGATAGTGACTGTGGTAGATCACACTGGCCTTGAGATTCTACAGGCAGTAGCTCACAGTTAACCTAATTTGAACACACTCTGTATTACTCACATTACTATTAGCTAAAGCAAATTTGATGTACTGGCTTCACTTTTATTGACTCTGCTTTGTTGGTTTTGTTTTCATTGAAATAAGTGGATATAATTATGCAGATGAGATATCCTTGAAAATATGCAATAATTTTGGTCACTGTTTTGTGCCCTCTACTGAAGCAAGGAGGATTTTATACTGCCTCCCCCATGGGGTGCACTTTGCAATTTGGAAAACTCCGTTTTGTTAGACGTGTTCATCGGTGAAATATTTAGGTTTTCTGTTATTTGTTTTTATTATTTGGGTTTGATCAGGATGTTACTGGGTTGGTTGAAGCCTGAGATATGAAGTCAAAGCTTCCTGAAGTAAGTTAACTTACCTTATTTGTGGACAGATTCCAACGGACTCTAACTCAGTAGTTATATTTGTGGCATGTAAATCTTCCCTCTCTATTAGCCCATTGTAAACTCTAATTTTTGCAAACTTAGTGGTTTAGTTTTTTTTTTTTTGGTAAATTTTCTTCTATTGATTTTAAACTTAAATACAATATGAGAAAAGAAAAAAAATATTGCCATGTACACAGCAGAACATGAGAGGATACCATAAAAACAATAAATCTCCATTTAGAGAAAACCTATATAACAAACATTACGCTTGGTTTTCAAAACTTCCCAACTTTGCTTTCTTCTAGGTTTTCTTTTGTTCTTTGCTGAGCACTTTTTACTTTTTCCCCCTTTCTCCTCTTCCCGCGTCCTAAAGAAGGTTACAATTAAACATAGATATATACATACAAATACATAAATATCTGTAAACATACACACATGTACAATACATGTAAGACCATGTTATGCTTTTTCCCTCTTGTCATCTGTTCCTTCATAAGTCCAAGTCTTTCCAAATGAACCAGCTCATTATTTCTTTTTTCTCTTTTTTACGTTTTAAAAAAAATTATTTATTTGTTTTTAGTTTTCAACATTCATTTCTACAAGATTTTGAGTTCCAAAATTTCTCCCCATCCCTCCCCTCCCCCACCCCAAAACACCATGCATTCTGATTACCCCTTCCACCAATTAACACCCCTCCCTTCCCTTATTCCCATCTTCTCTCTTGTCCTGTAGGGCCAAATAACTTTCTATACCCCTTTACTTGTATTTCTTATTTCCTAGTAGCAAGAATAGTACTCGACAGTTGTTCCTAAAACTTCATTTGGACTTTGTTCTTGTGTCTGAGGTCAGGCATTGGTCTATGCCTACTTTCTGCCACACTTTTATCCAGTTTTCCCAGCAATTTTTGTAGAACAGCTTCTTATCCCAGAAGCTAGGGTCCTTGGGTTTATCAAGAGTTAGTCTATTTTTAAAGGTGTTATTTTCTTCAGCATTTTTTTTTTTGCTTCTCCTTTAGCAAGCTGTTGACTCACTTTTCATGATTTTCTTGCATCGCTCTTATTTCTCTTTCCAATTTTTCCTCCACCTCTCTTACTTGATTTTCAAAATCCTTTTTGAGATCTTCCATGGCCTGAGGCCACTGCATATTTATTTTGGAGATTTTGGATACAGAAATCTTGACTTTTATGTCTTCCTCTGATGGTATGCATTGTTCTTCTTCATTCAAAAGGATGGAAGAAAATACCTGTTCACCAAGAAAGTAACCTTCCTTTAGTCTTATTTTCCCCCCTTTCTGGGCATTTTTGCAGCCAGTTACTTGACTTTTGAGTCTTTTGTCAAGAGGAGGGTATACTCTAGGGACCTGTAAGTTCTCAGTTCCTCCTTTACTCCTGTCCTGGCCTGTGCTCTAGACTGGGAACAACCATAAGCTTTTCTGCCCATGATCTGTAAGTAGAATTCCCTCTCCAGAGCCTCCACCAGCTCCACCAGCCAGTGCTCCTCCTCACCCCAGGACTGCCACTCAGGGCTAAGACTCAGATGAGTGGCTCAGTTCCCCCAGAGGCTTTAGACTGAGAGCACAAAAAATGGTTGCTGCAACCACCTGGGTCTGCCTGGGTCTGGGGCTAGGGCAGGACCCTGCTCCCTTCTCACCCAGGTGAAAGAGCTTTCTCACTGACCTTTGAAGTTGTCTTTGGCATTTGTGGATTGAGTAACCTGGGAACCACAGCTGCTACCCTGGATTCCATGTCTTGAAGACTACTCTAGTCCTGTCTGAGCCATACTCCATTGTTGGGGGTGTAAGCTCAGTTCCATGTGGACAGTCTCGGGCGGGTAAAAGGTGAGGACTTCTAAACCTTAGAGTTCTCATGAGGCCCCCCAGGAAACAGCAGGGAATTGAGGAGTGAGATCTCGTGTATTTCCGCCTCTTCCCGTGAGAACGTGATGGGAGAGAGCGTCCCCGCCCTCGAGACTGGCCCGGATCTGGGCACACCTATTGTCATCTAACAGGCACGGTATTCAGGTGCAAACTATGCAGCAGGAGAGCTTAAGTAGGGTCAGGAAAGCCCGAAGGTGTTCTTAGCGCTGAGGGGCCCTTACAGGACAGAAGGCCCCTTTTTCTCTCTTCGCTCTTCCCTCCTCCCTCCCTCCCCACTTCCACTTCTGCTTTCATTCTCTTACTGTAAGATCTTTGCCTCCTTGGGAGATTTCTCTCTCTCTCCTAAGGAAGAGTTCCTCCTGCACATGTAACCAGGACCCTGAATAAAGCCTAACCCTTGTTCGACTCCGGAAAGTCTCTTCTCTCATACGTTTATCCGGTTTGGCCAGCCGAAGACCTGTGATAGGTAAGGTAAGACTCGGGTAGCCCTCAGGCCTCTAGGCCTGGCACTGCATGGCCAAGGCTGGGCTATGCTCGGTGGGCTGTGTTCTGTCCTGAGCCTGGTGTGATAGATCTTTCCTTTTGGCTTTCCAGGCTGTCTTGGGCTGGAAATCTCTTTCATTCTATTGTTTTGTGGCTTCTGCTGCTCTAAAATTTGTTCCAGCTCATTATTTTCTACACCACAGCAGTATTCCAAACCAATCACATTCCTTCTGAGAGATTATCTGTGAAAGTTTCTCCCCAACTTTCTGCATTCTTTCTATTCTTGACTGCATAGGTTTTACTTATATAATAAAATTTTAATTTAAAATAATTGAAATTATCCATTTTATACTTCAACAATTCTCCCATCTTACAATATAGTTTAAGGTCTGATAATTGCTTCCTTTATATCTTTTTAGCCTGATTTCTTTGAAGTTCCTGACCTTTTGTTCTTCCAAATGAACTTGGTTATTTTTTTCTAACTCAGTAAGATAACTTATTAAAAATTTAATTGAGATGGCATTGAATAGAGTATTTGAGTAAAATTGTCAATTAAAAAATTATATTAGCTTTACTCATCATTTACTTTCCTGTATCTTTTTTGGCAGGTATAATCTCATATTTTATATAGTCTAGGTATTTTAAGTGATCTAAAACAATACTGATTAATATTGCTGACACGTAGTATAGTTTACCTATTTTTCTCTTTTTATTAAATTTATTTTAGTTTTAAATTTCCTGAGATCATGACTACTACCCTTACTTTTTAAATAAATTTGACTCCAGACTTTTTTTCTTTGTGTGTATCTCTCATTTTTATACTATTTTCTGAAAGCAATATACTGTTGAATTCAAACTTTAATCTGCTATCAGTTTCCATTTTATGGATAAATTCATCTCAATCACATTCTAAGCTATAATTGCTTGTGTATTTTCCTCCTTCCTATTTTTCCTAACTATCCTTCTCATCTTATTCTTATCCCTCTTCACTCTTCTACTTTACTTCTACCTGATGATACCTTGCCCTCCTATTTCTTAACCTACCTACATCTCCAAAGGTCCCTTCCTTATCCTCTCTCCCTGCCTTATCCCCTTACCCCCTTATTTCTTTATGAATTTAGACTTTTGTACCCTTCTAGATATATATTGTTCCCTCTTTAACCCAATTCCAATGAGAGTAAGGTTCTAACACTACTCACCCTTTCCTCTACTTTTTCTGTATCAGTTTTTCCTTTTATGCTTCATTTGTATGAAAAAATTAATTCTTTTTATCTCTCCCTACAATTTAGCCCAAGTCTTTCTTTCAAACTACCCAAATAATGATGACAATGTCAGCGGTGCAAGGAACCACAGAGGTCATCTAGTCCAACTGAAAGGAAGCCCCCTTTGCAGTATCTTCAACAAGGAGTTAGCCAGCCAGTACTGGACGACCTGTGGTGAGGGAAGTCTACTCCCTCTGAGGGCAGCCCATAGTACTTTCTGTATAGCCCTCGTTCTTACAGAGCTTTTCTTTATGATGCCTTTCTTTCCAAATTTCCCCAGATTACTTTCAGTGGTATTTAACTTAAATAGAAATAGATCTCTGCTGTTTCCCTATTGAGTTAGGAAAACACAAATGAACATTATCTGTATTGTACTGTACTATTTATTTATTTTGTTAAATATTTCCCAACTACATTTTTTTTTTAGGAGAGAAGGCAAGGCAATTGGGATTAAATGACTTGTTGAAAGTCATAAAGTTAGTAGGTGTCAAGTGTCTGAGACTGGCTTTGAATTCAGATCCTCCTAACTCTGGGGCCAATGCTCTATTCATTATGTCACTTAGCTGCCTTGCCCCACAATTATATTTTAATCTGGGTGCCCACTCACACTAACTTTTTTGGGAGGGAAGGAGGCCTAGTGGCAGTGGGTTTGACAGTCTGGATAAGATGTCTCCTTTGCCTCTCAATACTTTGTTACAGCATAATTATTTCTTGCTACACACACACACACACACACACACACATACACACACACACAAACATTTTTCAAAAGAGTTGGCTGGAAAACATTTACTAACACACCTTTGGATGTGATCCCTGAGGGGCTATCAGTAACTTTGAAAAACTATGAGAATGAAAGAAATACTATCTCAAAGAAATATTGCCTTCAATTATAACATAGGGAGGAGAGTGTAGTCTTTGAAGTTTGTAGACTGGTCAGTTTGACTTTGATTCCTGGAAAATTTCTAGAGTATAATTATTTTTAAAAATTTTATTTTTTGATATATGAACTTGACAAATTTCAGCAAACACGAGCACTTCTGTATTCAAAAAACAGGATTACACAAGATATTGTGAATCTCTTCCATATACAGCTTGCCTCTTTTTCTCCTGAATATATAACCTGGTTTTGTAGCCAAGCATGGGATATTTTGCATAAAATTTTCCCATTGTTGGAGACAATACTTAATCAAGAGCTTTGGAGAGGAGAGATGGTCTTTTTCTTCTGTGATAGAGGACTTACTTTGTCCTAGTTTCTCTCTGGGACTAACCCTAGACATGTGCTAGGTAACACTGAATGTTAGAGGAAAGACACAAATGGACATGAATAGGCTAAAATGATGGGTCAGATCTAATATGAAGAAATTTAACAATCATTTCAAAAAATGTTGAGTTCCAAATTCTCTGCCTCCCTCCTGCTTTCCCCTAACTATTGAGAAGGCAGACATGAGATATCACTTTATCTGTGCAAAACATAATTCCACATTAACCATGCTGAAAAATAAATAAATAAAAAAACAAGAAACAAAAATAAAATGGGCTGACCCATATAACATGGAGCAGACTTTTTTTGATTGGCTCCAGAGGGTAAAAGTAGGAGCAATGGACAGAAGTCCCACAAAAGCCAAAAACCCAACCTCCCTCTGCTGATTTTTGGTTGGTTTAAGGGAATTTTGTGATTTTTCATGGATATTGCATCAAACTCTCAATTGCAATATGTCCAAAACTGTGTTTATTTTCTTTTCTCTAAAACTCATTTCTTCTTTTGTCAATATTGTTTCTATGCATGGTAGAAATTCTTAAGGTTCCCACCCAGGATTCCTTGTTCAAAATCTTGGTAGTGTTTTTTACTCTTTCCTTTTTCTTGCATCTCATCAATCAGCTGACAGGTCTTATTGATTTCACTTCTCTGACATGTCTCTTCCCCTACTCCTACTGTCACAACCATATTACATGATTCATAGGAGTGTATGGGATGTTTAGAGAAGACTAGCCTTTCTGATATGAGGGCTGCTGAGCCTTTTTCAGGACTGCTTACTAACCTTTGGTATCCACTTGGCATTCAACCCTTGCCTGTGGCTCCAAGAAATTATAGCTAGTGCAATATCCATACCTTGGTAAACCATCTTGGCAGATGGGCTAAACAGCTTAAGGGTAACTGATGGGCCACAAACCCATCAGTGAGTTAGGGGGATGTCTACCCCAAGGATGTGAAGACTTCCTGGAGGAATAGATAGACTATTTTATTCTAATGGTCATGAAGGTGGCTGAAGCGGGCACCAGGGAGAAATGCTTTGAGCTTGGTCAGACATTGAAGATGCCAAGTTCATCCATCGCATCCTGGGCCATCACCAGTTTTCCTGTTGTCCTGCATATCTTTTCTTGCCACTGGACTTAGAAGACTCCGGAAGAGAGAGTGAGGCTCATGGCTGTGCAACTCTGCTTCACTTAAATCCAATTCATGCCATATCAAGATTTTCTTCTTCAAAAAATGAAGGACAAACAGCAAAAACATGCCTCTTAACAGGTCATCCCACTATCATTTGCTCCCTTCTATAATCTTACTTTACTACCAGATACTTGTTTTCTATAAATATCCCCTGAGTATAAATCTGATCACTCATTTGCTCAGTTATCAGTGGCTCTTTGTTGTCTCCAGAGTAAAGTCCAAATTCAACTTGGAATTCAAGATCCTTTACAAATTGATGATGCTTTTTCTTTCCACCTTTACCTCATTATATTCCCTTCTACATGTTCTATACTCCAGCCAAATAATTGCTCAACATTTCCCATTGAGGGTGTATCCAAGATGGCAGAGAAAAGGTGGGGCTTCACCTGGGGTATCTCTTAAATTTCCCTCCAAACAATTTTAAGTAATGCCTCAAAACAAATTCTGGAGCAGCATGACCCACAAAAGGAAGGAGTGAAACAGTTTTCCAACCCAAGACAACCTTAAAAGGTTGGCAAGAAAAGTCTATCACACCAAGGTAAGAGTGAAGTTCAGGCTTTAGTATACCAACTCAGGTGGCACCCCAGTAAACCAGGAGCAGACTCTGAGGGTGACTGAATCAGTAGCAGCAGCAGCTGCTTCTAGAGCTCTCAGCCTATAGGTGGTAAGGGGGTTGGACAACTGATCAGAAGGAGATTTCAGGGGTCTCTTTGCTGGCATTAGGTTTAGGACTCTGTTGCATTGCCCATACTTGAGTCTAGGTCACAGTCCCATGCTAAGAAGGAGCACTAGCACACCAGAGCTTGTGTCTGTAGGGGAATGGGGATCCTGGTCACAGTTCCAGGGCAGAAAGTAGGGAAGGCGTATTGGTCCCTGATACTTATCACTGGCACAAATACAAACATAACCCAGGTATATAGGTCACTGCAAAATTCCCCTTGCCCTTCATTCATATTTGTTGGAAACAAGATCCCTGGTTCTCTGCTCTGTTTAGTAGTTCTTGTGGCTCATATTCTGGTAAAGGAGAGAAATTTTCATTCCATGGTCCTTCCTCCACCAGTCACCTGCCTCAGCCAGTCCTCTCACAGGCATCTCTTCCTTCCTCCTATCAACCTGAGAGGTCTCCACCCTGAAGCCCAATCCCTAAAAATGTAACTTACTTGAACATGTTCTTCAATGATTAACAAATCCCCTTCCCAGTGATTCTGTATCCCAGGATGTCATTAATCATACTCCATTCTCAGTCTTCCCTTTCTTATAACTAATCCCCTTCATCCTCCCCTCACTCCTGCAATGTCCCATTCTAAAGTTGCCCAACTCTTCTCCTTTGCTCATAGGTAACAAACCTGCTTTCATCTTAAACCTTGCACTTTCCCACTCTTTCCATCTTCTTATATTCACTGAAACCTGTGCCCTTCCTGATGACACTGCTTCCCTACTCACCCTTTCTAGCACTGGTTGTATTTTCATTATGTTTGTTACATTATCCCCATCCCCTCATGGTTGAGATGGGGGAGTTGAAATACAATTTACTCTTCTTTGCCATATCTAGGCTCTCTCCCTCCCTCCCTCTCTCTCTCCCTCTCTCTCTCTGCAGTCAATCAGTAATCTCTTCTCCTTTGATGTTCACTCAATCCATATTTGCCTCCCAGGAAAGATCCTAGTGGCTGTTTAACTTGCATCACATTCTCATACCACAGTTTGTTCAGTGGTTCTTCATGAAGAGCAGTTGTTGCTTATTCTGACTCCTTATCGTACATGTGCTTGAGTTCATCTCACAAATTCAATATATGAAATACTAAATAAAAGCTTTAACTTTTCTTCAGAGGTTGCTGAGAGATAAAGAAATCTACTAAAAGTTGCTGCATGAACAGTTATTATATGTCCTTTGTAAATTTCAAATAGAAAGGAATGTCTACACTAGATAGCACATACTTTATGTGTATACATTATTTATATGTGTGTAGATATAGGTGTATAAATATATAATTGCAGTACCCTTTTTAGTTCAGCATTTTTTTATTTGTCACCCTGGTATTACTGGGTCATGAGGACTCTGGTCCTCACTCTCAAAGGGCCACAATTGGATAGACAATGGTCATCTGTGCAGAGCATTGGACCCCTTAGCTCTAAGGATGTAAAGATAACCAAGAAGGGGTGGTATTTGTATTACACACTGCAGCCCACAGCCATGAATAAGACAGACTTCCAAAATTTCATCCCTAAGTGTAACTGTTCCTCTTTTAGTCAATCATTGTCTTAGGAATCCTAAAAAGTGAGAACATTAAGAATGTATCGCCAACATACATAAAAAAACAGAACTTTTACTCTAAACAAGGGGGAAAGAAAACAAGAGCTAACTTTGGAGGTCAGGGAGATATGAATTCATGTCCTACCTCTGACACCTAGTGGCTGTATGGCCCCAGGAAAGTCACTTAATCTCTCAATGCCCTACATGATTCTCTACAAATATCAGTTGCAGAGAATATTCCCATATACACTGGTAAGCAAAGTTCCTGACCAAGAGTTTCTTACACTGATGAAATCACAGGACCCCTCCCTTTTCTAAAATAAGGTGGACAGAGCCAAATATCCCTCTGATGTTGCTGTCATCCCCTAGGCTGATCCATGGATATTGATAAACATGTGACCACCAGTGGCTGGCATGGAACCTGGAAGTACTTGACAGAATTATGGCAGCTGTTTTCTTAGCAGGACTGTAGCAATAGCCTGATGACTGATCTCCCCGGATCTTCCTAAATCAAAGGTCTGACTCTCATGTGCATACACACATCCAATGACACTCAGCATGTTAATGTAAGTTCCAAGTGGTGTTTATATTTTTGTTATTATAGTGTATATCGTTCTTCTGTTTCTGCTTAATTTTCTCTGCGTGAGTTTCTATATCTTCTCTTTTACCTTTACCTTCTCTCTTACCTTTTAATTGGATACCCAGATGGCTACTCCTATAACTTTGAAAATAATTCTTATAAAATATACATATCTATGCACAACAGATCCTTTCTCTTCTCTGATGTGCTGGCAGATTTACTATATAATTATTTATTTAGAAAGCACTAGTTACTAAATAGCAGGGAATAGAAAGGAGAGACTGAAAACCTCTGCACCCTCTGAAAATTAGCTCCTCAAATGCAGAACATGTAGCTTAGAAAATGTTTGATTTTGAACTCAGCTTTTGTGACTCTTAAAATTAGAGAACAGCTCCTTCTCTCTAGAGCTAGATCCTTGTAGCTACAATTCTTCTGACTGTTCTACTCTAACATATTGAGCTTTCCTCCAAAGTCTAGCACTTATTGTCCCGTACTTCAGCTATCAAGTGACTATATACTGCCTATTATTTATTTCACACATTAAGAACATCTAGAGGGCATGTTTTTGCCTCCTATTCATAGCTACACAAACACACACATACACTCCAAGTCCATAGTTGGTTGTTGTCCATCTTCCAAGAGGACCAAAATGACATCTTCATTGTAAAGTGAAATTTCAGCGTGTCCAACTGTGGCAGATCAGACCAATACAATCTCGGAATGCTCTATCACAGGTTGGGCACAGATAGTCTGTGTGAATATTTGAGGTGGATACCTCAAATTTGCGCATCCTGCATTTACTTTGTGCTGTCTCAAGTCTGCTTTGCTCAAAGAGCACAGCACCTTTTCTTATGTGGGCATGCTGTGCTGAGTGGTCCTGTGCCAGTGTCTCCCATGTTGCACAGTCAAATCCAAAGTTCTTGAGACAGATCTTGAGAGTATCTTTGTATTGTTTCTTGACTCATTCAACAAGTACTGGAAAGCTCCATTTCGATTCATGATGTTTTCCTCACTATAACCCAGTTAGTGGGTAATGCAAGTAATATCTGCCTTTTCCAATAGGGAAACTAAGGCTGAAAGAGGTTGAGTGACATGCTTAGGGTCACTTAACCAGTAAATGGAAGGATTTAAACTCAATTCTTTCTGACCTCTGAGCTCTGTGTTCTTTACACTGTACCAAGAAATATAGCACATGGTCTGTCATCCAGATATTTATAACACAATACAGGAGATGAAATGTTCAAAAGAACATATGGGAAGTTAAGTAACATGAAAATGGATATTGAAAGGCAGCGCATAGTCAAGCCAAATAAATCACTCCCATAACACGAGTTCAGAGGAAAAGGAAATATTTTTTGCCTAGAGTACTTAGGGAAGTTTTGCTTTGAGGTCATGGATTCATTCATTCAACAAACATTTAATAAGCACCTGCTTTATGCAAAATACTATGCTAGGGGGCTAGAGGCATAAGAACAAAAATAAAATTGCTCCTGTCTTTAAGGAATTTCAATTCTACTGGTGGGGAGGGGAGAAAGGGAATACCATATGTGCAAAGAGAAATAAAAACAAAATAATTTAAGAAGGGAGAGACGATTGATTGGGTAAATTAAGGAAAGTTTCACAAAGAAAATAATATTTAAGCTGAGCATTGAAGGAAGATAAAAATTCTGGTAGGAAGAGGCGAGGAAGGAGTGTGTTTTAATTGGGTGGGATAGTTTGTCTAAAATGAAGGTGAATTCATTTACAAGTTTGAAGGACAGCAAGGAGTCCAGTTTGGTTGGAATATAGGGTGCATGAATGGGCACAATTTGAAAAAAAGCTGAAAAGAGAGATTAAAGCCAGATTGTAGAAGACCTTCAACACTAGGCTGAGTTTGTATTTTATTCTAAAGGCAACAGAGAGATATTGTAAGCTTTTGAGTAGGGAGTGACAATGTCGGATCCTTACTTTTTTAAGGAAGATTGTTTTAGCACCTGTGAGGAGGATAAGTTGGAGAAGAGAAAGGCAGCAAGGGGGCTTAATGAAGAAGCTGGCAGGATAGACTAGCTGAGAGTTGATAAGAACCTCACAAAGGATACTTTCTTCCCCCCCATTTATTAATTTATTTGTTTTCAGTTTTTAACAATCACTTTCATAAGTTTTAAAATTTTTCCCTCTCCCTCCCCAACACGGCATGCAATTTTTATATGGGCTACACACATACATTCATATTAAACACTTTTTCATATTGCATAGAAGAATTAAAATGAATGGGAGAAACCATGAAAAAAAAACAAAACATAACAAAAGAGAAAATAGACTGCTTCATTCTGCATTCCAACTCTATAGTTCTTTCTCTGGATCAAAGGATATACTGTCAATAGATTGTGATAGGGGTGAATGGTGTACATAAATGTGGCCAACATGAAATGCACTGATATGGGAAGGGGACAGTAAATAGACCAGTTTGCTTGGAGCAGAGAGAGTTAATATTGAGGAATAACTGACATTTATACTTATTTGAGTCTCAGAACAACTCAATGAGCTAGATACTACAGATAGTGCTATTTTTGCAAAGGAGAAAAGAGTCATTGGTATTAAGTAACTACAGCCACAAAGTTAATAAAATGTCTAAAGGGAAATTTGTATTCAGGCATTGATGATTTCAAATGTAAGAATGAGATCTGGTTGCTGCAGTAATCCAGGATGAGAACACTTGGTTGTTACTCTAAAATGAAACTTGAATCAACGTTTGGTCAATTATTTCCACCACCACCCCCCTTTTTTTCAGCCATACTCTCATTCATTCCTTCAATCCAAACATTCTTACTTCTTTCATGGCATGGTCTTCTTCAGCAACAAAGGATGAAAACACTTCAGACCTTGATATACCTACACACTACTTAATTTTGCTTAATATTTTTCAGATCAACACACCAGATTGCTCCACTGGGTTTGGAAGCATTGATAAAGATATGGTAGGCCACCTGCCCTGTGCCCCATATATCTATATGTCCTTGATGTCAGGGAGCACATGGTATGACTTTCTTTCCCCTACAGAGTCTCACGCAGTGCCTTATGGGAGATCAATAAATATTATTACCTAGCTGATAAAAAAGAGAAAAGCATCAAAAACAACCCTGAGATTCTGAATCCAAGTAACTAGGAGAATGTTGGTGCAATTTATGGAAATGAGGAAGCTAGGAAAGAAAGTGATGGGGAGAAGATAATTAATTCAGTTCTAAGGCTGACTTATAATCACTCTATATATCCTGCTCCTCTCTTTCCCCTATCTTCTACCTATTCCCCTACCGATCAGCTAGACTTCTGGGTCCTTTGAGAAAAATAAAAGTAGAAAAGAGAAGCTACTTCTTGGATGACATCATCCTCCAACTCATGGAAGCAAGAACTTGTTGCCCCAATTCCCTGTTCACATTTCCAGATTTCCAAGTCAATATAAAGTTAATATTGACTGAGGCAGAGCATGGGTAAGGGGGAAAGGGCATATGTACTAAATTATGAGGATCAATGCAATAAGAGTCTCCTTGACTTAAAGGCATTTACTGGGCTCTTCTGTACCCTTTCACCTTCTTCTCTAATCATAAATACAGTTAAAATGTTAACAATAATTGAATATTATTCTGGTCCATCCACTTACAGTCTCAGAAAGTTAAACTGTGGCCTTGGCGGTGGCCTCTGAGGCACAACAGGGAGTGGAGGCACCAAGTGATTTGAACAATTAAAAAAAAAATTTCATAAGATTTCACTTGAAAGACTATGCTTTTGTGTGAATTCTCAGATGGGGAATAAGATTGGAGCTATGATTAAAAGTTTTTCCGTATTCATTACACTCATATGGTTTCTCCCCAGTATGAATTTGCTGATGTTCAATAAATTTTGTTCTCTGTCTTGAACATGTTTCCACATTCACTATATTCATAGGGTTTTTCTCCAGTGTGAATTCTATGATGTTGAATAAGTGTGGATGGTGTACTGAAGGTTTTGCCACATTCACTACACTCATAAGGTTTCTCTGCATTATGTGTTTTCTGATGTTGATAAAGGTATGTTTTCTGCCTGAAGGCCTTCCCACATTCATTACATACATAGGGTTTTTCTCCAGTGTGAATTTTATTATGTTGTATAAGAACTGAATAGGCATTGAAGATTTTCCCACACATGTTACATTCGTGCTGCTTTTCTCCTGTATGGATTCTCTGGTATTTGATCAGGGATGAACACTGAAGGCTTTCCCACACTCACTATACTCATAAGGTTTTTGTCCACTGTGCATTTGTTGATGTTCTATCAAAATTGAGTTCTTTCTGAACAACTTTTCACACAAAATACATTTAAAGGATTTCTCTCCCATGTGGGCTCTCTATTGGATAATTCCTTTGGAATGTTGCGTGAAGGTTTGCAAAATGTATCACATGGAAAGGATCTCTCTTGAATTAAGACTTTCTGGCTTCTAAAGGGCTGTGGGCTTGGAGTGTTTCTCTTCTCAAATTTATCACATTCCTGTTCTCTATTCTCAGTGAGAGTTTTCTTGTGGCCTGCAGCAAGTGGTTTAAAACCTGTCCTCTGGGAAGATGATTTCTATAGTTCTCTGCCTGTGGAGTTTTCCTGGTATTCCTCTAAGGCTTCTTTCCCTGTAAGTTTATCTGACACCACTCCCTGAGATTTCAATCCATCAAAATCTTCCTATTTTGGGGTTACCTTCTCATTTTCTGTCCTAACCTCACAAGCTGAATCAATGAATAAAAAAAGAAATGAGATTTTATTTTTTATTTCTACAGAGGCAGAAACAGGAAAACATAAATGCAATGGCTTTCTCCTAGGATCACAATAGAGTCATTACAGTCTGGGGCAGAGAATAGGAAAGGAATGAGAAAGGCAGAGTAAAGGAGTCCAGAGGGATAAGGAGGTTGAGAGACTGTCTTCTTACTATGCTTTCTGAATTCAGCCATCATCTTTATTCCTCTCCCTCCAGAACCTTTTATTGAATCCTTTGGATGCTAGATTCTGATGGGTGAGCTTTCAACTTATCCTGCTTGCAACCAGACTTCCATATCGCCTCCTGACCATCTCCACATCAGGCAGCACCACTCAATCATCATCACCCTCAGCTCCCTCCCATTGGAAGCTTGGAGTCTTTCCTTCAGATACTAGACTCTGATATCTTGCTAGGGTCCAGGCTTCCACATCACTTTCAGGACACCTTCCATACACTTCACTGTCCCCATCCCACTTTTGCACTCCCTTTTATATTCTGGTTGTCCCTACTCCCTATGTATAGGTTCCCTATAAGCTTCTCGAAGGTACAAACTGTCTTGTATTTGTATCCCCAGTTCTTAGCATAGTGCCTGTCACATAGTAAGCACTTAGTACATGTTTTATCTATCTACTTAGATTCAGAAGTCAGAATGAGCTCAGGGAATAAGGATAGACCATGGAAAGAGAATGAAGAGTAGTGAGCAGATAATCCAAGGAGAGGAGGAATGAGAGGAGGACTCGGCAGTCCAATCCATTTTTGGACTCCTTACTTGGGCAGGGAGATCACAGAGAATAAGACAAATCCATGAAGAATGGTGGTATCAGGGATAGAACACAGGCTAAGTTGGGAGAAAGGGATAAACAAGAAGGGAGAGAGTGAGAAGACTGATGAAAATGAGCTCTCAGTGTCAGGGAGAAGATGAAGAGTATGAAGAAAAACATCTCATAGTTTAGGTACTTTTGAAATTCCCAATGGACAAGATGCAAACTTCTATTTGTCAGTTGTAGATGTATTATATGATCATTAGTCGACTAGTATAGTATCAATAAATGGCCAATGAATTGACATAAGCTGTTAGATGTGATTACTGAGCTACTTCCAGCAATTGTTGTAAGACAGGGGTATTCTATTAGGTAGTTTTGCTTAAATGTTTTATGGTGCCAGTGAATAAAAGCACTGTGCCTGGAATCAGCAGAGACTGAGTTCAAATCTTGCCTCAGGCACTTACCAGCTGTGTGATCTTGGGTTTACCCTCTATTTATCTTAATTTACTGGACAAGAAAATGGCAAAGCACTCCAGTGTCTTTGCCAAGAAAGGTCTATGGACAGTACTGGTGTGTATGGGGGTCACTAAGAATCAGACATGACTGAATGATTAAACAACAGCCACAGGGGGTGTTTATTGGAAAGTGAATCAAAATGATATGTGACAATAATTATTTATTTAAAGGGAGATCATGGAGAATGAGAGAAGTGAAAGATGACTCTTACCTTTGTGGGTGGAAATGGAGTTTACAAAAACTATGGTTCAGGAAATTTGGCCTCAATTTCTGGCAAGATTCTAGAGTATGTTATAAAACACATAGTTGGTGAACATCTAGAAAAGGAAATGGTAACCATGGAATGCCCGATTAAGAAAATGTCATGTCAGCCTAGCCTCATTTCCTTTCTTTACAACAGTAAGGTTAGGATATTGCTATGGAATTTAACCTATCTTGTCGAGAAATTTGACAAAGACTTTTGCTATTCCTACAGATAAGGCAGAGAAATGTAGAATGAATAGTGGCAATTAAGGATTCAAGACTAGTTGAATGTTCAGAGTCAGAGTTGTTATTAATAGTTTGGTGTCCCCTTGGAAGGAGTCTATGGTATGGTGTCTAGGGGAGCTACTGGTTCCACACTGTCCAACATGTCTATCAATGATCTGTATCAAGGCTGTGTCAACTTTTCAAATGACACAAAACTAGGAGGAATAGCTAACACAGACAATGGCAGAGTACAGAACCAAAAAGCCCATGAGAAGAATGGACCAAATCTTGTCAGATGAAATTGAATAGGGACACATAAAAAATCAGCACAGCCTGGGTTAAAATCCTACTACTGACACTTAATAGTCATATGACCCTGGGCTTGTCATTTAACCCAATGTGCAACTCCCTAGGACTTATCTACTAAATTATAAAATGATTGCAATCTGCAGAGATGTGGGGAAATTCTGTATCAGGAATTTGAAAGAAAGAAATTGAAGAAATCACAGATCTTTCATATATTACATAAAATCTTTCCCTTGGGATAAAAACTCCCAAACTTTACAAGTACAAGATAAGAAGATATAGCCAGATTGCAATTCAAGTGAAAAGACCTGGGTATTTTAATGGATTATAAGCTTAATATGAACAAGCCAAAAGGAAAAATTCCCAGGACCAGACAGATTCACAAGTGAATTCTATCAAACATTTAAAGAAAAATGAATTCCAATACTATATAATCTATTTGGAAAAATAGGCAAAGGAGTTCTACCAAATTCCTTTTATGATACCAATATGGAGCTGATATATAAACTGGGAAAAGCAAAAGACAAGAAAGAAAACTATAGACCAATTTCTCTAATAATATTGATGCAAAAATATTAAATAAAATACTAGCAAGGACATTTTTAGAAAGGATATTAATAAGTTGCAGAGTATTCCCAAGAAGGTGCCTAGGAAGATGAAGGGCCTTGACCTCAGGGCATATGAGGACAGGTTAAAGAAGTGGAGATATTTATTTACCCTGAAGAGGAAAAGACTCTCTCTCTCTCTCTCTCTCTCTCTCTCTCTCTCTCTCTCTCTCTCTCTCTCTCTCTCTCTCTCTCATCTTCGTGTGTTTCCCTCTCTCTGTCTCTCTCTGTCTGTCTCTCTGATCCACTGTGGTGGGGTGGCAGTGAGCATGGATGGGAAGATGATAAAAATTGTTCTCAAATATTTGAAAGATCCTCATATGGAAGAAGAATCAGCCTTGTTCTGCTTGGTTCCAGAGGGCAGAATTAGAAGCAATGAATGGAAGTTGCGTAGAGGTAGATTTTAACTGAATATCTGAAAACAACTTCCTGTTTCAATTCAATAGACATTTCTTTAAAGCACCTACAACATGCAAGCATTGCACATCCTAACCATTTGAGCTGTCCAAAAGGGGAATAAGCTGCTTTGTGGAGAAGATAGGTTGAAGGGATTGGGAATGACTTGAGGGTTGGGGTATATGTTATCAAATATGTGTAGGACTGTTATCTGGAAGAAGATTAATTACACTGGGGCTTTGGTCCAGGGGTCACTACTCTGGGACCAGTACAAAGACAACACAGAAAGTTTGATTTCTAGACTTTCTGTTCAGTGTAAAGAACTGTGCAACAACAGAAATGGAAACGTCTTGACTTCAGATGAGTCGTTATCATTGAAGATTCTCAGGAAAAAGCTGCCTGAAACCCTGTCTCTCAATGCAAAGAAAACAAGAAGAAAGGCAATCATTAACCACATGGAAAAATTCACCAAAATTAAACAATTAAATTAATCTAAATTAAAACAATTTTGAAGTTTCATCTCAAACTCATCAAACTGAAAAAAAATAAAAGATGTAAATAGTCAACACGAAGGGGAACAAAAGAAGTTAGGCAAAGAAATACACAGTAGCTAGAACTGTGAATTGGTCCATCTGTTCAGGAAAAGAAGATGTTAAGGAGGTGAGAAAAGTTACAAAATTGTTCAAACCTTTTGACCAAGTCATCCAACTAGCAGATATGTACATCAAAGAAGTCCAAAGAAGGAAACTCCTAATCTTGGTCTACCAATTTCTCAATACCCTAATCTAAATGCCTTCAAAAATCTGCACTGAATATTTCATTCCACTGCCTACATGGCTTCAGTCCTTGGATACTAGGTGCTAAGATCTCTTCTAGCTCTTCAACTACAATTATATGATTCCATGCAGGTAAATCTTAAACTGTTCCTTATTTTGCTTTTAACTGGTTTCTGATGTCCTAGCAATGAGTTCTCTAAGGGTAAATTCAATCTTCTACAATATCTGGACTCAGCATGGTCAGTGTTACTCAGCATCCAATCACACAAATGTTTAGAAAATGTATTTCAGTGACAGAATGAAAGGTCCTAATTCACTTACCTGAATAATCATTGCTTAGGATGTCTTTCCCCGGAGCTGCCTGTGTATCCAGGACCCATGGTTCAGTCCCTTGTTCCAGCTGGAAGATCACATCATGTTTACATACTGCAAATCCTGTTCATAGAGAAGGAAACTAGACCTGGCAAATTGTGTTGGCTACACTGTCCTAAGTTGAATCGTAGACTTTGGGTCTATGGGGGAAAAAGGACAATGTTCAGAGATAGGGTAGTCCACGGAAA
The DNA here is from genome assembly GCF_028372415.1 of Notamacropus eugenii. NCBI lineage: Eukaryota > Metazoa > Chordata > Mammalia > Diprotodontia > Macropodidae > Notamacropus > Notamacropus eugenii. The sequence continues at coordinate 80,562,071 of NC_092875.1, forward strand.
ATGTGCCTGCTGGCAGGGGCTTTGGGGAGAAGGCTAGTCAAGGAAATGGTGATCTATGTACAGGAAGTTCCTAGTTCTAGTCATGTCTTTATTGAACCCTTAGAGAGCACCCTGGGTTTATGGCAGTGAAGTCAGGACTTACAGAGAATTCAGGGATCAGAAATACATGAACTCAGAGAATTTAATGAAGCTGTTCATTTCCAAATCTGCACAGAATAGATGACTACTGCTTGAGGGCAGGTAATAAAAATGTCTTGTCTCTGAGTACAGAGAGGAGTGAACATCTCTGGTCCTGGAATTTTAAGCCCAAGCCTAACTGAACCCTTCAGACAAAATATCAGTTTGAGTCCCATGGAAGAAGCCTTACCCAAGGAAATCAAGAGGCTATAATTCTGCAGCATCACTTTAGAGGTTCCTCTGAGTAGGGCCCAGATGGTCCCACTCCTCCTGGGTGAAGTACACAACAACATCTTCAAAATCAGAGACCCCTGAAATGACATATTCCTGCTGTAGCCCCACTGAAAATTATACTGCTTACTCCCAGAGTGAGGGCAGAAGCTGACAACCTTGAAGGAGAAGGAACTCTTAAGGAAGAAGGTCTCAGATATAATATAGTGGTTATCACAAGAGTCAGGAACAAATTCCCATTAAGATCCTATTTTGATGCCTCGCTACAATGGAGAGGTGACCTTTGGTGACTCCTGGGCACCAGTGACCATCCAATGGAGTAGAAATTCTGCAGTAGGTCCTACCAAACTAGACAGGTTTCAAGGAGGGCCCACAATGAATATATTCTGTGTCAGTCATCTGAGGCCCTGCACCCAAAGGGCTGCCACCAGGTAGTACATAATTTCAGTCAGTGCAATTCACAAAGGTGTATAAATGTCAGCTATCTATTCCAATCACTTCACCTTACAAGTGAGGAAAATTGGGGCCCAGAGGGTAAAATCAATGGCCTAGAGTCCTTCAGTTAGAAAATGACAGAAATGGAATGAGAAAATAGGGACTGAGACCAAAAGTCTAGGGATCTTTCCATTTCACTGCTTCCTGAGTGTCTCAGGGAGTTCAGGCTAACATCAAAAACTTCAAGATTCTCAAACGGTAGTAGTTGTGCCTTTTGTTCTCTACTGCCTACATATCCTTTACCTATTTATCTATTGGGGTATGATCTTGAATTGGCCTCAACTCAATGGAAGGGCATTTCAGCAAGGGTGTGTTCGTCTTTTGTTGCCAAAGAAGACCATGCCATCAGAAAAATGATGACATGACTTGCACTTGACTTTGTTTTGAGTGAGTGAGGGCTGTGCAGGTCACCGGACTCACTTCTCCTCCAGAGCCATCCAGATCTAGTGATCAAATATTCATCAGGATGACTGGAGATGACCCAGGATGAGGCAGTTGGGGTTAAGTGACTTGCCCAAGGTCACAAAGCTAGTGAGTGTCAAGTGTCTGAGGTGAGATTTGAACTCAGGTCCTCCTGACTCCTGCACGGGTACTCTATTCACTGCACCACCTAGCTGCCCCTCAGTAAGGGTGCGTGAAGACTCAAAGAAGGGAATTAAGAAGATACCTGGGGACAGGAAAGAAATTAGCTTTTTTAGAGTTGAAAAACTTCACAGATCCACCAAATGATGAGTTGCATTATTAATATATGCTTATTAACAAATACATGATGACAAAAAGCTTCTACTGATTCAGGGACACTTGATTTAATTTGCATTTTATTAATTATAGTAGCAGACACTTGAAAAATAATGATACTGTATGTGAGACATTTATTTAGTTTATCTGATATGTATTTTCTTGGGATACTAAATCATTTAATAAGATGATCAGGAATTCCCATAATGACTCTAGCAACCTAGGGGTGTGCTGCCCACAGATTAGGAACCACTGGCACAGAATAACCACACCACACTAATTAACAATTTAAAGGTTTTGTGCAGCTCTGGTCAGCAGGTAAAATAACTCTTTGAGGCACCAGAACTATTGTTCACACTGGAACAATACTGGGAGTTCCACTGGTTCCTGGATGGAAGAGAGCACATGGTATGTCTTTCTTTCCCTTACAGTGTCTCACACAGTGCCTTATAGGAGCTCAATAAATGTTATTAACTAACAGATAGAAAAGAGGAAAGCATCAAAATCCACCCTAAAATTTTGAATATTGGTGCAATTTATGGAAATAGGAAAGCTAGGAAAGAAACCATGGGGAGAAGATGATTACTTCAGTTCTAAGGTTGATTTATAATCACTCTATATCTGCTGCTCCTCTCCTTCTCCTATCTTCTACCTGTTTCCCTACAAATCAGCTAGATTTCTGGGTCCTTTGAGGAAAACAAAAATAGAAAAGAGAAGCCACTTCTTGCATGACATCATCCTCCAACTCAGGGATGTAGAAAATTCTTTCCCCAATTTCCTGTTCACATTTCCAGATTTCCAAGTGAATATATAGTAAATATTGACTGAGGCAGAGAATCTCTAAGGGGAAAAAAGCATATGTACTAAGTTGTGAGGACCAGCGCAATACAAGCCTCCTTGGCTTAAAGGCATTTACTGGGCTCTTCTGTAGTTACTCCTTCACCTCCGTCTGTAATCATAAATACAGTAAAAAAGTTAACAACGATTGAATTTTATTAAAGTCCATCCACACAGGGACTCAGAGAGTTAAACTATGAGTTGAACAATTTTTTAAAAGAATTTTTGAAAGATCTCACTCATAAGGCTGCTTTTGTGTGGATTTCTGATGGTGAATAAGACTGGAGGTATGATTAAAAGTTTTTCCATATTCATTACATTCATATGTTTCTCCCCAATATAAATTTGCTAATGTTCAATACGCTGTGTTCTCTGCCTGAAGGCTTTCCCACTTTCATTACATTCACAGGCTTTTTCTCCAGTGTGAATTCTATGCTGAATAAGTGAGGATCATGCACTGAAGGCTTTCCACATTCACCACATTCAAAGGGTTTCTCTCCAGTGTGAATTCTCTGATGTTGAATGAGGTGTACATTTTGACTGAAGGCTCTTCCACATTCACCACATTCATAGGGTTTCTTTCTACTATGTTGAAAGTTATGCATTCTCTGATGTTGATGAAGGTGTGAGCTCTGTCCAAAGGCTTTCCCACATTCACATTTATAAGGTTATAAGGTTTCTCTCCATTATGTGTTCTCTGATGTAAAATAAATTGTGTTCTCTGCTTAAAGGATTTCCCACATTCATTACACTCATAGGCCTTCTCTCCAGTGTGATATGTTTGATGTGTAATAAAGTCTGAACTCTGTTTGAAGGTTTTCCCACATTCATTACATTCATGGGATTTCCCTCCAGAATGAATTCTCTGATATACATTAAAGGTTGAATTAAAATTGAAGAAGTTTCCAGAAACATTATATTTACATGGCTTTTCAGATATATTCTTAACATGTGAATTATGTTTGAAGTTTTGATCACATGTATCACATTGACATAGTTCCTCTCTTATAGGAAATCCTTTGCATGAAACATGGTTTGAATGCAGATTGCAGTTTCTTCCACATTTGTCATATTTTTGCCCTTCTTCTAGTATGGAGATTTTCTCCTGGATGATTAACATTGGCCTGAAACTATTCTCTTTGGAAAGAGATTTCTTCCATTTTTCCACAGTGTGGCTTCCTTCATCTCTCCATAAGATGACTTTACTATTCCAGGCTTCTCCAAACCTCAGTCCCTCGAAAACACTTCTTGTGATTTTTTCTGTTCTCAACCATTCCATTTCTTCTGAAATTTCATTCTTTAGAGATAGCTCTACATTCTGAATGATGGCTACACAATCTGAAACAATAAAATCAAAAGGTATATGTCACCTGGTTTTTATTGTGGGACAAAGAAAAATATTGGGTTAGGAAGATTAAGATATACATTAAAACTATTTCCTAATTGTATGTGATATTGAAATATTTTGGTATCAGTCTCACAGTAGAGGAAGAGAACAAGGAGCACACTGACTTCAGAAGAAAAGGTAACCCAAGAAAATGAAGACAGCTCAGGGTGGAAGGATTTGAGAAATGAGAGAAGGGGAGAGGCACAACAGAAGGTAGGTAGTGGTAGAATGATAGTCACAGAGAGTAAAATGATCCCAGACACTAAGAGACCATGGAACAGGAATGGAAATGTATCACATTTCTTGTGTGAAGTAAGATGCTGAGGTAGAGACTAGCAGCTTAGAATTTCCTAGGACAAAGGAATCTTTGAGCTCTTGGTGGACCCAATTATCTGCCATTAGTATACATAGGGTTTTCATAGTATAAGAAAAACATTACTATGGGGGAAAGGCATGGAACGTAGAAGGTGGAAACCTAAGAACAACTACTCCAAAAGAGAAGAATGAGAAAATGGATCCATTAAGAGGTTAAGAAAGATCAGGTCTGGCTTTTCCTAAAGTCTAATAAACAACACCAATAACTATTATTTAATAATTTAGAGACTTCTTACAATTGTAAACTTTACTTATTCATTAAATAAGTAAATAAAAATTTCCCAAGGAAGTTACTAGTAGCAATAACTCTTAGAAAATCTCAAGAGGACTTTGTGTTTGCTTCAAGAAGAGACAAGTGGGGTAAAGATTGTGTGAAAGCACATTCCACTCTACAAAGGGAGTGGAAGGAGAATAGGTGGCTAGCAGTCAGAAGACACCAAGTAAACTCAAGGGGGTCTTGGGAAAAAAGAAGAAGGATTATAGGGATTGCACCTAGGATTGAGACAAGTCTCCAATGGTTTTATGGGTAAGAGGCCTACATTCCAATAAAAATGACCATGAAAATAGGCTTTGTGAAGAGGAAATGAGCAATTGTCAGAGATGGAGGATGGGAAAGGTAAAGGTAGGCAAGCAGTCAAGCGCCTGGGATTTGAGCATTCAGATACTCCAAGCTGACTAGGAAAGGTTCTGTTTTAGTTTGAGGACAGAAGTAGAAAGAATTCACTCAAAATTCTTTCAATCACTGAATTTCTTTAATCTAAAAATTTAGACTTTCTTCCTTTCTCATAATCCCATTCTACCACGGATAAGCTACAACATTTTTATTTCATGAAATGAGATAACATATGCAAAGCACATATGAAGTCTAGTTACTTATTATTATCAACTTCACTTAAGTAGTTCTTAAGCACATAACAACAGCAACAGCCATCATATATATATCATATTAAGGTCTACAAAGCCCTTAACATATATAATCTCAGGGCGGAGCCAAGATGGCAGAGTAGAAAGACTCACATATGCTAGCTCTTCCCCCACAGCCCATAAAATACCTGTAAAGAAAGACTCTCGACAAATTCTAGAGCAGCAGAAGCCACAGAACAACAGAGTGGAGGAGATTTCCAGCCCAGAGTGACCTGAAAGGCCAACAGGAAATGTCTGTCACACCAGTCATGGAACACAGGCCAGCCCAGCCTTGGCCACAGGGCTCGGCTCTGGGAGGAGGACACGAGCAGGCCTCAGGGGTGGAATCCCCAGTCGCAGTAGCAGTGGTTCACACTCTTCAACCCACAGGCACCAAAGGTCAGTGAGAGGGTTTTCTCAGCTGGTTGAGAAGGGAGAAGGGCCTTCCCATAGCTCTAACCTCAGGCTGCTGTCCCAGAGGTCCCATCAGGCGGGCTGCAGCAGCTTCTACAGCAGCCCCTACAGCACCCTGCATCCATTGTTGGATTGTAAAACCCCTGGGGGCACTGAGCAGCTGATTCTTACTTCAGCCCTGTGTAGAAACCCTGCCCCCACTTAATACTCCTGAGGGATTTGAGCAGTTGATCTTTATCTCACACTGAATGGCAGCCCTGATCCTGCAGCTTATCTGAATCTCAGCCCCCAGTGCTGGCTTGGCTGAACTGGAGGTCAGGTGGTTGTGAAGACAAAACTCTATTACTCAGATTCTGGGCACAAAAATTTCTGCTTGCTCCCAGACTAGTGTACACACTTGATTGTACCACCATGGAGGAACTGAGATCTTACAGACTCCCGGAGTATACCCTACTCTTGACAAAGGACCTAAAAGTCAAGTAACTGGCTGGGAAAATGTCCAAAAAAGGGGGAAAAGATAAGACTATAGAAGGTTACTTTCTTGGTGAACAGATATCTTGTCCCATCCTTTCTGATGAGGAAGAACAATGCTTACCATCAGGGAAAGACATAAAAGTCAAAGCTTCTGTATCCCAAACATCCAGAATAAATATTCAATGGGCTCAGGCCAGGAAGAGCTCAAAATGGATTCTGAAAATCAAGTAAGAGAGGTGGAGGAAAAATTGAGAAGAGAAATGAGAGAGATGCAAGAAAATCATGAAAAGCGGGTCAACAGCTTGCTAAAGGAGATCCAAAAAAATGCTGAAGAAAATAATACCTTTAAAAATAGGCTAACTCAATTGGTACAAGGTTGCAAAAGTCAATGAGGAGAAGAATGCTTTAAAAAAGCAGAATTAGCCAAATGGAAAAGGAGGTTCAAAAGCTCACTGAAGAAAATAGTTCTTTCAAAATTAGAATGGAGCAGATGGAGGCTAATGACTTTATGAGAAACCAAGAAATCACAAAACAAAACCAAAAGAATGAAAAAATGGAAGATAACGTGAAATATCTCATTGGAAAAACAACTGACCTGGAAAATGGATCCAAGAGAGACAATTTAAAAATTATGGGACTACCTGAAAGCCATGATCAAAAAAAGAGCCTAGACATCATCTTTCATGAAATTATCAAGGAAAACTGCCCTGAGATTCTAGAACCAGGGGGAAAAATAAATATTGAAAGAATCCACCAATCACCTCCTGAAAGAGATTGAAAAAAAGAAACTCCTAGGAACACTGTAGTCAAATTCCAGAGTTCCCAGGTCAAGGAGAAAATATTGCAAGCATCTAGAAAGAAACAATTCAAGTACTGTGGAAATACAATGAGGATAACACAAGATCTAGCAGCTTCTACATTGAGTGATCAAAGGGTGTGGAATATGATATTCTAAAAGTCAAAGGAACTAGGACTAAAACCAAGAATCACCTACCCAGTAAAACTGAGTATAATACTTCAGGGGAAAAAATGGTTTTTCAATGAAATAGAGGACTTTCAAGCATTCTTGATGAAAACACCAGAGCTGAAAAGAAAATTTGACTTTCAAACATGAGAATGAAGAGAAGCATGAAAAGATAAACAGCAAAGAGAAATCATAAGGGACTTACTAAGGTTGAACTGTTTACATTCCTACATGGAAAGACAGTATTTGTAACTCTTGAAACTTTTTTCAGTATCTGGGTAGTTGGTGGGATTACACACACATGCACACACACACACACACACATACAGAGACAGAGAGCACAGGGTGAATTGAATAGGATGGGATCATATCTTAAAAAAATGAAATTAAGGAGTGAGAAAGGAATATATTGGGAGGAGAAAGGGAGAAATGGAATGGGGCAAATTATCTCTCATAAAAGAGGCAAGTAAAAGACTTTTCAGTGGAGGGAAAAAGGGGGGAGATGAGAGAAAAAACATGAAGCTTACTCTCATCACATTCCACTAAAGGAAGGAATAAAATGCACACTCATTTTGTTATGAAAACCTATCTTACAATACAGGGGATAAGCAGGGTAGGGGGGATGAGGGAAATGGGAGGAGGGAGCAATTAGAAGTCAACACTTTTGGGGAGGGACAAGGTCAAAAGAAAGAAAAGAAGAAATGGGGGCAGGATAGGATGGAGGGAAATATCATTAGTCTTACACAACATGACTATTATGGAAGTCATTTGCAAAACTACACAGATTTGGCCTATATTGAATTGCTTGCCTTCCCAAAGGGAATGGGTGGGTGCCAGGCCTAGAGGCCTGTGTGGGCTACCCGAGTCTTCTTACCTCACCTCCGAGGTCTTCGGTTGGCCAAAACCGGATGCTCATATGAGAGAAAGGACGTTCCAGAGTCGAACAAGGGTTGAGCTTTATTTCAGGGTCTCGGTTACAAGTGCAGGGTGGTCTTCCTTAGGAGGAAGAGGGGGAGATTTCCTAAGGAGGCTAAGATCTTAAGGGATTGGAAGTAGAAGTACAAGCGGGGAGAGAGGGGGAGGGGAGAGAGGAAAGAAGAAAAGCGGAGCCTACCGTCCTCTTGGCTCCTCACGTGCTAAGAGAGCTTTCAGGCTTCCTCAATCCTACTTAACCTTCAGCCGCACAGTTTGCATCTAAATACCATGCTGTTAGATAACAATAGTGTGCCCAGACCCGGGACGACCTCGAGGGCAGGGAGACTCCACCCATCACGTATCTCCTGGGGAGAGGCGGAAATACCCGAGCTAGCCGAGCTAGCTCAGTCTGACCTTCTCGAATCCCCGCTGTTCATGGAGGGCCTCGTAAGACTCTAAGATTTAGAAGTCCCACTTTTACCCGCCCGAGACCATCCACACGGATTTGAACTTCCAATCCCAACAGGTGGGGAGGGAGGGATGAAGAGAAGTTGGAACTCAAAGTTTTAGGAACAACTGTTGAGTATTGTTCTTACATACAACTAGGAAATAAGAAATACAGGTAATGGGGTATAGAAATTTATCTTTTCTTACAGGACAAAAGAGAAGATGGGGATAAGGGAAGGGAGGGATGTTAGAAGGGAGGGCAGACTGGTGATAGGGTTCATTAGAATGTTTGGCGTTTGGGGGTGGAGGAAGGGGAGAAATGGGGAGAAAATTTGGAACTCAAAATTTTGTGGAAATAAGTGTTGAAAACTTAAATAAATAAATAAATAAATAACAAAAAAAACCCCCAAATATAATCTCATTTTACCCTTGCAACAACTCTGGGAGGTAGGTACTATTATTATTCTCATTTTACAGATGAAGAAACTGAGGCATACACAAACTAAGAGACTTGCCCAGGGTCACACAGCTTGGTGTCAGAGGCAAGATTTAAACTCAAGTCTTTATGACTCCAAGTCCACGTGTTCTATACACTGTGCCTCATGCTAACAGAGCTAGGTACTATGCAGGAGGTGAGAGGGATACAGAGACAGATATGACATGAATCCTACTATAAAAACTTACATCACAGGGAAGAAAATAGATGCACAAAAATAGCTGATAAAAAGGAGAACGTATTAAATGAAAAGATATGAGAAATGTGAGAAAGCAGTTCCAAGTAAGTGTTATGAAGAGAAGAGGGAGAGATTATTTTCATTTGGGGGAAGGAGGCATAGAGTTCCATCTAGAAGGAAATGAGGGACCTCAGTGGAGTAGGGTTGTTGGGGAGTCCTTTGCAGGCATGAGAACAGGTGAAGAATGGACGAGACTCCAGTTTGTCTGGAATGTAGACAAGAAGGGGAACAAAATGAGGTTGGAAGAGTGGATAGGAGCTAGAGTGTGGAGGGCCAGGCAGGTCAGAATAAAGAGTTCATACTTTATTCAGCAGACAATGAGGAACCACTGAATGTTTTTAATTAGAGGCATGGCATGATTACAGCAGCCAGGTAGGAAGATGACTCAGGTATCAATGAGAAAAATTGGTAGCAAAGGAGAAAGACAGATGAGAAATACTGATTAGGAAGCTATTACAACAGTCAAGGAGAGAAGAGATGAGTTGCTAATTAAGCATGGCTACAGTGAAGACTTTAAAGGATGGATCAGATGCGAGAGATAGTCTAGATGTTGACTGGAGAAAACTGGGCATGCTTATCACATGCTTATCTACTCCACGGATGATTAAAAAAACCCAGCTAAGTGGGAAAACCAATATGTTAAATGAAAGAATCAATACATGGAAAGTTTGTGCCAGACCAGAATGATAAATCAGATCAAACTAAATGAAATTCATGGAGGATAAATAAAAAGTTCGAATCTTGAATTTAAAAAAAATTAATCATACACATAGAAGAAAGAGAAAGATGAGGCTATGAAATAGTTTTATAAACAATAACTAGGGATTTTGGTTGACTAAAACCTCAGTGTGATCGATAGTCCTCCAGTCTCATAACCTAGGTGTCAATTTCAACCTTTCATTTTCTCCCTCTACCTTATCTGTTGCTAACGCTTCCTAATTTTTCCCTTCAAAACATCTTTCAGATATCGCTTTTCCCTACTCTGCCACTGCCAGTGCCCTGCTGCAGGCCTTCATTGCTCACACCTGGACTCCTACTGGATAATCTCCCTTCTATATTCAGTTCTGGGTTACTCACAAGGAAAGATGGTGGCACAGCAAATAAGCCCTAAAAATGAAGCCAGCACCTGACACAAGCATGAAAAGAAGAAAGGAGGGGATTAAAAAAATAGCTAGAAATCTGGATTTCTGCAGACATGACTTGTTATATAAAGCTGATTACTTTTTGCATAGGGTTTTCGAATATACTAAATATATTAAGTGCAAATACTACCCCAAAGCACCTAGAAAGCAATACGCTTTTCTAGGTTTTGAAGTTGAAAGCTGAAACAGTTTGAAGCTGAAGCAGACTGAAATCAGCTAGTCTGCCTGGCTCTGAGAAGTTGAGGTTACTTGCCCAGTGTACAAGAGGTGGTAAGTATCAGAGGCAAGATATGAACACAAGCTCCCTGACTCCAAGTCTAGTGTTCTTTCTCTATCATGCAAATTAGCAGGGACTATGAACTTGTGGTCAGGAAATGACAGGTCTTAGGAGAAGTGAACAGTCAGTTAATAAGAAGGTTTCTGAGAATGTCTGGATGTCTGGACCAGGCATTTCAGTTCCCCTCACCAGGGACAGAGATGTCTAACAGAGTCCACAGTGAATAGGTCTGTGTATAAACTTGCTGATCAGCTCATTAAGGTTATACATTGAAAAACTATTCACATAAAGCCACTCAGATAGAGTCATAGAATCTCCGAGATGGAAGAAGCCATCTGATCTATCTTAAATTGGGCTGAGAACCTTCTGGATGACATCCCCAACAAAAGTGCATCCAGCCTTTGCTTGAAGTCTTTTGGTGAAGGGGAACTCACACCTTCCTACCCTCCCAAGGTGGCCCGGTCTACTTCTGGACTGTGTTAATCATGATGAAGGTTTCTGTGTCATCTCTCTAGTTCTGTGTCATCTCTGAAATGTCTACCCAGTATTCCTACTTATATTCTCTGGGGCCAAACAAGACACACCTAATTCTCTTATACATGACAGCCTTCCCTTCAAATATTTGCAGACAGCTATCATGTCCCCCACTTAGCTGGCTCCTTCAAGGAATTCCTCCTTCTGGACATCCTGGACTGAATACCACATTGTAGGTATGGTCTACTAGGGGCAGAACAGAGCAGGACTATCACCTCCCATGTTCTGGACTCTAAGAGTCTCTCAGTATAAATGGAGAACCCAGCAGTTTTCTCTGTTGTCATGGCTACTGATGACTCAGTGAGTTTTCAGTCCACTAAGATACTACAGGGAAACCAGGATGGTTAGGGAGTGACCCTAAGCCCCAATGATGAAATCCATCCCATAATGCATACTTTGACTATGGTGTCCAATGAGTAACAGAGTAAATACTCTCACCCACTCACCTGGACAGCTGCCTCTGAGAATATCTCTCTCTTCTTCTCTCTGTTGCATGTTGCAAAGCCATGGCTCTTCCTCTCGCTCTAGCCAGAAGATCACATCAGGTTTGGGCACTAGGAATCCCGCTTATGGAGAAAGAAACCCAATTTGGTGATTTTCTGGGTCCGGGAAATAGTCCTAACTCCCTGGGTGTGCAGACAGAAGGAGAGAGAACGGAAATATCCAAAGAGAGGGCATGACAGAAAGACTCAAGGAAAGCCTGTGTACCTTCAGGAAAGGTATCATCATTGCGCTATCCTGGGCAAAAGCAAATTGCCTCAACTGTCCTTGGTTACCACAAAGGCAGGGGGCAGCTAGGTGGTGCAGTGGATTGAGCACCAGTGTAGGAGTCAGGAGGACCTGAGTTCAAATCTCACCTCAGGCACTTGACACTCACTAGCTGTATGACGTTGGGCAAATCATTTAACCCCAATTGCCTCATCCTGGGTCATCTCCAGTCATCCTGCTGGTCACTGGATTCAGATGGCTCTGGAGGAGAAGTGAGGCTGGTGACCTGCACAGCCCTCCCTCACTCAAAACAAAGTCAAGTGTAAGTCACGTCATTATTTCTCTGATGGTATGGTCTGCTTTGGCAACGGAGGACAAACACAAACACACACATACACACACATACACACCACAAAAGTACAACAGTCCCACCAACTGGAGCATCTATACTGACCCCTGGGTGAGGAGTGCTGGGTTTCAGGCATCAAGGAGAGGGAAGATTCTGACTCAGGGAGAAGTTGAGGAAGCCTGGGGTCCAGGAACTTAGAGGAAAAACTCCCTCTCTGAACCTGGATGAGATTAGGAATCTCTGCTCCTGCATTCTGAGGCCTGGCTCCTCATAAGTCAGGAAGCCAAGGAAGTCAGGTATGGGTTCCTAGGTGAGAAAGGGAAGGGAGAGACTTTACCCAGTGAGACCAGGTTCCCATAATTCTCTAGCATCACATCCTTATAGAGAACCCTCTGAGCAGGGCCCAGGCAGGCCCACTCCTCCTGACTGAGGTACACTGACACGTCTTCAAACGTCACAGACACCTGAAACAACAACACAGGCCTACTGAAGGCCTACATGTAGGCCCAGGGCTCAGCCACAAGGGGACTGCAGGAGGGCAAGTATGGAAGTTTAAGGGGAAGAAAGGTGTAAACAGTCCAAGTATGTAAGTGTTTGTATATATACAAGGGCATGCAGGTGAACCTGGAAAACGAGGAGAGATTTTGTGTGCATCAAGGCTCTCAGTATTCATGTATGCATGTATGTATGCATGCATGCACACATATGTGTGTCTGCCTATGTATATGTGTGAGTGTCCCTATGCACTCAGCTCACCAGGTCTGAGAACAGATGAGAATTCCCAGTGAAACTTTCTAAGACCCATTTCCAGAAGAAGGTTCTCTGGTTTTGAGAATCTGAAGGAGTAAGGGTCCCAGCCACACCTTACCTTCCCCCTAAATGAAATGGTATCTAGAGGTTGCCAAGTAAGCTTGACTGTTCCAGGTCAGAGAGGAGAAACTTAGCTCAGCAGGCTACCAGGGATATGGGCTGGAGCTGTCATTCAACAACACTGCAGCCAGCCAGCCTAGGGGTCAGGAGAGAAGAGACTTGAAAAGGGACCTCCTCCATATTGCCTCCCAATCAGGGATCAAGAACACAGAGTTGGGAGCCCTAAGAAGTCCCAGGACCTGTGTCTGCAAACTCTACTGGAACTAGAGAGTGTGGAAGCCCAGAGGAAAGAAGTCACAGCATGACAGAGCTGGAAGGAACCTTAGAGATTGTTGACATAGTCCTCTGATTGAAGATAATGCAATTGAGGCCCAGAGATGTGGGCTTATCCAAAGAGAGACTAATCCAAGGTCAGGTAGCTAATCAGTGGTAGGAAGGTCTATAGATCAGGTCTCTTCACTTCCTGTCTAGTATTCCATAACATAATGTGTCTCCTTGGAAATGGGGCCCAGAGCCTTGTATGGGGAGGTCACTGAGCCAAAAAGCTGAGAAAAGGAGGTGAGGTCAAACTGGGTGAGGGACCAGAGCAGTGATGGACTCTCAGGAAGGACATCTCACCTGGGGCCCAGGGGGCAGGGGCTTGGCCACCATCACTTGGTCTCCTGGGCTCATCTTAGACAATCAGCAGGAACCTGAGGAACCAGCAAGCCTGAGGAGAGAGAAAGGAATGGAGAGGGACTATCTGTATCTCAAGGTTCTCCCATTAGTTCACCCTGGGATTTCTCACCCCTCAGCATTGGTGCAATGGGAAGACCCACTTCCCTCCAACCCCCACTGCTGTGGGCCTGGCCACCTGCTCTGCTCTGGGGAAGCTGGAGAAAAAACACAGGACTCATGGTCAGGAGAAGCTCCATTTCACCACCTTGCTCTGCTGTTTCTGAATTATGTCACCCTGGATAAATCCCTTCCCTCTGCCTCTCAAATCTATCATCCCTGTTCCCAGATCCCACTGTAAAATGGGGATAACAGTGTTCACATTATCTTACAGAATTATTGTGAGGAATGCACTTGGAAACTTACCAGGGAGTTAGTATTATTATTTTAGGTGAAGAATTTTGTCTGCGAATGAATTTTTTTGTGGTTGAGTAGTTTCACTCATGTCCTACTTTTCACCTCCATGTTGGGGATTTCTCAGCAGAGATACTGGAATGGTTTGCCATGTTCTTCTCCAGCTCATTTGACAGATGAGGAAATGAAGGCAAACAGGGTTGTGACTTGAACTCAGGAAGATGAGTTTTCCTGACTCCAGGCCCAGGACTCTATCCACTGGATCACCTAGCTGCCCCTGGGAATATTACTTGCCATGGACAAAGAAAGCAGAGAGCAGAACTACGGTCATGACTAAGAAAATCTTGCCCACTGAGCGTAGAATAAGCCAGACAGAAAACATATAGGATTCAGGGAGGCCCCAGAACAGCCCTGTCCCTTGCTTTACTGCTGCCACAACACACAGCAGGGAGGAAGTACACAACAAAATGGTTAACACAGTCCTAGGACTGACAGCTCTCATCCAGGGCCAGGTATAAGAAGACATTTTTCTTGCTCCTAGGTGAAACTTGCATCCATGTCATTTCCACTTGGTTCATCCAGGGAGGTCTTGAGCTGTAGCATCTGGAGAGGCAGAGCCTCTAGGAGGAGGGAGGCAAGAAATGCTGAAGAAAATAACACCTTTTAAAAATAGACTAATTCAAATGGCAAAAGAGGTCCAAAAAGCCAATGAGGAGAAGAATGCTTTGAAAAGCATAATTAGCCAAATGGAATAGGATGCTCAAAAGCTCACTGAAGAAAATAGTTCTTTAAAAATTGGAATGAAGTAGATAGAAGCTAATGACTTTATGAGAAACCAAGAATTTACAAACAAAACCAAAAGAATGAAAAAGTAGAAGACAATGTGAAATATCTCATTGGAAAAACAACTGACCTGGAAAAAAGATTCAGGAGAGATAATTTAAAAATTATCGGTCTACCTGAAAACCATGATCAAAAAAAGAGCCTAGACATCATCTTCCTAGAAATTATCAAGGAAAATTGCCCTGATATTCTAGAACCCGAGGGTAAAATAGAAATGGAAAGAATTCACCAATCATTTCCTGAAAGAGATCCCCAAAGGAAAACCCCTAGGAATATTGTAACCAAATTCCAGAGTTCCCAGGTCAAGGAGAAAATATTACAAGCAGACAGAAAGAAACAATTCAAGTATTGTGGAAATACAATCAGGATAACACAGGATTTAGCAGCTTCTACATTAGGAGATAGAAGGCATTGGACTATGATATTCCAGAGGTCAAAAGAGATAGAATTAAAACCAAGAATCACATACCTAACAAAACTTAGTATAATATTTCAGAGGAAAAATGAAATTTCAATGAAATAGAGGACTTCCAAGCATTCTTGTTGAAAAGACCAGAGCTGAACAGAAAATTTGACTTTCAAATACAAGAATCAAGAGAAATATGAAAAGGTAAACAAGAAAGAGAAACCTTAAGTAACTCATTAAAGTTGAACTGTTTAAATTCCTACATGGAAAGATGTTATTTGTAACTCATGAGACCTTTTTCAGTATTAGACTGGTTAGAGGGAATATATATATGTAGGTGTGTATGGGTATGTATGTATGTATATTATATATGGGTATGTATGTATATGTATGTGTCTGTGTGCATACACACACACACATAGAGAGAGAGGACACAGAGTGAGCTGAATAAGAAGGGAAAAATACCTTAAAAAATAAAATTTACTGTTGAATGAAATGTACTAGGAGTAAAAGAAAGGGAGATGTAGAATGTAGCAAGTCATCTCACATAAAAGAGGGAAGAAAAAGCTTCTACAATGGAGGGAAAGAGGGAGGAGATGAAAGGAAATAACTGAACCTTACTCTCATGGGATTTGGCTTAAGGATGGAATAATACATACTCACCTGGATATGGAAATCTATTTTACCCAGCAGGCAGGCAAGGGGGAAAGGTATAAGACAAGAAAGATAATAGAAGGGACAGCAAGTTGGGAAAAGGGATAATCAAAAACAAACACTATAGTGGGAGGACAGATCAAGGGAAAGAATGAAATAAATGAAGAGCAGGAAAGGACAAAGGGATATGTGGCTAGTTTTTTACAACATAAATATTATGGAAGTGCTTTGCCTTGTTACACATGTATGACCTATATTGAATTGCTTGTTTTCTCAATGAGGGTGGGTGGGAAGGGAGGGAGAGAATATGTAACTCAAAGCTTTAAGAATGAATATTAAAATTGTTTTAGCATGCAACTGGAAATTAAGTTATACAGGCAATGGAGTACAGAAATCTATTTTGCCCTGTGGAAAATAGAGGAGAAGGGGGGTGGAAGAAGGGTGGGTAAAAGAAGGGAGGACAGACTGAAGGAAGGAGTGAATGGGGTGCATGCTGTCCTGGGATGGGGGGTGGGGAGAGATGGGGAGAAAATTTTGAATTTAAATTCTTGTTGAAGTGAATGCTAAGAACTGAAAAATAAATTATATATTTTTTAAAAAGAAGAGAGAAAGTAAAAGGAATCCAGAATCCTTGTACCCCTGTGTCATATAAACACAGTCAAGTAAAACCATTTCTCACATTGGTCCCATCCAAAAGTTCACTTCTTATTCGGTATGTTAGTCTACTACCTTTCTATTATGAGGTGGGCTTTATCTCTCTGGATATGAACAGGTAGTTCTCAAAGACAGAAACCTAGGCTATCTGTAGTTATATGAAAAAAGGTGTTCCAGATTACTAATAGTTAGAGAAATGCAAACATTGGTTAGTTTTTATAACTTCCTTAGGGTACAGAAAAATATTATAACAAGGGTTCCTCTAGGCAATAAGTCATTAGCAGTGGCAACAGCAAGTAGCTGGGCTGGCACTATGGAGGATCCTCTGCCATATTCCTGAGCTTGTTTTGAGAAGAAATTAAAATTCAGTTTCTGACTTCACCATTTCCACCTAAACGGCTCTCTCCAAAGTTCTAGCAATCTTAGTTGCCAAATCCAAAGGACTTTTCTCAATTTTCAATCTCTTCCACCTCTCTTCACCCCTGGCACTGTAGGTCATCCTTTCCTTTTCAATGTTCTCTTCTCACTAGGTTTTCAGGACAATACTCTCTCCTGGTTCTCCATCTATTTGTTTCTTCTCCATCTTCTTTGTTTTTTGATTTTCTTTTTTTTAATGTTTATTTATCTATTTTTAGTTTTCAACATTCATTTCCACAAAATTTTGAGTTCCAAATTTTCTTCCCATCTCTGCCCTCCCTCTACCCCAGAACACCATGCATTCTGATTACTCCTTCCCTCAATCTGCCCTCCCTTCTATCACACCCCTCCCTTCCCTTATCCCCATCTTCTCTCTTGTCTTGTAGGACAAGATAAATTTCTATACCCCATTACCTGCATTTCATATTTCCCAGTTGTATGCAAAAACAATTCTCAACATTCGTTCCTAAAACTTTGAGTTCCAATTTCTCTTCCTTCCTCCCTCCCCACCCATCCCACTGAGAAGGCAAGCAATTCAATATAGGCTATATATGCATAGTTTTGCAAAAGGCTTCCATAATAATCATGTTGTGAAAGACTAATTATATTTCCCTCCATCCTATGCTGCCCCTCATTTATTCTATTCACTCTTCTGACCTTGTCCCTCCCCTAAAGGTTTACTTCTAATTGCTCCCTCCTCTTGTTTGTCCTCCCTTCCTTCCATTATCCTCCTCACCCCAAGTATCTCCTTCTCCCCTACTTTACTGTAGTGTAAGATAGATTTTCATACTAAATTGAGTGTGCATGTTTTTCCTTCCTTAAGCCAAATGTGATGAGCATAAGCTTCACTTTCTCCCTCTCATTTCCCCCCTTACCCCTCCATTGAAAAAAGCTTTTTCTTGCCTCTTTTATGGGAAATAATTTGTCCCATTCCATTTCTCCCTTTCTCCTCCCAATATATTCCTCTTTCACCCCTTCATTTTATTTTTTTAGATGTCATCCCTTCCTATTCAACTCACCCTGTGCTTTGTGTGTATGTGTGTGCGTGCATGTGTGCGTGTGTATGGATGTGTGTGTGTCTGTGTGTGTGTAAAATGCCTCCACCTATTCAAATACTGAGAAAAGTTTCAAGAGTTACAAATATTGTGTTTCCATTTAGGAATGTAAACAGTTCAACTTTAGTAAGCCCCTTATGAATTCTCTTTCCTCTTTACCTTCTCACGATTCTCTTGATTCTTGTGTTTGAAAGTCAAATTTTCTATTCAGCTCTGGTCTTTTCATCAAGAATGCTTGAAAGTCCTCTATTTCATTCAAAAACCATTTTTCCCCTAAAGTATTATGCTCAGTTTTGCTGGGTAGGTGTTTCTTGGTTTTAATCCTAGTTCCTTTGACTTCTGGAATATCATATTCCAAGCCCTACCTTAAGGTAGAAGCTGCTAAATCTTGTGTTATCCTGATTGTATTTCCACAGTACTTGAATTGTTTCCTTCTAGGTGTTTGCAATATTTTCTCCTTGACCTGGGAACTCTGGAATTTGGCTACAATATTCCTAGGAGTTTCTCTTTTTGGATCTCTTTCAGGAGGTGATCAGTGGATTCTTTCAATATTTATTTTACCCTCTGGTTCTAGAATATCAGGGATGTTTTCCTTGATAATTTCTTGGAAGATGATGTCTAGGCTCTTTTTTTGATCATGGCTTTCAGGTGGTCCCATAATTTTTAAATTGTCCCTCCTGGATCTATTTTCCAGGTCAGTTGTTTTTCCAATGAGATATTTTATGATTTTCTTGCATTGCTCTCATTTATCTTCCCAATTTTTCCTCCACCACTCTTACTTGATTTTCAGAATCATTTTTGAGCTCTTCCAATGCCTGAGATTGTTGTATATTTATTTTGGAAGTTTTGGATGCAGAAACCTTGACTTTTATGTCTTCCTCTGTTGGTATGGCAAGCCTGGGCTAGGCTCCGTGGGTTAGGCTGGGATCTGCTCCATGCCTCATGCAATAGACTTTTCTTGTAGGCCTTCCAGGCTACCTTGGGCTGGAAATGTTTTTCACTCTGTCATTTTGTGGCTTATGCTGCTCTAGAATTCGTTTAGAGTCATTTTTTACAGGTATTTTATGGGCTGTGGGGAAAAGTTAGAGTAGGTGCATCTTTCTACTCTGCCGTCCTGGCTTCTGCCCCCCTCCATCTTCTTACTGGTTCCTAATCCAGATCAGTTCCTCGAACCCATAGGGTTCTGTCCACTTTTTGATTTTATTAGTCTCCATGGATTGAATTACTAATCTATGCTGATTCTCAAATCTATCTATCCTTCCCCAGAATCTTGACTGACTTTCAGACTCACATCTCTAACTGCCTTTCAGGTATCTCAAAGTGGATGTCTGATAGGCACCTTAAACTCTATCTGCCCAAACAGAACTCATTATCTTTTCCCCTACATGCTCTCTATGGTAACTACATGGCACAGTGGATAGAACACCAGGTCTGGAATCAGGAACACCTGAATTCAAATCTGGCCTCAGATATTTACTAACTGTGACACTTGGCAAGTCACTTAACTCCTATTTGCCTCAGTTACTCATCTATAAAATAGGAATATAATGGAGAAGGAAATGGAAAATTACTCTAGTATCTCATTCCAGAAATCCCATGTCCATGGGATCATGTAGAATCAGACACAACTGAACGAATGAACAACATAGCCTTCCCTATGTTCTAATTTCCCTATTACTATACAAGGCAATATCATTCTCCTAGTCCTTCATACTCTCAATTTAGGGGTCATCCTCTATTCCTCAGTATTTTACTCGGGCCCCCCGATATCCAATCTGTGGCCAAGGCCAGTCAATTTCACCTTTGCACTATCTCTAATATGCCCCTGTTTCTCCTCTGACACTGCTCTGGTACAGCTCCTTATCACCTAACACCTAGACTATTGCAATAGTCTTCTGGTGAATATGTCTTCCTTGACTTTCTCTCCACTCCAATTATCCCTCCATTCAACCATCAACATGATTTTCCTAAAGCCCAGGCTGGACCATGCCCTTGTCCCCTGTGCTACCCCACTCCCACACACCTTCTCAATAGACTTCAGTACCTTTCCATTACCTCCAAAATGAAATGCAAAATTCTATCCTTGGCATTCAAAGCATTTCATAACCTAGGCACTTCCTATGTTTCCAGTCTTCTTACACCTTACTCTCCAATATACTCTTCAATTCAGTGACACTGGAATCATTACTGTTACACAAATAAGACATTTCATCTCTCAGTTCCAGTCATTCTCTCTAGCTGTCCCCTATGTCTGGAATGTTTTCCCTCCTCATCACCACGTATTGACTTTCCTGGATTCCTTTAAGTCCCGACTAAAATCCCATCTTCTAGAGAAAGTCTATCTCAACCCTTCTTTTTCTTTTCAAAGTTTTCATTGATACCCTCTGTTTCTTATATCACTGTAGTTGTCCCTGCTATACCCCCTTCAACCTCCCAGAGAACCATCCCATATGACAAAAGGTTTTTTTTTAGAGGAAAGAAATTGAGCAGAACTGATTGACACATTGAAAAAGTATGAAAATATGAAATTTGTAACATTTGTGACTCTCCCACCTATACAAAGGGGGTAAAGGGGGTGGGGATGGAAATATCTTCTCATATCTCTGCTTTCAAGTTCTGCTTGATTTCTATAATTTTGTTACATTTCCTTCTCTTTTTGGTTGTTCTTCCCATTAGCATTGTAATTACTTTGCATATTGTTTTCTTGACTCTGTTAAGTTCACTCTACATCACTTCACATAGATCTTTCCATATTTCTCTGTAATGATCACACATTTCTTACATCACAGTAATATTCCATTATATCATTCATGTAATGCTACCTGTTTAATCATCCCCCAATGATGGGCATCTACCTTGACTGTATTATGGGATATGATGTAAATAGTTAGTTTAAGCCCAATTTTGGCCAGACTACTTTCTAATTTCCCCAAAAGTTTTTTATTAAATAGTTACTTGTGGAAAATTTATGTTTTCACTTTGTCACACACTGGGACATTGAGGTCTGTTGTTTCTAAATCTCTTATTCTAGTCTGTTCCATTGATCTTTCTTTCTATTCTTTAACCTATACTAGACATTTTTGATGATTGCTGCTTTATTATATATATATGTATATACATATATGTATATATATATATGCATACACACACACACACACAGTTTGATATCTGGAAGTACTGTTCCCTTAAAGGGAATTCCTGAAGAGAATCCCTATTTCTTCTCATAATTTCCCTTGATATTCTAGATATTTTGTTTTTCTTAATTAATTTTGTTTCAGTTTTGTCATGTCATATATATATAGTAATTTGATTGATATAACATTAAAAGTGTAAATTAATATTGATTATGTTGTCATTTTTATTATATAGGCACAGTCTAGCTATGAGCACTGGATAGTCCTCCAGCTGCTTCAGCTGTTCTTTATTTCTTCAAGTGTCATTTTGTAAGTCTTTTGTGTGTTTTTGGAGGCCAGTCCCTAGATATTTTATGCATTTAGTCCTTATTTGGAATAATATTTCCCTCCCATTATTTCTTGTGTTTTGTTGTCATTATATAGAAATGCTGTTGGCTTTTGATGATTTATTTTATACCCTACTCTTTCATAAGCTATTTTCTCTATTAGCATTTTTGCTGATTTCTCTAAGATTTTCCAAATAAGCCATCATATAATCAGCAAACAGGAATAGTTTTTTCTCTTTTTTATCTCTTCTTACCTTTCTCTTGTTTTATTGCAATTGCTAGCATTTCTAGAACTATAGTAAATAATACTGAGAAGAGAGGGTATCCTTGATTTACTCCTATATTTATTGGGAAAGACTCTAGTGTATCTCCATTGTATATCATGCTTACCTTTAGTTTGAGATATTTTTAATGATATTAAATATAAATTAAATATTAAAATCATTGGTTAAACAAAAACTTTGTTGAACGTCTAGCATAAAGGAATGATGTACTTTGTCAAAGATGTTTTTGCATCTATTAAGATGATCATGTGGATTTTGATGTTTTGATTTTTAATACGTGTTCACTGTTTTCCTAATGTTGAACTATCCTTGCAACCCTGGCACAAATCCCACTTGGTCACGAGTGATTTCTTATATAAATCACTATAGTCTGTTAGAATTTCCTTTACAACGTTTGAATCAAAATTCGTAAATGATGTCAGCCTGTAGTTTTTTTTTTCTGTATTTTATCTTTCCCTGATTCGTGTATTAGGACTGTATTTATCTCATAAAATCATTCTGGTAGGGTACTTTCTTTCTCAATTTTTTCAGAGTAATTTGTAAAGTATGGGAACTAACTGTTCTTTAAAAATTTGATGTAATTCTCCTGTGAATCCATCAAGAACACCTTTTTTGTTTGTTAGTCCCCTTAGAAATGGATCTATTTCTTTTTCTGATGTCTGCTTATTTCAGATCTCTATCCGATCTTCTGATAGCTTGAGTTTTTTTACATTTTTGAAGATATTCCTCTATTTCTTTTGTGTTCTGAGTTTTGTTAGCATATAATGATCCATAATTTGTTCTTATTATTCGCATTTTTTTCTGGTTTTTCTGTGATTTAACTTCATTTTATTGATTTAAATTTTTCTTTTCTTTAAGCTTTGTAAAGTGCTTTACATAGGTCATATTGTTGGGTCTCCACAACAACCCCATGAAGTAAGTGCTATTATTATTCCCATTTTACAGATGAGGAAACAGAGGCAGACAGTAGTCACTTGTCAAGGTTCACACAATCAACAGTATCTGAAATGATATGCACACTCAGGTTTTCCTGACTCCAAGTTGAACACTATCCATTTTGATAACCAGAGCATACTTTATGTCAATGTGAGCTAGATGAGCAAGTTGGAAGTGCTTTTCTCTTCTCAGTACCTCTTATTATTCTCCCCATAGTTTAAAAATCAAGGTTCATCTTAGATGAGCCATGGATCCACATTTGAAAATATCACAAACATTCAGAGATCTATACCCAAATCGTTCAGGACATGTACCCAAACGCCCGTCCCTCTTCCTACCCCTCTTATTTACACCATGCTATGTTTACACTTATTCTCTGAATTCCATTGTTACTCAGCTTCATTACTCGTAGAAGACCATGCCCTAGAGGAATTGTGTCCTGAGACCCCAGTCTCCTGATTAGTGACTGTCTCTTTTGGAGGGAAATCTCCAGTCACCCCTAACTTTACTCCTTCTCTTTCATAGCCTCCTTGAACTGTATACATGCACAAACACACACCTGCTCCCACACAATTCCTAAATGTATGGCTCACCTAAAGGGTAATACCTTCTTGGAATACCAAGATATGCTTCTGGACTTGTTTGGAAAAACATTTTAATGTCCTACAGGATTAATGGTTATATTTGAAGAAAATTGTGGCCATCCTTATAAAACAGAGGCTAGAAATTCAGTTTTCTAGTTTTTATTTATTTGAAAGAGAAACATGAAATAAAGTTTGGTTGTAGTGATGCTGTTAAAAATCTTAAGAGAAACAGGATTGGTTCTATATTCCCAAATCTCAAATACTCCTGTTTTAGTATGAGAGAGGTAAATGTCAGGTATTGTCCTACATGTATGTGTTCATCCTTCATTGCCAACAAAGACCATGCCATCAGAGAAATGACTTGCACTTGGCTTTGTTTTGAGTAAGGGAGGGCTGTGCAGGTCACCAGTCTCACTTCTCCTCCAGAGCCATCTGAATCCAGTGATCTGATATTCCTCAGGATGCCTGGAGATGACCCAGGATGCACTGGAAGACCTTGAGCCCTTTAGGCCAAGGTTTTTTCAGGTACTTACTTAGGGGAAGGCAATGCCCATTCATTGAATAGACCTGTTTAAGAAGTAGCCAGGGCATGGCCCCTTTAATGAGGTCAAGAAAAAGAAAGACATCAGGCTGGGTGGGAAACAGCAACAGTTACCACTGATAATCAGTGTGAAGCTAGGAGAGTCCAGAGGAATCCTTAAGCAGGGGCCCATTGGAGTCTCAGTTTCAGAGTGCCGTAGGTTTAAGGTTTTGGGAGAGGACAGGACAGGAGAAAGAAAAGGGAAGGGAAGGGAAGGGAAGGGAAGGAAAGGGAAGGAAAGGGAAGGAAAGGGAAGGGAACGGAAGGGAAATAAGAGCCAGTAAAACCCAAGTCAACTGGGCATCTTTTGGCCATCCAAATTTACCTCCTTTGAAGAGAAGGAAGAGGAGGAAGATGCAGACAGGAGAGGAGGAGGTGAGTTACCCAGCTACCATTCAGCCAGCTGCATCTATTCACAAGATTGTGTTCATACTTCGTTGTTGAAGAAGACCATGCCATCAGAGAAATGATGACATGACTTGCTCTTGACTTTGTTTTGAGTGAGGGAGGGCTGTGCAGGTCATCAGCATCACTTCTCCACAGCATTCGAATCCAGTGACTTGATATTCCTCAGGATGATTAGAGATGACCCAGGATGCACTGGGAGACCTTGGGCCCTTTAGGCCAAGGTCTTTGTAGTGCTTCTAACTGGAAGAAACATTTGAACAAATCCTTTCAAGAATAAGCAATGTACTTGTGAAGTGAGATGGGGCCAGAGTGAATGATCTCTGTTCCCTTTCACCTGTGATTTTCTAGGATATAGAACTATTTGTAAGAGCTTTGCCCACCTTTCAGTTCACCCCAAGGGTTGTCCACCTTTTTGTGGCTTCACATTGTATCTACAGAGGCCTGCCTCTCCCCCAGATTAGGAGGTCAATTGTCACCTTTCTAAAAATGATTCCATAATGATCAAGAGAAATAATTTCTAAAAGATCAACATAAATTTTCCTGTAATTCTCAGTGCCAAAAGCAAAAAGTGTCTGGATCTGAGATTCTTGTTCCATCCTGAAAGGACTCTTTAGGAAATTGAGGACCATGGTCCTATTCCCATAGGAGATTACAGGATTTACTTCAATAGGAAAAGTTTTGGGATCTCTCTTCCTATTTTTGCTCAGTCCATAAGGTCAAACTCTGGGGCTAGGAAAAAAGTGAAAAGAAAATCTTTCTGGGAAAAATGACAGAAGGCAGAGGCATGGACACTCTCTAATTTTCACCATTTTCTGATGGAGTATACAGGCCAAATTTGCCCCACTCCATTGTTTACATTCCTAATTTCCCTGATGTGTGGATTTTATGGTGTTTAATGGAGCCTTAGCAGGCACCATATGTATTTCATTCGTAGTATTTCTTTCTGTTGTGTGTTCTCTGATGTTGACTGAATTGGGAGCTCTGAATAAGGCTTTCCTACAATCATTGCATGCATAGGATTCTTCTTCAGCATGAGTTCTCTGATGCTAAATTAGGTGAGAACTCTGACTAAAGACTTTCCCACAATCACTGGACTCACAGAGTTTTTTACCAGAGTGATTTTTTACAGTGTTGAACAAAAGAGGAGTGTGTCCTGAAGCTCTTTCTATAGGTATCACATTCATATTGTTTCTCTTGGTTATTTGTTCACTGATGCTAAGACTTGAGATACAATGGAAGGCTTTCCCACATTGTTTGCACTCATAGGGTTTCTCACCTGTGTGAATTCTATGACATTGAATAAAAGATGAAAGTGAATTAAAGGCTTTGCCACATTCACAACATTCATAGGTTTTCTCACCAGTATGTTTCCCTTAGGTTGAATAAGGGCTGAATGTGCACTAAAGGCTTTCCCGCATTCACTACACTCATAGGGCTTCTCCCCACTATGAACCCTCTGATGTAGAGTAAGGGATGAGCTTTCACTGAAGGTTTTGCCATGTTCATTAGACTCATGGGGTTTCTCCCCAGTGTGAATTCTCTGGTGTTGAATAAGATTAGAACTGTGGATAAAGACATTCCCATATTCATTACATTCATAGGGTTTTTCCCTAGTGTGAATTCTCTAATGAAGTATAAAGAATGAGCAATCACTGAAGGTTTTCCCACATTCATTACACTCATAGGATTTCTCCTCAGTGTGAATTCTCAGATGATGAATAAGGTTTCAAGTCTTGATAAAAGCTTTTCCACATTCATAAGGTTTATTTCCAGTGTGAATTGTATTATGCTGAATAAGAATTGAATGGACATTGAAAGTTTTTCCACAGACATTATATTTATACTGCTTCTCTCCTGTATGAATTCTCTGGTGTTGGATCAGGGATGAGTGAGCACTAAAGGCTTTCCCACACTCACTATAATCATAAGGTTTTTTTTTCCACTGTGCATCTGTTGAGGTTCTATAAAGGCTGAGTTCTTTCTGAACAACTTTTCACATAAAATACATTTAAAGGGTTTCTCTCCCATGTAGGTTCTCTGTTGGATAATTCCTTTGGAATGTTACTTGAATGCTACTTGTGAAAACATATTGCACGGAATGTATCACATGTATATTCTCTTATGATACCAAGTCATTTAATAAGATGAACAGGAATTCCCACAATGACTCTAGCAACCTAGGGGGTCTGCTGCCCTTAGATTAGGAACCACTGGCATAGAAAAACCACACCACTCAGATGTATAAGTTAAATGTCTTGTAGAGCTCTAGGCAGCAGGTAAAATAGCTCTTCGAAGCACCAGAACTATTTTCCACACTGGGACAATACTGAGAGCCCCACTGATTCCTTGATGGCAGGGAGCATATGGTATGACTTTCTTTCCCCTAGAGTGTCTCACACAGTGCCATATAGAAGCTCAATAAATGTTATTAACCAATTAAAAAAGAAGGCATCAAAAATAACCCTGAGATTTTGAATCCAAATAACTAGGTGAGTATTGCTGCAATTTACATAAATGAGGAATCTAGGAAAGAAAACCATGGGGAAAAGATGATTAATTCAGTTCTAAGGTTAATTTATAATCACTCTATATCCTCTGCTCCTCTCCTTCTCCTATTTTCTACATGTTCTCCTGTGCATCAGTTAGACTTCTGGGTCCTTTGAGAAAAACAAAAGTAGAAAAAAGAAACTATGCCTCGGATGACATCATCCTACAACTCAGGGATGCAGCGAAGTGA
Organism: Notamacropus eugenii; assembly: GCF_028372415.1. Taxonomy (NCBI): domain Eukaryota; kingdom Metazoa; phylum Chordata; class Mammalia; order Diprotodontia; family Macropodidae; genus Notamacropus; species Notamacropus eugenii. The sequence goes on from NC_092875.1 coordinate 80,589,128, forward strand.
AGATGCAGGAACTTGTTGCCCCAATTCCCTCTTCACATTTCCAGATCTTCAAGTCAATATAAAGTTAATACTGACTGAGGCAGAGCATAAGTATGGGGGAAAAGGCATATGTACTAAGTTATGAAGATCACTGCAATAAAAGTCCCCTTGGCTTAAAGGCGTTTACTGGGCTCTTCTGCAATTACTCCTTCACCTTCTCCTCTAATCATAAATGCAGTTAAAAAGTTAATAATAATTGAATATTACTCTGGCCTATCCACATGCAGACACAGAGTTTTAAACTATGTGAGTTGAATAATTTTTTTCAAAAGAATTTTTAAAAGTTCTCACTGGTAAGACTATGCTTTTTTGTGAATTCTCTGATGCTGAGTAAGATAGGAGCTTCGATTAAAAGCTTTGCCACATTCATTACATTCATATGGTTTCTCCCCAGAATGAATTCGCTGATGCCCATTAAGTTGTGTTCTCTGCCTGAAGGCTTTCCCACATTCATTGCATTCATAGGGTTTTTCTCCAGTGTGAATTCTATGATGTTGAATAAGTGTGGATCGTGCACTGAAGGCTTTGCCGCATTCACCACATTCATAGGGTTTCTCCCCAGAATGAATTCGCTGATGTTCAATAACTTTTGTTTTCTGTCTGAAGGCTTTCCCACATTCATTACATTTGTAGGGTTTTTCTCCAGTATGAATTCTATGATGTCGAATAAGTGTGGATTGTGCACTGAAGGTTTTGCCACATTCAATACATTCATAAGGTTTCTCTCCATTATGTATTCTCTGATGCTGATGAAAGTTTTTCTTCTGCCTGAAGGCTTTTCCACATTCATTGCATTCATAGAGTTTTTCTCCATGGCATGTTCTATGATGGTGAATCAAGTTAGAACTCTGAATGAAAGCACTTCCACACTGATTACATTCATATAGTTTCTCCCCAGTATGAATTCTCTGATGTTCAACAAGGTGTGTTCTCAATCTGAAGGCTTTCCCACATTGATTACATACATAGGGTTTTTCTCCAGTGTGAATTCTATGATGGCGAATAAGTGCAGATCGTACTCTGAAGGCTTTACCACATTCACCACATTCATAGGGTTTCTCTCCAGTGTGAATTCTCTGATGTTTAATGAGATGTGTATTTTGACTGAAGGCTCTCCCACATTCATTACATTCATAGGATTTCCATCTATTATGTTGAAAATTATGTATTCTCTGATGTCGATGAAGGTGTGAGCTCTGTCTGAAGGCATTTCCACATTCATCACATATGTAAGGTTTTTCTCCACTATGAATTCTATGATGCTGAATAAGGTTAGAAATCTGAGTGAAGGTTTTCCCACATTCATTACACCCATAGGGTTTCTCACCACTGTGACATCTTTGATGTCTAATAAGGGCAGAACTCCCCTTGAAGGCTTTCCCACATTCATTACATTCATGAGGTTTCCCTTCAGAATGAATTCTCTGATGTACATTAAAGGTTGAATTATAATTAAAGAAGTTTCCAGAATCATTATATTTATATGGCTTTTCAGATATATTCTTAACATGGGAATTATGTTTGAAGTTTTGATCATATGTATCACATTGAGAGAGTTCCTCTCTTATAGGAAATGCTTTGGATGAAACGCTGTTTGAATTCAGAATGCAGTTTCTTCCACAATTGTCATATTTCTGCTCTTCTTCTACTATGGAGATTTTCTCCTGCATGATTAACACTGACCTGAAATTGTTCTCTTTGGAAAGAGATTTCTTCCATTTCTCTACAGTGTGGCTTTCTTCATCTCTCCATAATGTGGCCTCACTTTCCCAGGCTTCTCCAAACCTGAGTGCTTTGGAAACACCCCTTGTGATGTTTTCGAGTCTCAGCCATTGTGATTTCATTTCTTCTGAAATTTCATTCTTTAGAGATGGCTCTATGTTCTGAATGCTGGCTACACAATCTGAAATGATAAAATCAAAAGGTATATGTCACCTGGTTTTTATTCTGAGACAAAGAAAAATATTGGGTTAGGAAGATGAAAATATACATTAAAAAATGTTTCCTAATCGTATGCGATATTGAAATATTCTGGGATCAATCTCACAGCAGGGAAAGTGAGCAAGGAGTACACTGACCTCAGAAGAAAAGGTAATCCAAGAAAATGAAGACAGCTTAGGGTGGAAGGATTTGAGAAATGAGAGAAGGTGAGAGGCATAAAAGAAGCTAGGTAGTGGTAGAAATGATGGTCATAGAGGGCAAAATGATCCCAGAGTCCATGGAATAGGAATGGAAATGTATCAGTGTCACATTTCTTGTGTGAAGTAAGATGCTGAGGTAGAGACTAGCAGCTTAGAATTTTCTTGGACAAATGAATCTTTGAGTTCTTGGAGGACCCAATTATCTAACGTTAGTACACATAGGGCAAGAAAAACAGTAGTATGGGGAAGGGAATGGAACATTGACAGGAGGGACCTAGGAACAACTATTCCAAAAGAGAGGCATGAGAAAATAGATGTATGAAGAGGCTAACTAAGAATGATCAGGTTTGACTTTTCCTGAAGTCTAATAAATATCACCAATAACTATTATTTAATAATTTAGAGACAATTGTAAACATTATATATTGATTAAATAAATAAATAAAACCTTTTCCATGTAGTTAATAGTAGCAATAATTCCTAGAAAATCTCAAGAGGACTTTGTGTTTGCTTTGAGAAGAGACAGGCAGCATAAAGATTGTCTGAACCCATGTTCCATTCTAGAAAGGATGGAAGGAATGGCAAAGGGGCATTGAAAAAGAAGAAAAGGATTTTGGGAGTTGGATCTAGGATTGGGACAAGTCTTTAAGGATTTTAATGGGCAACAGACCTACATTCCAATAAAAATGACCAAGAAAATAGGCTTTATGAAGAGGAAATGAGAAAATGTCAGAGATGGAAGATGGGAAAAGTAGGGGTTGCCAAGTAACCAAGGACCTGGGGTATCAGCATTCAGGTACTCCCAGCTGACTGGGAAAGGTTCTGTTTTAGTTTGAGGGCAAAGGAAGAGAGAATAGACACAAAATTCTTTAACCCAAAAATTCTGGCTTTCGTCCTTTCCCATAATCCCATTCTATCATGGATAAGTTATAACATTTTCATTTCATGAAATGAGATAACATATGCAAAGCACATATGAAGTCTAACTACTTATTATGATCAACTTCACTTAAGTAGTTCTTAAGCACATAAGAACAAGAGCAGCTATCACATATATATCACGTTAAGGTCCACAAAGCCCTTAACAAACATAATCTCATTCTACCCTTGCAACAACCCTGGGAGGTAGGTACTATTATTATGCTCATTTTACAGATGAAGAAACTGAGGCATACACAAACTAAGAGACTTGCCCAGGGTCGCACAGCTTGGTGTCAGAGGCAAGATTTAAACTCAAGCCTTCATGACTCCAAGTCCACATGTTCTATACACTGTGCCTCATGCTAACAGCGCTAGGTGCTAGGCAGGAGGTGAGAGGGATACAGAGATAGACATGACATGGATGCTACTATAAAAACTTACATCACAGGGAAGAAAATAGATGTACAAAAATAACTGATAAAAAGGAGAATGTATTAAATGCAAAGGATATGAGAAATGTGAGAAGGCAGTTCTAAGCAAGTGTTATGAAAAAAGAGAAGAGGGAGAGATTGTTTTTATTTGTGGGAAAGGTGCATAAGAGTTCCGTCTAGAAGGAAATGAGGGACCTCAATGGAGATAGCGTTGTTGGGCATTGTAGGCAGGCCAAGAATGGAAGAGATTCCAGTTTGTCTGGAACACAAAAGACATGAAGGAGAGCAACATGAGATTGGAAAGGTGAATTGGAGTCAGACTGTGGAGGGCCAGGAAGGTCAGAATGAAGAGTTTATACTTTATTCAGCAGACAGTGGGGAACCACTGAAAGTTTTTAACTAGAGCAATGGCATGATTATAACAGCCAGGTAGGAATCTTCCTATGACTGACATATACCTATGACTCAGGTATCAATGAGAAAAATGGATAGCAAAGGACAAAGACAGACCAGAAATACCTATTAGGAACCTATGACAATAGTTAAGGAGAGAAGAGATGGGTTGCTAAATAAGCATGGCTGCAGTGGAGATTTTAGAGGCTGGATCATATGCAAGAGATAGTTTAGATGTTGACTGGATAAAACTGGTCATGCTTACCAATTCCATGGATGATTAAAAAATAACTAGGTGGGAAATCCAATTTGTCAGATGACAGAATCAGTATAAGTAAAGTTTGTGCCAGACTAGAAAGATAAATCAGATCAAACAAAATAAAATTCCTTAAGGATAAATAAAAAGCACCAATCTTGAATTCTAAAAAGATAATTATACAAGTAAAAGAATAAGAAAGAGACAGCTAAGAAATAGTTTTAATAACAGTATCTAGGGATTTTGGTTGACTAAAAGCTCAGTGTGTTCAGTACTCCTCCAGTCTCACAACACAGGTGTCATCCTTGACATTTCATTTTCTCTCAACACCCTAGATATATCTGTTGCCAAGGCTTCCTGATGTTTCCCTTCAAAACATCTTTCAAATATCCCTTTTCCCTGCTCTGTCACTGCACCTGCCCTGGTGCAGGGCTTCATCACTTACACCTGGACTCATGCTAGATGACCTCCCTGCTACATTCTGTTCTGGGCTCCCCACAAGGAAAGACAGTAGCACAGCAAAGAAGCCAGAAACAAGAAGACAGTACTTGACACAAGCATGAGAAGAAGACAGAAAGGAAGAGATTAAAAAAAAACAATACCTAGAAATCTGGATTTGCAAGATATAGTGAGTAAAGCTGATTATTTTTTGCATAAGGGTTTTTGGAGACAGTAAATACATCAAGTATAAACACTACCAAAAGGTCCCAAGAAAGTATTGTGCTGTTCTAGGTCTTGAAGTTGAAAAAGACCAGAAATCAGTCAGTATGTCTGGCCCTCAGACCATGAGGTGACTTGCCTGGGGTACAAGAAGTCATAAGTGGCAGAGGCAAGATTTGAACACAGACTTCTTGATTCCAAGTCCAGTGTTCTTTCTCTGTCATGCAAATTAGCAGGGATTATGAACTTGTGGTCAGGAAATGACAGTCGTGGGAAGTGGACAGTCAGTTACAAAGAAGGTGTCTGAGAATGTCTGGATGTCTGGACCAGGCATTTCAATTCCCCTCGTTAGGGACAGAGATGTCTAACAGAGCCCACAATGAATAGGTTTGTATGTAAACTTGCTGATAAGCTCACTGAGGTTATAAATTGCAAATCTATTCACATAAAGCCATTCAGATAGAGTCATAGAATCTCCGAGATGGAAGAAGCCATCTGGTCCATCTAAAATTGGACTGAGAAACTCCTGGATGACATCCCCAATAAAAGGGTATCCAGCTTTTGCTTCAAGTCTTTGGTGAAGAGGAACTAGCACCTCCCCACCCTTCCAAGGTGGCCCCATCTACTTCTGGAATGTGTTAATCGTGATGAAGGTTTCTGTGTCATCTCTCTACCTTAATCTCCATCTCTGAAATTTCTACTCAGTATTTCTACTTATATTCTCTGTGGTTATCATGGCTACTGGTGACTCAGTGAGTTTTCTGTCCACTAAGATATCTAGACACCACTTTAGGAAAACCAGGATGGTTAGGGAAGGACCCTAAGCTACAATGATGAAAATCATCCCATAATGCATACTTTTACTATGGTGTCCAATGACCAATAGAATAAAGACTCTCACTCACTCACCTGGGAAGCTGCCTCTCACAATATCTCTCTCGTCTCTCTGCTGCATGTTGCAAATCCATGGCTCTTCCCCTCGTTCTAGCCAGAAGATCACGTCAGGTTTGGACACTGGAAATCCTGCTTATGGAGAAAGAAACCTGATATGGTGATTTATATATGCTGGGAACAGGAAATAGGCCTAACTCCCTGGATGTGCAAACAGCAGGAGGGAGAAGGGAAGTATCCACAGAGAGGCCGTGACAAGAAGACTCAAGGAAAGCCTGCGTCCCTTCAGAAATGGTATCATCATTGGGCTACCCTGAGCAAAAGAGCTAGCAGTCTTGCTAGGTAAAAGCAATTACCTCAACTGTCCTTGGCCTACCACAAAGGTACAACACTCCCACCTACTGGAGCATCTATACTGAACCCTGGGTGAGGACTGCTGGGATTCAGGCATCAAGGAGAGGGAAGATTCTGACTCAGAGAAGCTGAGGAAGCCTAGGGTCCAGGAACTTAGAGGAAAAACTCCCTGTCTCTGAATCTGGATGAGATTACGAATCTCTGCTCCTGCATTCTGAGGTGTGGCTCTTCACAAGTCAGAAAGGCAACGAGGTCAGGTATGGGGTCCTAGGTGAGAAAGGGAAGAGAGAGACTTTACCCAGTGAGACCAGGTTCCCATAATTCTCCAGCATCACATCCTTATAGAGAACCCTCTGAGTAGGGCACAGACAGGCCCACTCCTCCTGGCTGAGGTACACTGCCACATCTTCAAATGTCACAGACACCTGAAACAACAACACAGTCCTACTGCAGGTCTACATGAAGCCCCAGGGCTCAGCCACAAGGGGACTGCAGGAGGGCAAGTATGGCAGTTTAAGGGGAAGGAAGGTATAAACAGTTCAAGAATGTAAGTGTTTGTATGTGGGCAAGGGCATGCAGGTGAACCTAGAAGACCAGGGAGAGATTTTGTGTGCATCAAAGCTCTTAGTATTTCTGTATGCATGCATATATGCATGCATGCATGCATACACATGTCTGCCTATGTATATGTGTGAGTGTTCCTATGCACTCAGCTCACCAGGTCTGAGAACAGATGGGAATTTTCAGTGAAACTTTCTAAGACCCATTTCCAGAAGAAGGTTCTCTGGTTTTGAGAAGCTGAAGGAGTAAGTGTCCCAGTCACACCTTTCCCTCTCTCTAAATGAAATGATATCTAGAGGTTGCCAAGTGACCTTGACTGTTCCAGGTCAGAGAGGAGAAACTTAGCTCAGCAGGCTACCAGGGATATGGGCTGGAGCTGTCATTCAACAACACTGCAGCCAGCCAGCCTAGGGGTCAGGAGAGAAGAGACTTGAAAAGGGACCTCCTCCATATTGCCTCCCAATCAGGGATCAAGAACACAGAGTTGGGAGCCCTAAGAAGTCCCAGGACCTGTGTCTGCAAACTCTACTGGAACTAGAGAGTGTGGAAGCCCAGAGGAAAGAAGTCACAGCATGACAGAGCTGGAAGGAACCTTAGAGATTGTTGACATAGTCCTCTGATTGAAGATAATGCAATTGAGGCCCAGAGATGTGGGCTTATCCAAAGAGAGACTAATCCAAGGTCAGGTAGCTAATCAGTGGTAGGAAGGTCTATAGATCAGGTCTCTTCACTTCCTGTCTAGTATTCCATAACATAATGTGTCTCCTTGGAAATGGGGCCCAGAGCCTTGTATGGGGAGGTCACTGAGCCAAAAAGCTGAGAAAAGGAGGTGAGGTCAAACTGGGTGAGGGACCAGAGCAGTGATGGACTCTCAGGAAGGACATCTCACCTGGGGCCCAGGGGGCAGGGGCTTGGCCACCATCACTTGGTCTCCTGGGCTCATCTTAGACAATCAGCAGGAACCTGAGGAACCAGCAAGCCTGAGGAGAGAGAAAGGAATGGAGAGGGACTATCTGTATCTCAAGGTTCTCCCATTAGTTCACCCTGGGATTTCTCACCCCTCAGCATTGGTGCAATGGGAAGACCCACTTCCCTCCAACCCCCACTGCTGTGGGCCTGGCCACCTGCTCTGCTCTGGGGAAGCTGGAGAAAAAACACAGGACTCATGGTCAGGAGAAGCTCCATTTCACCACCTTGCTCTGCTGTTTCTGAATTATGTCACCCTGGATAAATCCCTTCCCTCTGCCTCTCAAATCTATCATCCCTGTTCCCAGATCCCACTGTAAAATGGGGATAACAGTGTTCACATTATCTTACAGAATTATTGTGAGGAATGCACTTGGAAACTTACCAGGGAGTTAGTATTATTATTTTAGGTGAAGAATTTTGTCTGCGAATGAATTTTTTTGTGGTTGAGTAGTTTCACTCATGTTCTACTTTTCACCTCCATGTTGGGGATTTCTCAGCAGAGATACTGGAATGGTTTGCCATGTTCTTCTCCAGCTCATTTGACAGATGAGGAAATGAAGGCAAACAGGGTTGTGACTTGAACTCAGGAAGATGAGTTTTCCTGACTCCAGGCCCAGGACTCTATCCACTGGATCACCTAGCTGCCCCTGGGAATATTACTTGCCATGGACAAAGAAAGCAGAGAGCAGAACTACGGTCATGACTAAGAAAATCTTGCCCACTGAGCGTAGAATAAGCCAGACAGAAAACATATAGGATTCAGGGAGGCCCCAGAACAGCCCTGTCCCTTGCTTTACTGCTGCCACAACACACAGCAGGGAGGAAGTACACAACAAAATGGTTAACACAGTCCTAGGACTGACAGCCCTCATGATAGATGGTGTGCCCTACAAACTGTTGGCATGAATGGTTCACAGTGCCACCAACCGTGAGGGGCAAGAGGCTATGGACTTCCTCAAGTGTCTGCAAGAGGCCACCCCAGCAGGGGAAGCCAAGATCCCTGACTAAGAGCTTCTTTGTACACTGGGTAGCAAAATGGCCTGAAAACAGTTTGCCTCTACCTAGGTTTCCCACATACAAAGTATTCTTTCCTCCTTCCAAACAATCTTTTTTCCCTGACCAGCCTCCCTTACACTGATAGCTCCTTCTCTTGGAATCTCCTTAGCTTTTTCTACAACATTTGAGTGAAACCCTTGACTTATACAGAGTTTGAGACCACAGGAAGACGTCCCAAGGCTGGACTCAGCTGGAAAATAAGTCTACCCTTCTCAGGATACTGCTGACTTGGGGAGAGATATGCCCTTGTTACCCTCACACCCATAGTGTCCTTGAGAAAAGGGCCTGAGAGTGAGATGGGGATGGGAGGTTAGGGCAGCTACTCTGTCTGTCTTGTGTGATCTAGGGCTGTGTGGGGGTAACTGACTGACCATGCTGTGTGTCTATCCAGTCTGAGTCAGTGCTCTGGACACACTGGCTGCTCCTTGAGTATCTGTCCTGTGTGAACTTGGCTTCCTACATCCTCAGACTGTTCTTTCTGAGCCTAGCTATGGTGAAATGCCTGTGCCATTTCTGTCTATCCTATGTTGTCAGGGTCATGTGTGTCGTTTCTCTGTCTTATGTCACCTGGGTCAGAGCTGTCCTTGTCTGTCCCTCCAGCCTGTCCTGTGTCCCTTGGGGCTATCTGTCTGTCCCTCCAGCCTCTCCTGTGTCTCCTGGGGCTATCTGTCCCTTTAGCCAGTCTCTTGTCACCTGGGAATGTCACTCATCTCTGTCCCCTCTGGTTAAATAGCTTATTCCAAATAGTGTGTCCAGAAATCAGAAATACAACTAACGCAGGAACACTGAGTCTTTGTTCCATTTTGCTAATATTCCTGAAGTGATGCTTCTGTACTCCTTCTGCATTCCTTGGGTAGTGTGCCAATTTCCTAATTCACCAGATGCTGAACTAATTTCCCTCCACCCCCCAGTCCCTTACCACACTCACATGCACACCCATGTCACGTTGTCTTAAGCCTTTCTCCCACAGCTCACCTTCCACTAACACCATGTTGTTCCAGTGTCGATGTTCTCTGGTCCAATTTCTCCCCCACCCATACTCCTGCCAGTTCAAATATATTTGCCACAGGTGCCAAAATTCGCATTTTATGGGTCAGCCTGACATTTTAGACTCTAGTTCAGTGTCATTCCCTGTAACAGTTTAGTGTCCTAAGCAACTGAATTGAGTCAGTTCATGGTGGTCCTTCAGTTCTCTCTCTCTCTCTCTCTCTCTCTCTCTCTCTCTCCATCCCTCCCTCCCTCCCTCCTCCTCTCTGCCCGTATTTACCTCTTTACTTACCAGTTTGTCATTCATTTATTTACTTATTTAACTATCCATTCATTCATTGCATCACTTATCTTTTTAGTCGTGCATCTGTCCTATCTGAGCCCAGGCTTGGTCCCGGATTGATCCTCCAAGCCTGAGGAGGATGAGGGAGGACACCCAGGGAGGGGAGGGGAAGACGACCCGGGCCCTGCCCCCGCCCCGGGCCCAGACTCACCCTCCACTCCAGAAACACCCTGGATTGTCAGTGCAGAACTGGACCAAGGACCAGGCCCCCCACACAGGAAGTGCTCCTTCCACTTCCGCCCCAGGTGCCCTGTGTCCCATCAGGCCCCTTGTGCGGCCTCTCTAGGCTGCAGGGAGGCTTCCCCATCTCGGTGGTTCGATCCCACATCTCCTTCCCTGGATCCTCAGACCATCCCAAGGGTCAGAGTTGGCAGGGCTGTTAGAGAGTCACCCTGCTTCTGGACGAAGATCCCCCCTACGACCCATCTGACCAGGGGTCTTCCAGCCTCCCCCCTCTCAGAACAGGCTGCTCCATTTGAGGAAAGCTATAGGAAGACATTTTTCTTGCTCCTAGATGAAACTTGCATCCACGTCATTTCCACTTGGTGCATCCAGGGAGGGCTTGAGCTGCAGCATCTGGAGAGGCAGATCCTCTAGGAGGTGAGAGGCGTCCTGGACTGGCTCCTGTCTGACCGCTCCTGCAGGACCATGTTCTCTTCTGGGCATTGTGGTGTAAGAAAGACCTTGATATGGCCAGAAGAGGGCAACCAGGATGAAGAGGCTCCAGGGGTCCATGTCACATGAGGCCGGTGCAGGGGGTGGCAACCTTGTAGCTTTAGTCAAGTGTGTGAAGGGCTGTCATGTTAAGAAGGAGACTCCTTCTCTTTGGCCCCAGAGGGCGGAACCAGGAGTGATGAGTAGAAGCTGTGAAGTGGCCAATTTAGGCTTAATGTTAGGAAACTTCCCAACAATGAGAGCTATCCCCAAGTGCAGTGGGCCACCAGAGAGGAGCTGGGCTCCCCCTCCTTGGAAGCCTTCCAGCAGGGTGCAGATGGCCACTTGTTGGTTATGTTTTAGGGTGAATCCCTTTCATGTTGGACTAAGTGGCTGCTGAGGTGCCTTCCAACTCTTAAAATCTGTGCTTCTGTTCCTTATTCTGCCATATGGGGCAGGTCTAATCCATTGTCAACATGCCAGCCCTTCAGAATCTTGGGGACAGCTGTCATGTCCCCACAAGTCTTCTCTTTTCTAGGCTAAGCTTTTCTAGTACATTCAACCAGTTCTCCTAGGGTTTGAACTCAAGATTATCTGTCATCCTGGATGTTAACTGGCTGGATCTCTTCCTTTTGACACTTTCCCTTTTTCAGTGCCCTCCATAAAATATGGTGTCCCACACCAAATACCATACTTAAGAACAGGTCTTTGAACAATATTGTGTAGCCAGGCTATCAGGTTATCTCCTAGTGCAACCTAAAAGCACTTTAGGATATTTTTTTTACTGACATCTCACATTGAGTTTGCTGTACATAAAACATCCAGATTTTTTTACATGGAAAATTGTGTAACCATACCTCCTCATCCCATTGCTGTGATCCCTGGCTAGGGATTCAACTACAGGAGAGAGCTATTGAGTCATTTTAAAATTTTAAATTATTATTATATTCTTAAATTATCGAGTATTCACTTTTTTCCCTCCTACCTCTCCCCCATCCATCAAAAGAAGACATATAGAAAAAAAAATACAGAACCCCTGGACTTGTATCATATATGCACAGTCAAGCAAAACCATTTCCCACATTGGTCCCATCCAACAATGCATTTCTTACTCTATATGTTCATCCATTACCTTTCTATTCTGAGGCAAGCTTCATATCTCTACATATGAACAGGTAGTTCTCAAGGGAAGAAACCTAGGCTATCTGTAGCTATATGTAAAAGGTGCTCCAGATCACTAATCATTAGAGAAATGCAAACTTTGATGAATTTTTGTAACTTCCTTAGGGCACAGAGAATATTAACACCAGGATTCCTCTAGGCAAGAAGTCATCAGTAGTGGCTACAGCAAGTAGCTGGGCTGGCACTATGGTGGGTCGTCTCCCATCTTCCTGAGCTTGTTTTGAGAAGAAATTCAAATGCAGTTTCTGATTTCATCATTTCCACCAAAACCAATGATCTTGGCTGCCAAATCCAATGACCTTTTCTCAATTCTCAATCTCCTCCACCTCTCTTCAGCCTTTGGCACTATGGATCATACTTTTCTTCTTCATACTCTCTTCTCTCTAGGTTTTCAGGACACTACTGTTTCCTGGCTCTCTATCTATTTGTTCCTTCTCTAGCTTCTTTACTGGTTCCTCATTCAGATGATGTCCTCCAAACCATAGGGTTATGTCTTGGGCCTTCTTTCTTCTTTCTCTGTACTACTTCACTTGGTGATTTTATTAGCCTCTATGGATTTAATTACCATCTCTATGCTGATGATTCTCAAATCTACCTATTCTTCTCAAGAATCTTGACTCACCTTCAGACGCACACCTCTCATTGCCTTTCAGACATCTCAAAGTGGATGTCTAGTAGACATCTTAAACTTAATATGCCCTGAACAGAACTCATTATATTTTCCTGTAAAACCTCTCCAGGCTAACTAGGTGGCACAGTGGATAGAACATCAGGTCTAGAATCAGGAAGACCTGAGTTCAAATCCAGCCTCAGATATTTAGTAGGTGTGTGACACTTGACAAGTCACTTAACCCCCATTTGCCTGTTACTCATCTACAAAATGGGGATACAATGGAGAAGAAAATGGCAAATTACTCCAGTATATTTGCCAAGCAAGCCTCATGGAGAATGTCCCTGGGATCATGAAGAATCAGACAGGAATGAATGAACAACAACAAACCCTCCCTTACCTCCTAACTTCCCCATTACGATACAAGACAATATCATTGTCCTAGTCCCTCACACTCTCAATTTAGGGGTCATCCTCAACAGTATCTTACTTCTGCCCCCTGATATCGAATATGTTGCCAAGGCTAGTCAATTTCCCTTTTGTACTATCTCTAATATGCCCCTGTTTCTCCTCTGACACCACTCTGGTACAGCTTCTTATCACCTAACACCTAGACTATTGCATCAACCTGCTGGTGGATATGTCTTCCTTGAATTTCTCTCCACTCCAATCATCCCTCCATTCAACCATTAATGTGATTTTCCTAAAGCACAGGCTGGACGTTGTTGTCATTGTCCCCTGCACCTCCCCACCCCCATGCACCTTTTCAATAGACTTCAGTACCTTCCTATCACCTCCAAAATGAAATGCAAAATTCTATCTTTGGCATTCAAAGCATTTTATAACCTAGGCCCTTCCTGCCTTTCCAGTCTTCTTACACCTTACTCTCCAATATACTCTTCAATTCAGTGACACTAGCATCATTACTGTTACACATATAAGACATTCCATCTCTCAGTTCCAGTCATTCTCTCTGGCTGTCCCCTATGTCTGGAATGCTCTTCCTCCTCATCACCACCTATTGACTTTTCTGGCTTCCTTTAAGTTCCAACTAAAATCCTGTCTTCTAGAGAAAGACTATCCCAAACCTTTTTTTTTTTAAGTTTTCATTGCTACCTTATATTTCTTATATCACCATAGTTATTCTACTATACGCCATTCCAAGTCCCAGAGAACAATTCATTATGACAAATAGTTTTTTTAGAGAGGAAAGAAAATGAGCATAACTGATTGATACATTGAAAAAGTCCAAAAATATGAAATTTGTAATGTTTATGACTCTCCTACCTACACAAAGGAGTAAGTTGGAAGGGGGGATATCTTCTCATATCTCTGCTTTCAAGGTCTGCTTGATCTCTATAATTTTGTTACGTTTAGTTTTTTCATTATTCTTTTCATTAGTGTTGTTGTAATTACTGTATATACTGTTTTCTTGGCTCTGCTTATTTCGCTCTGTATCAGTTCACATAGATCTTTCCATATTTCTCTCTAATTATCACATACAATTTCTTATAACATAGGAATATTCCATTACCTTCGTGTAATACTATTTGTTCATTCATTCCCCAAATGATGGGCATGTACTTTGACAGTATTAGGGACTGTTTAAGGAATTGGTTCAAGCCCAGTTTCTGCCAGACTGCTTTCCAGTTTTCCCAGAAGTTTTATCAAATAAGGAATTTCTCCTAGATATTTTATATTTTCAGTTTGTGAAACACTGTGGTATATTGAGTTCTACTGTTTCTAAATCTCTCTTGTCTAGTCTGCTCCATTGATATTTCTTGCTATTCTTTTATCAATACCAGACAATTTTGATGATTGCTGCTTTATTTCATATATATATATACATACATATATATATGAGAGAGAGAGAGAGAGAGAGAGAGAGAGAGAGAGAGAGAGAGAGAGAGAGAGAGAGAGAGAGGAGTTTGAAATCTGGAAGTGCTGTTCGCCTGAAGGGCATTCCTGAAGGGAATGCCTATTTCTTTTCATAATTTCCCTTGATATTCTAGATATTTTGTTTTTCTAAATTAATTTTGTTTCTTTTAAAAATATAATCAATTTATTTTTAGCTTTCAACATTCACTTCCATAAAATTTTGCATTTCAAATTTTCTCCCCATCTCCTCCCTTACCCCACCCCAGGCTAGCATGTATTCTGATTAGTCTGGCCTCCAATCTGCCGTCCCTTCTGTCACTTCCACCTTGATTATCCCATTCCCTTCTATTTAGGGCAAGATAGATTTCACTAGTCCATTGCCTATATATCTTATTTCCTAGTTCCATATAAAAACAATTTTTAATATTCATTTTTAAAGCTTTGGGTTTCACATTCTGTCACTTCCTCCCCAGCCACCCTCATTGAGAAGGCAAGCATTTTGATATAGGTTATACATGTGTAGTCATGCAAAACACTTCCATAACAGAATTTTGTTTCTATTTTATCAAGTTCTGTAAAAGTATCCCCTTAGTAATTCTATTGGTATAATATTAAAAGTATAAATTAATGATGTTTGTATTATCATTTTTATTATATAGGTACAGCCTAGCTATGAGCACTGAATATTCCTCCAGCCACTTCAGCTGTTCTTTATTTCTTTAAGCGTCATTTTGTAATTGAATCTATGTAAGTCTTTTGTGTGTTTTTGGAGGTCAGTCCCCAGATATTTCATGCAATTTCTAGGTATTTTGAATGATATCTCCCTCCCATTATTTCATGGATTTTGTTATTATTATATAGAAATGCTGTTGACTTTTGATGATTTATTTTATGCCCTACTCTTTCATAAGCTATTTTCTCTATTAGCATTGTTGCTGATTTTTTGAAGATGTTCCAAGTAAGCCACCATATAATCAACAAACAGGAATGCTTTTATTTCTTCTTTATCTCTCTTTCTTCCTTCCTTTCTCTTATTTTATTGCTGTTGTTAGCATTTCTAGAACTATATTAAATAACAATTGGAAGAATGGGTGTTCTTGACTTACTCTTATATTTACTATTAAAGACTCTAATGTATCTCTATTGCATATGATGCTTGCCTTTGGTTTGAGATACTTTTACTGATATTAAAAAAGTTGGTTAAACAAAAAAACTGTAGAATATTTAGCATAAAAGAATGATGTATTTTGAGGGGGAGGAGCCAAGATGGCGGAGTAGAAAGACATACATAGGCTAGCTTCAAACCCACAGCCCATAAAATACCTGTAAAGAAGAACTCCCAACAAATTCTGGAGCAGTGGAAGCCACAGAACAATGGAGTGGAGATTTCTGTTCCAGAGAGACCTGAAAAACCAACGCCAAAGATCCATTGCACACCGGACCCACAGCAGAGTCCAGCCCTGCCTTAGCCATGTGGCATCGAGAGGAGTAGATCTGAGCAGGCTTCAGGGACAGAATCTTCAGTGGCAAAGCAGGTCCCTCCACCCACAGGCGCTAAAGGTCAGTGAGAGAGCCTTTTTGGCTCGCCGAGAGGGGAGTGGGGTGTCCCCATAACTCAGTCCCCTTCAGGAGGCAGCAGCGGAGGTGGCAATGGAGGCAGCAATGGAGGCAGCAGCAGATAGGGGCTCCCAAAGCAGGCAGGAGTTCAGATCCATTGTTGAAGGTCTCCACATAAACCCCCTGAGGGAACTGAGCCCCGTGTGGCAGCCCTGCCCTCACCTGAGTACCTGAACTTAATCTCACACTGAATAGCAGCCCTGTCCCTGCCCAAAGCCCTGAGGCTGGGGAGCAGCATTTGAATCTCAGACCCCAAGCACTGGCTGGGCAGATCTGGAGGCGTGGTGGGTGTGGAGAGGACACTCAGAAGTCAAGTCACTGGCTGGGAAAATGCCCAGAAAAGGGAAAAAAAAATAAGACCATAAAAGGTTACTTTCTTGGTGAACAGATATCTCTTCCCTTCCTTTCTGATGAGGAAGAACAATGCTTACTATCAGGGAAAGACACAGAAGTCAAGGCTTCTGTATCCCACACATCCAAAATAAATATTCCATGGGCTCAGGCCATGGAAGAGCTCAAAAAGGATTTTGAAAATCAAGTAAGAGAGGTGGAGGAAAAACTGGGAAGAGAAATGAGAGAGATGCAAGAAAAGCATGAAAAGCAGGTCAACACCTTGCTAAAGGAGACCCAAAAAAATGCTGAAGAAAATAACACCTTGAAAAATAGGCTAACTCAATTGACAAAAGAGGTTCAAAAAGCCAATGAGGAGAAGAATGCTTTAAAAAGCAGAATTAGCCAAATGGAAAAGGAGGTTCAAAAGCTCACTGAAGAAAATAGTTCTTTCAAAATTAGAATGGAACAGATGGAGGCTAATGACTTTATGAGAGACCAAGAAATCACAAAACAAAACCAAAAGAATGAAAAAAAATGGAAGATAATGTGAAATATCTCATTGGAAAAACAACTGACCTGGAAAATGGATCCAGGAGAGACGATTTAAAAATTATGGGACTACCTGAAAGCCATGATCAAAAAAAGAGCCTAGACATCATCTTTCATGAAATTATCAAGGAAAACTGCCCTAAGATTCTAGAACCAGAGGGCAAAATAAGTATTCAAGGAATCCACCAATCACCTCCTGAAAGAGATCCAAAAAGAGAAACTCCTAGGAACATTGTGGCCAAATTCCAGAGTTCCCTGGTAGAGGAGAAAATACTGCAAGCAGCTAGAAAGAAACAATTCAAGTATTGTGGAAATACAATCAGGATAACACAAGATCTAGCAGCTTCTACATGAAGGGATCGAAGGGTGTGGAATAGGATATTCCAGAAGTCAAAGGAACTAGGACTAAAACCAAGAATCACCTACCCAGCAAAACTGAGTATAATACTTCAGGGGAAAAAATGGTCTTTCAATGAAATTGGGGACTTTCAAGCATTCTTGATGAAAAGACCAGAGCTGAAAAGAAAATTTGACTTTCAAACACAAGAATGAAGAGAAGCATGAAAAGGCAAACAGCAAAGAGAAGTCATAAGGGACTTACTGAAGTTGAACTGTTTACATTCCTACATGGAAAGACAATATTTGTAACTCTTGAAACTTTTCAGTATCTGGGTAGTTGGTGGGATTACACACACACACACACACACACACACACACACACAGAGCACAGAGTGAATTGAATAGGATGGGATCATGTCTTAAAAAAAGGAAATTAAGCAGTGAGAGAGAAATATATTGGGAGGAGAAAGGGAGAAATGGAATGAGGCAAATTATCTCTCATAAAAGAGGCAAGCAAAAGACTTTTCAGTGGAGGGAAGAAGAGGGGAGGTGAGAGAAAAATATGAAGTTTACTCTCATCACATTCCACTAAAGAAAGGAATAAAATGCACATTCATTTTGGTATGAAAACCTATCTTACAATACAGGAAAGTGGAGGAGAAGGGGATAAGCAGGGTGGGGGAGATGAAGGAAGGGAGGGCAATGGGAGGAGGGAGCAATCTGAAGTCAACACTCTTGGGGAGGGACAGGATCAAAAGAGAGAACAGAAGCAATGGGGGGCAGGATAGGATGGAGGGAAATATAGTTAGTCTTACACAACATGACTATTATGGAAATCATTTGCAAAACTACACAGATATGGCCTATATTGAATTGCTTGCCTCCCCAAAGGGAATGGGTGGGGAGGGAGGGATGAAGAGAAGTTGGAACTCAAAGTTTTAGGAACAACTGTCAAGTACTGTTCTTGCTACTAGGAAATAAGAAATACAGGTAATGGTGTATAAAAAGTTATCTGGCCCTACAGGACAAAAGAGAAGATGGGGACAAGGGAAGGGAGGGATGATAGAAGAGAGGGCAGATTGGTGATAGGGGCAATTAGAATGCTCAGCATTTTGGGGTGGGGAGAGGGGAGAAATGGGGAGAAAATTTGGAACCCAAAATTTTGTGAAAATGAACGTTAAGAGTTAAATAAATAAATTTAAAAAAAAAGAATGATGTATTTTGTCAAAGGCTTTTTGCATTTATTAAAATGATCATGTGGTTTTGGATGTTTTGGTGTTTAATGAATGAACCATGGATCCACATCTGATAATATCCACAAACATTCAGAGATCTATACCCCAAACTGCTCAGGGACATGTACCCAAACACCCCTTAACCTCTTCCTGTCCCATTTACTTATAGCATGTCATGTTTGCACTTATTCTCTGAATTCCATCTTTACTTAGCTTCATTACCCGTACCAGACCATGCCCTAGAGGAATTGTATTCTGAGACCCTACTTTCCTGACTAGTGACTGTCTCTTTTGAAGGGAAATCCCCAACTATCCCTAACTTCACTCCCTCTTTTCTTCCAGAGTCTCCTTGGACTGTAAAAGTGCACAAATGCACACCTGCTTCCCCACAATTCCTAAAGGTATGGCTCACCTAAAAGGTAATAGTTTCTTGGAATACCAAGATATGTTTCTGGACTTGTTTGGAAGAGCATTTTAGTGCCTTACAGGATTAACTGTTGTATTTGAAGAAAATTTAGGTCAGCATTATGGGAGACTAGAAATTCAATTCCCTAGTTTTTATTTATTTGAAATCCAGAGAAATATGAAATAAAATTTGGTTGTAGTGATGCTGTTATAAATCTTAAGAGAAAAAGGGTCAGCTCTATATCCCCAAATCTCAAATACTCCTGTTTCAGTACAGTGGAGAGGCAAATGTCAGATATTGTCCTACATGTGCCTCTAACTGGAAGAACCATTTGAACAAATCCCTTCAAGAATAAGCAATGTACCTGTGAAATGAGATGGGGCTAGAGTGAATGGTCTCTGTTCTCTTTTGATGGGGTGCTTAGATGCATGTACTTGAGCCCCAATTCTAAAATCACATTTCTGTCTTAAAAATCACATTTCTCCCTAGCCTGAAAACTCTATCCCAGGTGGTTTCTCCCCAACCCAAAGACATAGCATGCCCAAGCAAAACTTTTATCTCCCTTCCTGATATAATAGCCAGTTGTACCTATATCACTTATTATTCTGAACCTGCTGAGCTGAGCTGTCTGTGTACTGGGTCACAACGACATTACTACTCACTGACCAGTCACATGTATCCTAGACTTAGACATATGTGTACTCCCTTACATTTATCTTGTCTAACAAGACATTGATGAGAGCAGCCTGGTATTCCTTAGTCAGCCCTGACCACTAGTTGACTTAATGACATTTCAGGCCTAAAACCACACCTCCATGTAGCTCCCCCCCACCCCGGGCTATTTCCTGATGAACTCTGGGCAAAATAACCTGTGAAGCAGATACCAAAAGTACATGTTCCTTTAAGAACTAACCACCTCTTAATCCCACCCTGAATCACCTAGTGAGCATATTAGGCACATGTTTTATTATAAAATATCCTATATAAACTTTACTTGTACCCCTCTAAGGTTGCAGGTTCTCTAAAAACTCTTGCCTACTGAAAAGTGTAATAAATCTTTACCACCTTGACCTCAATGATGCTTGAGTCTGTGAATTCTTCTTCAGACAGTCCACACAAAGAATTCCAGTCATGGAGTTCCTGTACCCCTATCTTTCCAGCCTTCATCACTTTTACCTGTGATGTTCTAGGATACAGAATTGTTTATAGGAGTTTTGCCCTCCTTCCAATTCACCCACAAGGATTGTCCACTTTGTTGTGGATTCACATTGTGACCAGAGGTCTGACTCTCTCCCTGGTTAGGAGTTCCATTTCCACCTTTCTAAAAATGATTCTGTTAAGATCAGGAGGAATAACTGAGAAAAGATCAGCAAAAATTTCCCTATAGTTCTCAGTACTGAAAGGAAAAAAGTATCTAGATCTAAGATGCCTGTTCCATCTTGATAGGACCCTTTAGGAATTGGAGGACCATGGTCCTATTCCCCATAGGAGATTACAGAATTTACTTGAATGGGAAAAGTTTTGGGATCTCTCTCTTCCCATTTTTGCTCAGTCCACAAGTTCAGAGGCTGGTGTTAGGAAAAAAGTGAAAACTCTTTCTAGGAAGACCGACTGAAGGCAGAGGTATTTTCAAGTCTCAGTAATTACCTGCCTGTTCCTGTGTATCATCATGGATAGAGAAACTTCTTAGATTCTGGTCCCAACTGAAGGGGCACATACATAGGGGTGTGGATACTCTCTGATTTTCACCATTTTCTGATGGAACATATGTGCCAAGTTTGCCTGTTACCAGTCGATTTGTTACATTCCTAATTTCCTTCATGTGTGAATTTTATGGTGTTTAATGGAAGCTTTTCCACATGTATTTCATTCATAGTATTTCTTTCTGCTGTTTCCTGAGTTGGGAGCTCTGACTGTAGCCTTTTCTACAATCATTTCATGCATAGGATTTTTCTTCAATATGAATTCTCTAATGTTGAATTAGGTGAGAACTCCGACTAAAGGCTTTTCAACAATCACTGCATTCATGGAGTTTTTTTCCCAGATAATTTAACAATGCTGAACAAAAGAGGAGCTTGCCCTGAAGATCTTTCTACAGATATCCCATTCATAGTGTTTCTCTTGGTTATGTGTTCGCTGATGCTAAGACTTGAGATACAGTGGAAGGCTATCCCACATGGATTACACTCATCAGGTTTCTCACCAGTGTGAATTCTAGGATAACACTTCACTGTCCCCATCCCAATTCCCACTCCCTTTTATATGTTGTCTGTCTCTACTACGCTGTAAGCTTATTGAAGGATGAAACTGTCTTGTATTTGTATACTCAGTTCTTAGCACAGTGCCTGTCATATAGTAAGCCCTTAGTACATGTTTTATCTATCTACTTAGATTCAGAGGTGAGGACGAGCTCATGGAATAATGACAGACCATGCAAGGGGAATGGGAGTAGTGAGCAAATACTCCAAGGAGAGGAGGAATGATGGCCCTACTTAGGCAGGGAGAGCACAGAGAATAAGATGAATCAATGATGGATGGTGACATCAAGGCCAGGAAATAGGCTAAGTTGGGAGAAAGGGGGAAAAAAAAGGAAGGAGAGAGTGAGAAGATTGATGAAAAAGTCTCAGTATCAGGGAGAAAATGAGGACTATGAAGAAAAATACTTCATAGTTTAGGTACTTTTGAAATTCCCAATCGGCAAGATGTAGATTTCTATTTATCAGTCTTAGATATTTTATGTGATCATTAATCAACTAGTAAACAACCAATAAATTGCCAGTGAACTGACATGAATAGGTAGATGTGACTACCAAGCTACTTCCAGCAATTTTTGAAAGACATTGGAATTCTATTAGGTAGTTTTGCTTAAAGGTTTTATGCTAAGGTACTACAGAGGGTGGAGGTAGCTCAGTGGATAAAAGCATTGTACCTGGAATCAGGAAGGCCTGAGTTCAAGTCTTGCCTCAGACATTTATTAGCTATGTGACCTTGGACTTGCCCCCTATTTGATTAATTTACTGGAGAAGAAAATGGCAAACCACTCCAGTATCTTTGCCAAGAAAATTCTGCGGACATTACTGATGTACTATGGCCTATGGGGTCACTAAGAGTCAAACATGACTGAATGACTAAACAATAATCACAAAGGGAATTTATTGGGAAGCAAGTTAAAATAATATGTGACAATAATTTTTTTTAAAGGAAGACCATGGAGAATGGGAGAAGTGAAGGATAACTCTTGTCCCTATGGAGGAAAGATGGAGTCTATAAAAAGTATGGATCAGGAAATTTGACTTCAATTTCTGGCAAAAATCTAGAGTATATCATAAAACAAATAGTTAAATGAACATCTAGAAAAGGAAATACCTCCATGATAATGATTAAGAAAATGTCATGTCAACCTAGGCTGTTTTCCTTTCTTTACAATACTAACATTAGGATATTTTTATATAATTTAAACTATTTTGTCAAGGAACATTTAAACATTTAAGTCAAACATTTAAAGAGTAATGAATTACAATACTATATTTGGAAAAACAGGCAAAGAAGGAGTCCTACCAAATTCCTTTTCCAACACAAATATGGTGCTTATACATAAATTGGGAAGAGCAAATGCAGAAAAGAAAACTATGGACCAAATTCTCTAATGAATATGGATACATAAATTTTAAGTGAAATACTAGCAAGGATATTTTTACAAAGGATATTAATAAGCTGCAGAGTATTCCCAAGAAGGAACGTAGGAGGATGAAGAGCCCTGACATCATGCCATGTGAGGACTGGTTTAAGAAGTGCATATATTTATATAACCCAAAGAGGAATCTCTCATTCTCTTCCCCTGCCCCTTTCCTTCTTTCTTAGCTTTTGTGGAGGCGCAGGGATGAGCATGGGTGGGAAGATGATAATAATGGTTTTCACATGTTTGAAAGATTCTCATATGGAAGAATCAGCCTTATTCTGCTTGGTTCCAGAGGGCAGAATTAGAAGCAATGAATGGAGGTTATGCAGAGGTAGATTTTAACTGAATATCTGAAAACAGCTTCCTGATTCATTCAACAGACATTTCTTCAAAGCACCTACAGTGGACAAGCATTGCATATTCCTAACCATTTGAACTGCTTTGTTGAGAACATAGGTTGAAGGGACTGGACATGGCTTGAGGGTTGGGGTATATGACATCAGTTATCAAATATGTGTAGGACTGTTATCTGGAAGAGGGATTATTACACTGGGGCTTTGGCCAAGGGGTCACTACTCTGGAACCAATACACAGACATCACAGAAAGTCTGATTTCTGCTCAGTTTAAAGAACTGTGCAATAATGGAAACTGAGATGTGTTGGATTCAGAAGAGCTCCCCATAATTATGAGCCCCTCTCTCTCAATGCCAAAAAAAAGTTAAACACATGGAAAAATTCTACTAATCACTAAAAGTAAGAGAAAGGGAAATTAAAGCAATTCTGAAGTTTCATCTCATACTCATCAAATTGGAAAAGAAGACAAAAGATGTACCGAAGTTGGGCATACAAATACACAGTAACTAGAACTTTGAATTGGTCCAGATGTTTACGAAAAAAAAAAAGTTAAGTAGGGGAAAAAAGTTACAAAACTGTTCACACCTTTTGACCAAGTCATCCAACTAGTGGGGATGTACCTCAAGGAAGTCCAAAGAAGGAAACTCCCAATCTAGGTCTACCAATTTCTCAATATCCAGATCTAAATGCCTCCAAAAATCTGCACTGAATATTTCATTCCACTGCCTGCATGGCTTCATCCTTGGATACTAGGTGCTAAGATCCCTTCTCGCTCTTCAACTATGATTATATGATTCCATGTAGGTAAATCTTAAACTGTTCCTTATTTTGCTTTTAACTGGTTTACAATTATTTCTGATGTCCTAGCAATGAGCTCTCTACAGTCTTGAACTCATCCTGGGCAAGGTTACTCAGCACACAAATCACACAAATGTTTAGGAAATGCATTCAGTGACTGAATGAAAGGTCCTAATTCACTCACTTACCTGAATAGTCATTGCTTAGGATAGCTTACCCTCAGCTGCCTGTGTATCCAGGACCCATGGCTCATCCCATTACTCCAGCTGTGAGATCACATCAGGTTTATTTACTGGAAATCTTGTTTGTAGAGAGGGAAACTAGACCTGGCAAATTGTGCTGGGTACACTAAGCTGTCCTGACGTCAATCATAGACTTTGGGTCTACCGGGGAAAGAGAAGCACAATGGCTAGAGGTAGGATAGTTCAGGGAAAACGTGTGCTTGCAGGCAGGGGCTTTGGGGAGAAGGCTAGTCAAGGAAATGGTGATGTATGTGCCCAGGAGATAGTTACTTCATGAGGTCACCCTCCCAAAGAGAATAGGAAGTTCCTAGTTCTGGCCATGTCCTTACTGAACCCTTAGGGAGCACCCTGAGTTTATGGCAGTGAAGTCAGGACTTACAGAGAATTCAGGGGTCAGAAATACACAAACTCAGAGAATGTAACGAAGCTGTTCATTTCCAAATCTGCACAGAACAAACAGATTACTAGCTTGAGAGCAGGTAATAGAAATATCTTGTCTCTGAGTACAGAGAGGAGTGAACATCTCTGGTCCTGGAATTTTAAGCCCAAGCCCAACTGAGTCCTTCAGACACATTATCAGTTTGAGTCCCATGGAAGAAGCCTTACCCAAGGAAATCAAGATGCTATAATTCTGCAGCATCACTTTAGAGGTTCTTCTGAGTAGGGCCCAGATGGTCCCACTCCTCCTGGGTGAAGTACACAGCAACATCTTCAAATGCCAGAGACCCCTGAAATGACATATTCCTGCTGCAGCCCCACTGAAAATTATACTGCTTACTCCCAGAGTGAGGGCAGAAGCTGACAACCTTGAAGGAGAAGGAACTCTTAAGGAAGAAGGTCTCAGATATAATATAGTGGTTATCACAAGAGTCAGGAACAAATTCCCATTAAGATCCTATTTTGATGCCTTGCTACAATGGAGAGGTGACCCTTGGTGACTCCTGGGCACCAGTGACTATCCAATGGAGTAGAAATTCTGCAGTAGGTCCTACCAAACTAGACAGATTTCAAGGAGGGCCCACAATGAATATATTCTGTGTCAGTCATCTGAGGCCCTGCACCCAAAGGGCTGCCACCAGGTAGTACATAATTTCATCAGTGCAATTCACAAAGGTATATAAACGTCAGCTATCTATTCCAATCACTTCACCTTACAAGTGAGGAAAACTGGGACCCAGAGGGGTAAAATCAATGGCCTAGTGTCCTTCAGTTAGTAGATGGAAGAAATGGAATGAGAAAATAAGGATTAAGACAAAAAGTCTAGGGATCTTTCCATTTCACTGCTTCCTGAGTGTCTCAAGGAGTTAAGGCTAACATCAAAAGCTTCATAGATTCCAAATGATAGTAGTTGTACCATTGTTTTCTACTGCCTACATATCCTTTACCCATTTATCTATTGGGGTATGATCTTGAACTGGCATAACCTCAATGGAAGGCCATTTCAGCAAGGGTGAGGGAAGACTCAAAGAAGGGAATGAAGAAGATGTCTGGGGTCAAGAGAGAAATTAGCTTTCTAGTGTTGAAAAATTTCACAGATCCACCAAATGATGAATTGTATTATTATTATATACTGATTAAGAAAATACATGATGACAAAAGCTGCTACAGATTCAGGGAACTTTTAAATTTAATTTGTATTTCATTAAATACAATAGCACACACTTGAAAACTAGCAATACTATATGTGAGACACTTATTTAGTCTATCTGATGTATATTTTCTTAGGATACTAAGTCATTTAATAAGATGAACAGGAATTCTCACAATGACTCTAGCAACCTAGGGGTCTGGTGCCCACAGATTAAGAACCATTGGTAGATTAATCACACCATTATGATTCACAAGTTAAAGGTCTTATAGAGCTCCAGGAAACAGGTAAAATAGCTCTTTGAGGCCCCAGAACTATTGTCCCCACTTGGACAATACTAGTTCCTTGATGGCAGGGAATACATTGTCTTTCTCTCCCCTTGCCATATTCACAGTGCCTATGGCAGGCAGGAATACACTGGTACAATTATGAATCGTTAAATACAACAGACTCTCCATTGAGAAAACAGAACCAAAACATTTATTCAAATATCAGAAAGCTGAATCCCAATACAAGAAAGCCAAATCCATCATAGTAATAAAAAATATATATACACAATAACAATGCGGAGGGCAACACCATCACCAAGGCTTCCCCCTTCTGCGGCCTTCCCACAAATCAGCTCCTTTAAACAAATCATACTCAGGTTCCCTTAAAGAAAATTGCAAGCAATCTCTCACACTCACGTTAGTCTGCTCTCTCTTTCCCAGCTCTGACTGCTCTGAATTCCTACTCCATCCCTTACTGGTCCACCCATTCAGCAAGCTCCTTCCACCACAGGCTCATGTGACTCAGTCTTCCATTTGGGTCACATGGGCCTATTACTGCATGGGAAAGTTCATCCCATTTAAATTACCATTACACCCCTATAATGTCTCATACAGTACCTTACAGAAGCTCAATAAATGTTAACTAACTGATAAAAAAGAGGAAAAGCATCAAAAACAACCCTGAGATTTTGAATCCAAGTAACTAGGATTATATTGGTGCAATTTATGGAAATGAGGAAGCTAGGAAAGAAAATGACAGGAAGAAGATGAATAATTCAGTTCTAAGGTTGACTTATAATCATTCTATATACTCTGCTCCTCTCCTTCCCCTATCTTCTACCTGTTCCCCTGAAGATCAGCTAGACTTTGGAGTCCTTTGAGGAAAACAAAAGTAGAAAAGAGAAGCCACTTCTTGGATGACATCATCCTCCAACTCTTGGATGCAGTAACTTGTTGCCCCAATTCCCTGTTCATATTTCTAGATTTCCAAGTCAATCTAAAGTTAATGTTGACTGAGGCACAGCATGGGTAAAGGGGAAAAGGCATATGTACTAAGCTATGAGTATCAGTGCAATAAAAGTTCCCTTGGCTAAAAGGCATTTACTGGACTCTTCTGTATTACTCTTTCACCTCCTTCTCCAATCATAAATACATTTAAAAGGTTAATAATAATTGAATATTACACTGGCCCATCCACAGAGAGACTCAAGAGAGTTAAACTATGTGAGCTGAATAATTTTTTAAAGAAATTTTTGAAAGATCTAACTCATAAGATTATGGTTTTGTGTGAATTCTCTGATGGTGAATAAGATTGGAGCTATGATTAAAAGCTTTTCCACACACATTACATTCATATGGTTTTTCCCCAATATGAATTCGCTGATGTTCAGTAAGTTGTGTTCGCTGGCTGAAGGCTTTCCCACATTCATTACATTCATAGGGTTTTTCTCCAGTGTGAATTCTATGATGTCGAATAAGTGTAGATCGTGCACTGAAGGCTTTGTCACATTCATTACATTCATAGGGTTTTTCTCCAGTGTGAATTCGCTGATGTTCAATAAGTTTTGTTCTCTGCCTGAACGCTTTCCCACATTCATTACATTCATAGGGTTTTTCTCCAGTATGAATTCTTTGATGTTGAATAAGTGTGGATTGTGCACTGAAGGATTTGCCACATTCACTACATTCATAAGGTTTCTCTCCATTATGTGTTCTCTGATGTCGATGAAGGTGTGTTCTCTGCCTGAAGGCTTTCCCACATTCATTACATACATAGGGTTTTTCTCCAGTATGAATTCTCTGATGTTGACTAAGGTTTGAGCTCTGGACAAAGGCTTTCCCACATTCATTACATACATAAGGTTTTTCTCCAGTATGGATTCTGTAATGTTCAATAAGGATTGAGGGTTCACTGAAGGCTTTCCCACACTCATTGCATTCATAGGGTTTTTCTCCATGGCATTTTTTATAATGGTGAATCAGGTTAGAGCTCTGAATGAAAGCTTTTCCACATTCATTACATTCATATAGTTTCTCCCCAGTATGAATTCGCTGATGTTCAATAAGTTGTGTTCTCAGCCTGAAAGCTTTCCCACATTCATTACATTCATAGGGTTTTTCTCCAGTGTGAATTCTATGATGTTGAATAAGTGTGGATCGTGCACTGAAGGCTTTGCCACATTCACCACATTCATAGGGTTTTTCTCCAGTGTGAATTCTCTGATGTTGAATGAGATGTGCATTTTGACTGAAGGTTCTTCCACATTCACCACATTCATAGGATTTCCTTTCATTATGTTGAAAGTTATGTATTCTATGATGTCGATGAAGATGTGCACTCTGTCTGAAGGACTTCTCACATTCACTGCATTCATAAGGTTTCTCTCCATTATGTGTTCTCTGATGTCGAACAAGTTTTGTTCTCTGCCTGAAGTCTTTCCCACATTCATTACATACATAGGAGTTTTCTCTACTATGAATTCTCTGATGCTGAATAAGCTTAGAAATCTGAAAGAAGGTTTTCCCACATTCATTACACTCACAGGGCTTCTCTCCAGTGTGACATCTTTGATGTCTAATAAAGGTAGAACTGCCTTTGAAGGCTTTTCCACATTCATTACATTCATGAGATTTCCCTCCAGAATGAATTCTCTGATATACATTAAAGGTTGAATTATAACTGAAGAAGTTTCCAGAATTATTATATTTACATGGTTTTTCAGATATATTCTTAACATGGGAATTATGATTGAAGTTTTGATCATGTGTATCACATTGAGAGAGTTCCTCTCTTACAGGAAATCCTTTGGATGAAATGCTGTTTGAATTCAGATTGCAGTTACTTCCACAACTGTCATATTTCTGCTCTTCTTCTACTATGGAGATTTTCTCCTGGATGATTAACATTGGCCTGAAACTATTTTGTTTGGAAAGAGATTTCTTCCATTTCTTCACAGTGTGGCTTTCATCATTTCTGCATAACATGGCCTCACTTGCCCAGGCTCTCCCAAACCTCTGTCCCTTGGAAACACCCCTTGTGATTCTTTCTGCTTTTAACCACTGTGATTCGATTTCTTCTGAAATTTCATTCTTTAGAGATGGCTCTATGTTCTGAATGCTGGCTGCACAATCTGAAATGATAAAATCAAAAGGTAAATGTCACCTGGTTTTTATTCTACGACAAAGAAAATATTGGGTTAGGAAGATGAAAATATACATTAAAAATTATTTCCTAGCAGTATGTGATATTGAAATATTCTGAGATCAGTCTCACAGTAGGGGAAGAGAGCAAGGAGTACACTGACCTTAGAAGAAAGGTAGTCCAAGAACATGAAGAGAGTTCAGGGTAAAAGAGAGTTGAGAGATGAGAGAAGGTAAAAGGCACAAAAGAAGCTAGGTAGTGGTAGAAATGGTGGTCACAGAGAGCAAAAGTGATCCCAGTGACTGAAGAGAGTCCATGGAATAGGAATGGAAATATATCAGTGTTATATTTCTTGTGTGAAGTAAGATGCTGAGGTAGAGACTAGCAGCTTGGAATTCCCTGGACAAAAGAATCTTTGAGCTCTTGATGGACTCAAGTATCTACCTTTAGTATACATTGGGTATATATAGGGCAAGAAAATCAGTAGTATGAGGGAAGGGCATGGAACATGGAAGGTAGGGATCTAGGAATAACTATTCCAAATGGCAGGCATGAGAAAATGGATCTATGAAGAGGTTAACTAAGAAAGAAGTCTAGTAAACACCACCAATAACTATTATTTTAAAATTTAAAGAATTCTTACTTTAAAGTTTACTTATTGATTAAATAAATGAAACTCTTTCAATGTAGTTACTAGAAGCAATAACTCTTGGAAGATCTCAAGAGGACCTTGTGTTTGCTTCAAGAAGAGACAGGTAGGATAAAGATCATGTGAAACCATATTCCATTCCACAAAGGGCATGGAAGGAAAATAGGTGGTTAGCAGTCAGAAGACACCAAGTCAACCCAAGGGGGCCTTGGGAAAAAAGAAAAGGATTATGGAGGTTGGATCTAGGATTAAGACAAGTCTCCAAGGATTTTAATGGGCAACAAGCCTACAATCCAATGAAAATGACCAAGAAAATAGGCTTTGTGAAGAGGAAATGAGGAAATGTCAGAGATGGAAGATGGGAAAGGTAGAGGCAGGCAAAAAACCAAGGACCTGGGATATGAGCATTCAGGTATGCCCAGGTGACTGGGAGAGGTTCTCTTTTAGTTTGTGGGCAGAAGAAGAGGGAATAGACACAAAATTCTTTTAATCAGTGGAACTTTTTAATCTAAAAATTCTGGCTTTCCTCCTTTCCCATAATCCTATTCTGCCATGGATAAGTTATAGCATTTTCATTTCATGAAATGAGATAACACATGCAAAGCACATATGAAGTCTAACTAGTTATTATTACCAATTTCAATGAAGCAGTTATTAAGCACATAACCACAACAACAGCAGCTATCATGTACATATCACATTAAGGTCTACAAAGCCCTTAACAAACACAATCTCATTTTACCCTTGCAACAACCCTGGGAGGTAGGTACTATTATTCTTCT
Source organism: Notamacropus eugenii (assembly GCF_028372415.1). Lineage (NCBI taxonomy): Eukaryota > Metazoa > Chordata > Mammalia > Diprotodontia > Macropodidae > Notamacropus > Notamacropus eugenii. Next base: position 80,619,436 of record NC_092875.1, read on the forward strand.
CATTTTACAGATGAAGAAACTGAGGCATACATAAACTAAGAGAATTTCCCAGGGTCACACAGCTTGGTGTCAGAGGCAAGATTTAAACTCAAGCCTTCATGACTCCAAGTCCACATGTTCGATTCACCGTGCCTCATGCTAATAGCGCTAGGTACTATGCAGGAGGTGAGAGGGATACAGAGATAGATATGACAAGGATCATACTATAAAAACTTACATAACAGGGAAGAAAACATGTACAAAAATAACTGATAAAAAGGAGAACATATTAAATGCAAAAGATATGAGAAATGGGAGGAGGCAGTTCCAAGCAAGTGTTATAAAAAAGGGGAAGAGAGAGAGATTACTTTTATTTGGGGGAAGGGCTCATAGAGTTCAGTCTAGAAGGAAATGAGGGACCTCAGTGGAGATAGGGTTGTTGGGGAGTCCTTTGTAGGCATGAGCACAGGCCAAGAATGGACGAGATTCACATAAACAGACATGTGAACATAAAAACAGAACATAAAAGATATGAAGGGGAGCAATATGAGGTTGGAAGGGTAGATAGGAGCTAGACTGTGGAGGGCCAGGAAGGCCAGAACGAAGAGTTTATACTTTATTCAGCAGACAATGGGGAACCACTGAAAGTCTTTAACTAGAGCAATGGGATGATTACAGAAGCCAGGTAGGAAGATGACACAAGTATCAATGAGAAAAATAGGTAGTGAAGGAGAAAGACCAGAAATACCAATTAGGAAGCTATTACAACAATCAAGGAGAGAAGAGATGAGTTGCTAAATAAGCATGGCTACAGTGAAGACTTTAAAGGATGGATCAGATGCAAGAGACAGTCTAGATGTTGATTGGAAAAAACTGGACATGCTTATCAACTCCACAGATGATTAAAAAAAACTAACTAAGTGGGAAATCCAATCTGTGAGATGACAGAATCAGTACATGGAAAGTTTGTGCCAAACTAGAATGATAAATCAGATCAAACTAAATGAAATTCACTGAGGATAAATAAAAAGCCCCAAACTTGAATTTAAAAAAAATTAATTGCACAAGTACAAGAGTGAGAAACAGGTGACTAAGAAATAGTTTTATAAACAACTTGTACTGATTTTGATTGACTAAAAGCTAAGCTCAGTCTGTTCAATAGTCCTCCAGTCTCACAACCTAGGCGTCATCCTCAACATTTCATTCTCTCCCACTGCCTTATCTGTTGCCAAGGCCTCCTAATTTTTCCCTTCAAAACATGTTTAAAATATTCCTTTTCCCTACTCTGCCATTGCCACTGCCTTGGTGCAGTAGCATCACTCACACCTGGACTGCTGCTACATTCGGTTCTGGGCTCCTCACAAGGCAAGATGGTGGCACAGCAAAGAAGCCAGTCCCTGACACAAGCATGAAAAGCAGAGAAAAAGGCAGAGATTAAAAAAAAGAGCTGGAAATTCGGATTTCTGTAGACTTGGCAAGTTATGGCAGAGGAAAGCTGATTACTTTTTGCATAAGGGTTTTTGGATATACTCAAGACACTAAGTACAAATACAGCAAAAGGCACCTAGCAAACATTGTGCTGTTCTGGGTTTTGAAGTTCAAAAAGACTTCAGAAATCACCTAGTCTGCCTTGCTCTAAGAGACTGAGGTGACTTGTCCAGGGTACAAGAGGTTGTAAGTAAAAGAGGGAAAATTTGAACACAGGCTCCCTAAGTCTAAGTCCAGTGTTCTTTCTCCATCAGGCAAATTAGCAGGCACTTTGAATTTATGGTCAGGAAATGACAGGCCTTAAAAGCAAACAGTCAGTTAGGAAGATGGTGTCTGAGAATGTCTGGGTGTCTGGAACAGGCATATAGTTTCACCTCAACAGGGACAGAGGTTTGTCTGTAAACTTTCTGATCAGCTCATTGAGGTTATACGTTGCAAAACTATTCACATAAAGCCACTCAGATAGATTCAGAAAATCTCCAAGTTGGATGAAGCCATGTGGTCCATCTGAAATCTGATGGAGAACCTCCTTGATGACACTCCCAACAAAAGGGTATCCAGTCATTGCTTGAAGTCTTTTAGTGAAGAGGAACTAGCACCTCCCCACCCTTCCAAGGTGGCCCGGTCTACTTCTGGACTGTATTAATCATGATGAAGGTTTCTATGTCATCTCTCTAGCTTAAATCTCCATCTCTGAAATGTCTACCCACTATTCCTAGTTATACTCTTTTGGGCCAAAGAAGACACACCTAATTCTCTTGTACATGACAGCCTTCCCTTCACATATTTATAGACAGCTAAGATGTCCCCCAGCTTACTAGTTCCTTCAAGGAATTCCTTCTTCTGGACACTCTGCACTGAACACCACATTGGAGGTGTGGTCTACTAGGGGCAGAACACAGCAGGACTATCATCTCCCATATTCTGGACTCTAAGCTTCTCTCAGTAAAGCTGAAGCTTTCTATGGCTGTCATTGCTACTGGTGACTCAGTGAGTTCTCTGTGCACTAAGATATCTAGACACCACTCCAGGGAAACCAGGATGGTTAGGGAGTGACCCTAAGCCGCAATGATGAAAATCATCCCATAATGCATACTTTTACCATGGCGTCGAATGACCAACAGAGTAAAGACTCTTCCTCACTCACCTGAGCAGCTGCCTTTCAGAACACCTCTTTTTTCTCTCTGCTGCATGTTGCAAATCCATGGCTCTTCCCCTCGCTCCAGCCAGAAGATCATGTCAGGTTTGGACACTGGAAATCCTGCTTATGGAGAAAGAAACCTGATATGGTGATTTATGTATGCTGGGAACAGGAAATAGGCCTAACTCCCTGGGTGTGCAAACAGCAGGAGGGAGAAGGGAAGTATCCACAGAGAGGCCATGACAAGAAGACTCAAGGAAAGCCTGTGTACCTCTGGAAAGGTATCATCATTGGACTATCCTGGACAGAAGAGTTGGTAATCTTGCTAGGGAAAAGCAATTACCTCAACTGTCCTAGGCCTACCACAAAAGTACAACAGTCTCACCTACTGGAGCATCTGTACTAAACCCTGGGTGAGAACTGCTGGGATTCAGGCATCAAGGAGAGGGAAGATTCTGACTCAGAGAAGGTGAGGAAGCCTAGGGTCCAGGAACTTAGAGGAAAAACTCCCTGTCTCTGAATCTGGATGAGATTAGGAATCTCTGCTCCTGCATTCTGAGGTGTGGCGCTTCACAAGTCAGAAAGGCAAGGAGGTCAGGTATGGGGTCCTAGGTGAGAAAGGGAAGGGAGAGACTTTACCCAGTGAGACCAGGTTCCCATAATTCTCCAGCATCACATCCTTATAGAGAACCCTCTGAGCAGGGCCCAGGCAGGCCCACTCCTCCTGACTTAGGTACACTGCCACATCTTCAAATGTCACAGACACCTGAAACAACAACACAGGACTACTGAAGGCCTACATGTAGGCCCAGGGCTCAGCCACAAGGGGACTGTAGGAGGGCAGGTATGGCAGTTTAAGGGGAAGGAAGGTGTAAATAATCGAAGTATGTGTTTGTATATATGCAAGGGCATGCAGGTGAATCTGGAAAACCAGGAGAGATTTTGTGTGCATCAAGGCTCTTAGTATGTATGTATGTATGTATGTAGAGGTTGCCAAGTGACCTTGACTGTTCCAGGTCAGAGAGGAGAAACTTAGCTCAGCAGGCTGCCAGGGATGTGGGCTGGAGCTGTCATTAAATGACATTGCAGCCAGGCATCCTAGGGGCCAGTAGAGAAGAGGCTTGAAAAGGGACCTCCTCCTTACTCCCTCCCAAACAGAGATCAAGAACACAGAGCTGGGAGTCCTAGGAGGTCCCAGGGCCTGTGTCTGCAAACTCTATTAGAATTGGAAGGTGTGGAGGCCCAGAGGAAAGAAGTCACAGCATGACAGAGCTGGGAGGAACCTTAGAGACTGTTGCAGATAATTGCAGATAATGACACTGAGGCCCAGAGATGTGGGCTTATCTAAAGAGAGACTAATCCAAGGTCACATAGTTAATCAGTGGTAGGAAGGTCTATAGACAAGATCTCTTCACTTCCTGTCTAGTCCTCCATAACATAATGTGTCTCCTTGGAAATGGGGCCCAGAGCCTTGTATGGGGAGGTCACTGAGCCAAAAAGCTGAGAAAAGGAGGTGAGGTCAAACTGGGTGAGGGACCAGAGCAGTGATGGACTCTCAGGAAGGACATCTCACCTGGGACCCAGGGGGCAAGGGCTTGGCCACTATCACTTGGTCTCCTGGGCTCATCTTGGACAATCAGCAGGAACCCGAGGAACCAGCAAGCCTGAGGGGAGAGAAAGGAATGCAGAGGGACTATCTGTATCTCAAGGTTCTCCCATTAGTTCACCCTGGGATTTCTCACCCCTCAGCATTGGTGCAATGGGAAGACTCACTTCCCTCCAACCCCCACTGCTGTGGGCCTGGCCACCTGCTCTGCTCTGGGGAAGCTGGAGAAAGAGCACAGGACTCATGGTCAGGAGAGGCTCAATTTCACCACCTTGCTCTGCTGTTTCTGAATTATGTCACCCTTGCTAAATCCCTTCCCTCTGCCTCTCAAATCTGTCATCGCTGTTCCCAGATCCCACTGTAAAATGGGGATAACAGTGCTCACATTATCTTACAGAATTATTGTGAGGAGTGCACTTGGAAACATACCAGGGAGCTAGTATTATTATTTTAGGTGAAGAATTTTGTCTGAGAACGTAATTTTTTTGTGTTTGAGTGGTTTCACTCATGTCCTACTTTTCATCACACCATTTTGAGGATTTCTCAGCAGAGATACTGGAATGGTTTGCCATGTTCTTCTCCAAGTCATTTGACAGATGAGGAAATGGAGGCAAACAGGGTTGTGACTTGAACTAAGTTTTCCTGACTCCAGGTCCAGGACTCTATCCACTGAACCATCTAGCTGCCCCTGGGAATATTACTTGCCATGGACAAAGAAAGCAGAGAGCAGAACCACAGTCATGACTAAGAAGATCTTGCCCATTGAGTGTAGAACATGCCAGATAGAAAACAGATAGAATTCAGGGAGGCCCCAGAACAGCCCTGTCCCTTGCTTTACTGCTGCCACAACACACAGCAGGGAGGAAGTACACAACAAAATGATTAACACAGTCCTAGGACTGACAGTCCTCATGATAGTTGGTTTGCCCTGCAAACTGTTAGCATGAATGGTTCACAGTGCCACCAACTGTGAGGGGCAAGAGACTATGGACCTTGTCAAGTGTCTGTAAGAGGCCACCCCAGCAGGGGAAGCCAAGATCCCTGACTAAGAGCTTCTTTGTACACTGGAAAGCAATATGGCCTGAAAACAGTCTGCCTCTACCTAGGTTTCCTACATGCAAAATATTCTTTCCTCCTTCCAAACAATCTTCTTTCCCTGACCAGCTCCTTCTCTTGGAATCTCCTTAGCTTTTTCTACAGTATTTGAGTGAAACCTTTGACTTATATAGAGTTTGAGACGACAGGAAGACGTCCCAAGGCTGGGCTCAGCCGGACAATAAGTCTACCCTTCTCAGGACACTGCTAACTTGGGGAGAGATATGCGCTTGTTACCTTCACACCCATAGTGTCCTTGAGAAAAGGGCCTGAGAGTGAGATGGGGATGGGAGGTTAGGGCAGCTATTCTGTCTGTCTTGTGTGATCTAGGTCTGTGGGGGCAACTGACTGACCATGCTGTGTGTCTATCCAGTCTGACTCAGTGCTCTGGACACACTGGATGCTCCCTGAGTATCTGTCCTGTGTGATCTTGGCTTCCTGAATCCTGAGTCTGTCCTTTCTGAGCCTAGCTGTGGTGAAATGCCTGTGCTATTTCTGTCTGTCCTCTGTTGCCAGGGTCATATTGGTCCTGTCTCTGTCTTATGTCACCTGGGTCAGAGCTGTCCTTGTCTATCCCTCCAGACTGTCCAGTGTCAATAGAGGCTGGTCCCTTTCTCTCTGTCCCCTCCATCTATCTTGTGTCAATTGATGCTGACTCTTTGTCCCTTCAGCCTGTCCAGTGTCACCAGGAGTTGGTCTCTGTGTCTGACCCCTCAATCTGTCCTTTGTCACCAGGGGCTGATCCACATTTCTGTCCCTGCAGTCTATCCTAAGATACCAGATGCTGTCACTCTGTCCTTCCAGCCTGTCCTGTGTCGCTCTGGGGCCGGTCCCTGTCTGTCTGTCCCCTCCATCTGTCCTGTGTCACTTGGGGATGCCACCCATCTCTGTTCCTCCGTCTCTCCTATCTAATCCGGATTCGGTCCAGCATGAATCCTCCAAGCCTGAGGAAGATGAGGGAGGACACCCAGGGAGGGGAGGGGAAGAGAACTCGGGCCCCGCCCCTGCCCCGGGCCCAGACTCACTCTCCACTCCAGAAACAGCCTGGATTGTCAGAGCAGAACTTGACCAAGGGTGAGGCCCACCCACACAGGAAGTGCTCCTTCCACTTCCGCCCCAGGTGGCCTCTCTAGGCTGCAGGGAGGCTTCCCCATCTCGGTGGTTCGGTCCCACATCTCCCTCCTTGGATCCTCAGACCATTCCAAGGGTCAGAGTTGGCAGGGCTGTTAGGGTGTCACCCTGCTTCTGGACAAAGGTCCCCCCTACGACCTATCTGACCAGGGGTCTTCCAGCCTCCCCTCCCTCTCAGAACAGGCTGCTCCATTTGAGGAAAGCTATATGAAGACATTTTTCTCACTCCTAGATGAAACTTGCATCCATGTCATTTCTACCTGGTGCACCCAGGAAGGTCTTGAGCTGCAGCATCTGGAGAGGCAGAGCCTCTAGGAGGAGGGAGGTGAGAGAAGCCCTGAACTTGCTGTTGTCAAAGCCCTTCTGCAGGACTGTGTTCTCTTCTGGGCATCATGGTGTAAGAAAGACCTTGATATGACCAGAGGAGGGCAACCAGGATGAAGAGGCTCCAAAAGCCCATGTCACCTGCGGGGGAAGGGTGCAACCTAATAGCTTTAGTCAAGTGTATAAAGGGCTGTCACGTTAAGGAGACTCCTTCTCTTTGGCTCCAGAGGGCAGAACCTGGGGCAATGGGTAGAAGCTGTGAAGTGGCAAATTTAGGCTTAATGTTAGGAAAATTTCCTAACAATGAGAACTATCCCAAAGTGGAATGGACTGCCTTAGAGGCGCTGGGCTCCCCCCTCCTTGGAAGTCTTCCAGCAGAGCGCAGGTCACCACTTGTTGGTTATTTTATAGTGTGAATCCTGTTCATGTTGGACTAAGTGGCTGCTGAGCTGCCTTCCAGTTCTTTGAATCTGTGCTTCTGTTCCTTATTCTGCCATATGGAGCAGGTCTAATCCATTGTTAACATGCCAGCCCTTCAGAATTTTGGGGGCAGCTGTCATGTCCCCACAAATCTTCTCTTTTCTAGGCTAAACTTTTCTAGTACATTCAACCAGTTCTCCTAGGGTTTGAACTCAAGATTATCCGTCATCCTGGATGTTAATTGGCTGGATCTCTTCCTTTTGGCACTTTCCCTTTTTCAGTGCCCTCCATAAAATATGGTGTCCCACACCAAATACCATACTTAAGAACAGGTCTTTGAACAATATTGTGTAGCCAGGCTATCAGGCTATCTCCTAGTGCAACCTAAAAGCACTTTAGGATATTTTTTTTACTGACATCTCACATTGAGTTTGCTGTACGTAAAACACCCAGATTTTTTTACATGGAAAATTGTGTAACCATACCTCCTCATTCCATTGCTGTGATCCCTGGCTAGGGACTCAACTACAGGAGAGAGCTATTGAGTCATTTTAAAATTTTAAATTATTATTATATTCTTAAATTATCAAGTATTCACCTTTATCCCTCCTACCTCTCCCCCATCCATTGAAAGAAGACAGAATACAGAGGCTGCTATCGTGGCTGAAGAAGCTGCCCAGGCAGTGGAAGGCGCCGGCGGCTGCGTGGACAGGAAGGAGCCTCTATGGGATTAGTTGGGGAGCCGCGGCTCTCCCTCTGGCGGGGGACCCGTCACTGAATGAAGGGAGCTCCTCGCGAGTTCTCTCGCCTCCCCTTCCACACCCCCCCACCTCCCCACCCCCCCACCCTCCACCCCAACCTGGGCCCTGCCATGGCCTTCTTCTAGTGGAAAGTGAAAGGCAAAGAACAAGACAAGGCCACAGATGTAAAAGGCAATTAAAGCTACAACACCAGTACATTCCCCACAAAAGAGCATGCAACTGGAAATTAAGCTATATAGACAATGAAGTATAGAAATCTATTTTGCCCTACAGGAAAATAGAGGGGAAGGGAAATGGAAGAAGGGTAATAGAAGGGAGGACAGACTGGAGGAAGGGATGGATGGGGTGAATGCTGTCGTGGGGTGGGAGTGGGGAGAGATGGGGAGAAAATTTTGAATTTAAATTCTTGTGGAAGTGAATGTGGAGAACTGAAAAGTAAATAAATTATATATTTAAATAAAATAAAATAAAAATCTTCCCTACATGTGCTACACATGCAGTGACAGGCAGATTTCTATATGTGACTCTGCACTTGGTGTGAGAGACCTTGGACAGCTCCCAATTCTTCCTTAGGAAAAGATGGTGATCTCAGTGATAAAAGTACAATGCTTATTTTCATTGACTTGTTAAAAAAAAAATTTTTTTCCAGATAACTTATGTTTTCACTTTGTCACATACTGGAATATTGAGTTCTATTATTTCTAAATCTCTCTGTTCTAATCTGTTCCATTGATCTTTCTTTCTATTCTTTAACTTATACCAGACAATTTTGATGATTGCTGCACACACACACACACACACACACACACACACACACATATATGTATATAGTTTGAAATCTGGAAGTGCTGTTCCCCTGAAGGGGATTTCTATTTATTTTCATAATTTCCCTTGATATTCTAGATATGTTGTTTTTCTAAATTAATTTTGTTTCTGTTTTATTAAGTTCTGTAAAAGTCTCCCCTTAGTAATTTGATTGGTATAGTATTAAAAGTGTTCATTTATCTTGATTGTATTGTCATTTTTATTATGTAGGCACAGCCTAGCTATGAGCACTGGATAGTCCTCCAGCTGCTTCAGCTGTTCTTTATTTCTTTAAATGGCACTTTGTAATTGAATCTACATAAGTCCTTTGTGTGCTTTTGGAGGTCAGTCCCTAGATATTTTATGCATTTTGTAGTTATTTCAAATAATATTTCCCTCCCATTATTTCTTGTGTTTTTATCATTATATAGAAACACTGATTCTTGATGATTTATTTTATACCCTACTCTTGCTCAAGCTGTTTTCTCCATTAATATCTTTTCTGATTTCTCTAAGATTTTCCAACTAAGCCATCATATGAACAACAAAAAAAAATAGTTTTATCTTTTCTTTATCTCTCTTTATTCCTTTTTTTCTCTTGTTTTATTGCTATTGTTAGCATTTCTAGAACTATATTAAATAATAGTGTGAAGTGAGGGTATCCTTGATTTACTTCCATATTTATTGGAAAAGAGTCTAGTATCTCTCCTTTGCATATGATGCTTGCCTTTGGTTTGAGATACTTTTATTGATATTAAAAAAGTTGGTTAAACCAAAACATTGTAGAATGTTAGGCATAAAAGAATGATATACTTTGTCAAAGACTTCTTGCATCTATTAAAATGCTCATGTGGTTTTGGATGTTATGGTTTTTTAATATGTGTTAATTGTTTTCCTAATGTTGAATTATCCTTGCCACCCTGGCACAAATCCCATTTGGTCATAATGAATGATTTCTTATATAAATCACTTTAGTCTATTAGGATTTCCTTTAAAATTTTTGAATGAAAGTTCATTAATGATATTAGCTTATAGTTTTTTTTCTGTATTTCATCTTTCCCTGATTAGGACTATATTTATCTCAGAAAGGATTCTGGTAGTGGCTTTCTTTTTCAATTTTTTAGAGTAATTTGTGAAATATGGATATTGATTTTTCTTTAAAAATTTGATGTAATTCTTCTGTGAATCCATCAGGACCAACTTTTTTGTTTGTTTGTCTCCTTACAAAATAGATCTATTTCTTTTTCTAAGATCTGATTATTTAAGATCTCTATCTGGTATCCTGATAGTTGAGTATTTTATATTTTTGAAGATATTTCTCTATTTCTTTTGTATTCTCAGTTGTGTTATCATACATATACTATCCATAATATGTTCTGATTATACTTTTCATTTTTTTCTGGTTTTCCTGTGATTTAACTTCATTTACTATTTTATTGATTTAAATTTCTGCTTTCTTCTTTTCTTTAAGATTTACAAAGTGCTTTACATAGGTCATATCCAGATATGCTTCTGGACTTGTTTGGAAGACCATTTTAGTGCCATATAGAATTAACTGTTTTATTTTAAGAAAAATTTGGCCATCATTATAATAGAGAGTCTAGAAGTTCAGTTTACTAGTTGTTATTTACTTGAAATCCAGAGAAGTATGAAATAAAGTTTGGTTGTAATGATGCTGTTATAAATCTTAAGAAAAACAGGGTTGGTTCTATAACAAATGTCAAATATTCCTGGTTCAGTATGAGAGAAAGGTAAATGTCAGGTATTGTCTGACATGTGCCTCTAACTAGATGAACCATGTGAACAAATCCCTTCAAGAATAAGCAATGCACCTGTGAAGTGAGATGGGGCCAGAGTGAATGATCTCTGTTCCTTTGTACCTGTGATATTCCACTATACAGAACTATTTATAGAAGTTTTGCCCTCCTTCCAGTTCACCTACCAGGGTTCTTTACTTTGTTATGGCTTCACACTGTGACCACATAGGCCTGGCTCTCCCCCAGTTAGGAGTTCAATTTCAACCTTTCCAAAAATGATTCCATAAAGATCAAGAGAAATAACTGAGAAAACATCAGCCTAAATTTCCCTGTAGTGCTCAGTGCCAAAAGCAAAACATATGGATCTGAGATTCCTGTCCCATCCTGATAGACCTTCATAGGAAAATAAGGACTCTGGTCTTATTCTCCATAGGAGATTAAAGGCTTTACTTCAATGGGAAATATTTTGGGATCTCTCTTCCCATTTTTGCTCAGTCCACAATTTCAGATTCTGGGGTTAGCAAAACAGTTAAAAGAAAACTCTTTCTAGGAAGAATGACTGAAGGCAGAACTATTTTCAGGTCTTAGTGATCACCTGCCTCTTCCTCTGCATCATTATGGCTGGAGAAGCTGTCAGATTCTGGCCCCAAATGGAGTGGCATAAAGACAGAGGTCTGGATACTCTCTGATTTTTACCATTTTCTGATGGAACACATGGGCCAAGTTTGCCTCTTACCAGTCCCTTTGTTACATTCCTAATTTCCTTAATGTGTGGATTTTATGGTGTTGAATGGAGGCTGAGCAGGCACTGAAGCCTTTTCCACATGTATTTCATTCATAGTTTTTTTTCTGTTGTGTATTCTCTGCTGTTGACTGAATTGGGAGATCTGATTAAAGACTTTCCCACAATCACTGAATTCATGAAGTTTTGTCCCATAGTGATTTTTATAATGCTGAACAAAAGAGGAGCATTCCCTGAAGTTCTTTTTATAGGTATCACATTCATAGTGCTTCTCTTGGTTAGGAGTTTGCTGATACTAAGACTAGAGATACAATGGAAGGTTTTCCCACATTGGTTACACTCATAGGGTTTCTTACCAGTGTGAATTCTATGATGCTGAATAAAAGATGAAAGTGCATTAAAAGCTTTGCCACATGTTGAGGGCCAAGGTGGAGGGCAGGTAAAGTCCAGGCCAGAGTTTCTCTGAAGCCTGCTCTACAATCTGTGTTCCCAAACATCTGTTATGGCTCTCCATGACCTCTTGCTTTGATATATCCATGGAAACCTAGAGAACATGCAGAGTACAAGGACCTTGAGTGAAGAGACAGGAGTTCCTGAAGATAACTACCCTGGGAAACAGAGACTAGATTGGGAAGTCTAAACAGCAAATTAAAAATATTCTCATGGGAATCTCCTTGTTTGCTTACCTGTAAGGGTCTATATAAACCCCTGGCCTCAGTTAATAAATGGGAATTGTTGTTTACTTTCCCCTCCTGACTCATTGTTCTTTTCTTTGTCACAGCTTCACTGAACCACTCAGGGACTCTGGCCATCCCCCCGCAGCCACATTCCCTACATTTATAGGGTTTCTCACCAGTGTGTGTCCTCTGATGTTGAGAAAGGACTGAATGTGCACTAAAGGCTTTCCTACATTCAATACAATCATGGGCTTCTCCCCACTATGAACGCTCTGGTGCAAAATAAGGGATGAGCATGCAGTGAAGGTTTTGTCACATTCATTATACTCATTGTGTTTCTCTCCAGTATGAATTCTCTGGTGTTGAATAAGGTTAGAACTGTGGATAAAGGCTTTCCTGCATTCATAGGGTTTTTCCCCAGTGTGAATTCTCTGATGAAGAATAAAGTATGAGTGATCAGTGAAGGCTTTTCTACGTTCATTGGGATAGGGTTTCTCCCCAGTGTGGATTGTCAGATGTTGAATAAGGTTTGAGTTCTGGATAAAGGCTTTTCCACATTCACCACATTCATAGAGTTTCTTCCCTGTTTGAATTTTATTAAGTTGAATAAGAATTGGATGGGCATTGAAGGTTTTCCCACACACATTACATTGATACTAATTTTCTTCTCTATGGATTCTCTGATGTTGGATCAGGGATGAGTGAGCACTAAAGGCTTTCCCATACTCACTACACTCCTAAGTTTTTTGTCCACTGTGCATTCATGGATATTCTATTAAGGTTGAGTTCTTTCTGAACAACTTTTCACATAAATGCATTTAAAGAGTTTCTCTCCCATGTGGGCTCTCTGTTGGATAATTCCTTTGGAATATTGCTTGAAGGTTTGGCAAAATATATCACATGGAAAGAATCTCTCTTCAATTAGGACTTTCTGGTTTCTGAAAAGCATGGGCCTTGGACTGTTTCTCTTCTCAAATTTATCACATTCCTGTTCTCTATCCTGAGTGAGAGTTTTCTTGTTGCATGCAGGAAGTGGTCTAAAATCTATCTTCTTTCCATAGCCCTCTGCCTGTGGAGTTTCCCAGGTAACCCTCTAATCTGTCCTCACTTTCAAAGACTTTTTCCCTGTAAGGTTTTCTGATACCACTACCTGGGATTTCAATCCATCAAAATCTTCCTGTTTTGTGGTCATCTTCTCATTTTCAGTCCTGAATCACAACCTGAATCAATGAATGAAAACAGAAATGAGATTTTTTAAAAATACTCTACTGAAGCAGAAATAGGAAAACAAACATGCAATGGCTCTCTTCTAGGATCACAATGGAGTGCTTATTGTCTGGGGCACAGAATAGGAAAGGAAAGAGAATGGAAAAGTAAAGGAGTTCAGAGGGGTAAGGAGGATGACTGTCTTCTTACTGTGCTTCCTGAAGTCAGCCACCACTCTCATTCCTCTCCTTCCAGAACCTTTGATTGAATCCTTTGGATGCTAGATTCTGATGGGTGAGCTTTCAACTTATCCTACCTACAACCAGACTTCTAGATCACATCCTGGCTATCTCTACACCAGGTAGCACCACTCAGCCATCATCACCCTCACCTTCCTCCCATTAGAAGCTTGGAGTCTATCCTTTGGATACTGGGCTCTGATATCTTGTTAAGACCCAGGCTTTCACATCACTTTCAGGACATCTTTCATACCACTTCACTGTCCCCATTCCACTTTTCCACTCCCTTTTATATGTTGTTTACAATGTAAGCTTCTTGAAGGTACAAACTGTCTTGTATTTGTATCCACAGTTCTTAGCATAGTGATTGTCATATAGTAAGAACTTTGTACATGTTTTATCTATCTACTTAGATTCATGTCAGGATGTGCCTAGGAATAAGGATGGACCACGGAAGGGGAATGAAGAGTAGCGAGCAGATTATGCAAGGAGAGGAAGAATGATGGCCCTACTTGAGCAGGGAGAGCACAAAGAATAAGAAGAATCCATAAAGAATGGTGGTAGCATGGCCAGGAAATGGGCTAAGTTGGGAGAAAGGGATAAAAAAGAAGAGACAGAGTGAGAAGATTGATGAAAATGAGCTCTCTGTGTCAGGGAAAAGATGAAGGGCATGAAGAAAAATACTCCATAGTCTACGTACTTTTGAAATTCCCAATGGGCAAGTTGTCAACTATTTTTAACCCTTATATATGTTATATGATCCTCAATCAACTAGTAAAGAATCAATAAATAGTCAATGAATTGACATGAAATGCTAGATGTAATTACTGAGCTAATTTCAGCAATTTTTGAAAGACAGGGAAATTCTATTAGGTAGTTTTGCTTAAATGTTCTATGGTAAGGTGCTACAGAGGGTGGAGGCAGCTAGGTGGCTCAGTGAATAAAAGCACTGGGTCTGGAATCAAGAGGGCCTGAGTTCAAATCATGCCTCAGGCACTTACTAGCTCTGTGACCTTGGGTTTACCTTAACTTACTGGAGAAAAAATGGCCAATCATTCCAGTATCTTTTCCAAGAAAAACTCATGGACCATACTGGTGTACCATTATGGTCTATGGGGTCACTAAGGATCTGACATGACTGAATGACTAAACAACAACTACAAGAGGTATTTACTGGGCAGTGAGACAAAATAATATGTGACAATGTGTGTGTTCATCGTTTGTTGCCAAAGAAGACCATGCCATCAGAGAAATAATGACATGACTTGCACTTGACTTTGTTTTTGAATGAGGGAGGGCTGTGCAGGTCACCAGCCTTATTTCTCCTCCAGAGCCATCTGAATTCAGTGACCAGATATTCATCAGGATGACTGGAGATGGCCCAGGAGGCAATGGGAGACCTTGGCCTTTTTAGGCTAGGCCTTTTGATGTACTCACTTTGAGGTATGTAACGCCCATTGAATGAATAGGCCTCTTTAAATGGCCCTTTAAATGAACAAAAATTAAAAATAATTATTTTAAATTATTTATTTACTTAAATCATTTATTTGTTTGTTTATTTGTTATTTAAACTGTTACTTTTGATAATCATTCTAAGCCAGCCATTAAGTGGAGCTTGGGCAGGGACCTATTGTTGTCCATCCTGTGGGCTTCAGAGTGCACTGGGTTTAAGGTTTTAGAAATGAGAAGGAAGGAAGGAAGGAAGGAAGGAAGGAAGGAAGGAAACAAAAGACATCTAGCCAGTAAACTGCAAAGGAAGGGGAGAGGGAGATAGAAGGGAGAGGATGAGCTGGGTTACCCAGTTAACTGGGTCCTCATTCAGGTAGCTCTGTCTACTCACAGGTTGCGTCTGACATTAGAGAAATGATGACATGACTTGCACTTGACTTTGTTTTGAGTGAGGGATAGCTGTGCAGGGTCACCAGCTTCACTTTCTCCTCTTGAACCATCTGGATCCATTGATCAGTTGTTAGGATGAGCAAAGTGTGGGTGAAGATAAATAGAAATAGGGGCACAACAGGGGTCTTCCTGGGACAATTCAAGAAGATGGGAAGAAAAATCTCAGGATGAGGTTTGGTCCCCATGAAGACAACACTTCCAGGCTATGTTGCATTTTAACAAGTCACAAGCTGCTTAAATAAAGGGTAAGCTCTGGAATTAGTTGGTTTGAAAGGCTGCCCTGGCCCCAGCCAAAAGAACTTCCCCCTCCAATAGTGGGGTGAGTTTGGCATTTGAGCCTAGGACGATGGAGGGAACCTGTACTGATAAGGAACGCCAGACCCTGCTGTGCTGCAAAGAGCAGAGGGGAAAAAAGAATTCAGCAAATGCCCCATGAGTGCAAAAGCAGTGGGGCAGAAAACCTCTGGCTGCGGGTACTTACTGGAGGCTAGAGGTTTGGCTTCAGTTCCAAACTAGAAGGGAGAACTGAAGATTTAGGGCAAGAGGCACCATTTTCCATACCCCAGGGCTAGAGGTTATTACAAAAATTAAGCCATTGGGGGTGGAGCCAAGATGGAAGAGTAGAAGGATGGACCTGTAAAAGTTCTCCCCCATAGCCCATAAAATGCCTGTAAACAATGACTCTAAACAAATTCTAGAACAGCAGAAGCCATAGAATGACTGAGTGAAAGAGATTTCCAGCCCAAGACAGCCTGGAAGGCCAACAGGAAGGGTCTATTGCGCCAGACTCAGAGCAGAGCACAGCCTAGCCTTGGCCATGCTGCTTGGCAGAAACAAGAAGGGAGCAGGCCTCCGGGGGTGAAATCCCCAGCAACAGCTGTGGTTTCCAGGTTGCTCAACCCACAAATGCCAAATACAACTTCAAAGGTCAGTGAAAAAGCTCTTTCACCTGAGTGAGAGGGGAATGTGGTCTGGCCAGACCTGCAGCAGCCACTGCAGCAGCAGTGTCCATTTTTGCAGCCCTCCACCTAAAGACACTGGGGGAATTGAGCCACTGATCTGAATCTCAGCCCTGAGTGTTGGTCCTGGGGTGAGGAAGACTGCTGCTGTGGTGGAGCTGGTGGAGCCTCTGAACAGGGAATTCTACTCAAAGATCCTGGGCAGAAAAGCTTCTGGTAGCTCCCAGACCAGAGCACAGGTCAGGAGAGGAGTATACTTCTCTCTCTTGATTTTGCCACCTTGGAGGAACTAAGAACTTTACAGATCCCCAGAGTATACCCTCCTCTTGACAAAGGACTCAAAAGTGAAGTAACTGACTGGGAAAATGCCCAAAAAAGGGGGAAAAATAAGACTATAGAAGGTTACTTTCTTGGTGAACAGGTATTTTCTTCCATCCTTTCAGATGAGGAAGAACAAGGCATACCATCAGAGGAAGATCTAAAAGTCAAGGCTTCTGCATCCGAAACCTTCAAAATAAATATACAATTGTCTCAGGTCATGGAAGAGCTCAAAAAAGATTTTGAAAATGAAGTATGAGAGGTGGAGGAAAAGTTGGGAAGAGAGATGAGAGCAATGCAAAAAAAGTCATGAAAAGTGAGTCAACTGCTTGTTAAAGGAGACCCCCAAAATGCTGAAGAAAATAACATCCTTAAAAAATAGACTAACTCAAATGGCAAAAGAAGTCTAAAAAGTCAATAAGGAGAAGAATGCTTTAAAAAGAAGAATTAGCCAAATGGAAAAGGATATTCAAAAGCTCACTGAAGAAAACAGTTCTTTAAAAATTAGAATGGAGCAGATGGAGGCTAATAGCTTTATGAGAAATGAAGAAATTACAAAACAAAATAAAACCAAAAGAATGAAAAAATAGAAGACAACGTGAAATGGTGATGATGTCCTTTGTCTTCAAAGAGGACCAAAATGACATCACCATTGTAAAGTGAAATTTCAGTGTGTCTGACTGTGGCTAATCAAACCAATATGAGCTCAGAAGGCTCTACCACAGGTTGGGCATAGATAGTCCATTTGAATATTTGGGGTGGATATCCCAAATTTGCACATCCTGCATTTACTTTGTGCTGTCTCCACTTTGCTCAAAGAGCACAGCAACTTTACTTATGTGGGCACACCACACTAAGCAGTCCTGTGCCAGTGTCTCCCATGTTGCACAGTCAAATCCAAAGTTCTTGAGAGAGACCCTGAGAGTGTCCTTGTATCATTTCTTCTGGCCACCATGTGATCATCTGCCCCATGCAAATTCTCCATAAAATAGTCTTTTTGGCAAGCGTACATTTTGCATTCAAACAATGTGGCCAGCCCATTGGAGTTGCGCTCTCTGAAGCATAGTTTGAATACTTGGCAGTTCAGCTTGAGTAAGGACTTCAGTGTCTGGTACATTATCATGCCAGGTGATCCTCAGAATCTTCGTAAGACAGTTCAAGTGGAAGCCATTCAGTTTCCTGGCATGGTACTGGTAGACTGTCCATGTTTCACAAGCATATAAT